>NC_064824.1:142726107-143049107 GCF_024166365.1 Elephas maximus indicus
TCTGTGCGCCGCAGCTTCTCCTCCCAGGTCTCGTTCAGCTCAGCGATGATCTTCTCCGTCTCCTGGGGGCCGAGAAGGCAGTGAGGGGTGAGGATGAGCAGAGACAGGCAGGGCATGGAACAGAGCACACGACCCACCAGGTCCCAGAGCACCAGCGCCGGGGCCGCCCGAGCAGACAGGACCATTGCAGGGTTCAGGGTCTGCAGACATAACCACAGGGAAGAGGAGAGGGCAAGCATACCTGGGACCCCAAGACATGGCTTCTCAAGCCCACTGTCCCTTCGCTGCTGAGAACCCCGATGTCCTCGCCCTTTTAGGGCACATCCACATGGTCTCACCCCTTCCGTCCCAGTTCCACACTCCAGTTGGACCCTTACCCCAAGTGGGCTCCCGACACCCTGAGAGGACTCCCACCTCAAGTGGGACCCCTCTAACCCAAATGTGACACCTACAGACCAAGAGTGTCTCCACGCTTCAAGTGGACCCCCACACACCCCCACTCCCAGTGGGACCCCCACCCCAATGGGTCACCTACATGCCAGTGGGACCCCCACCCCAAGTGTGGCTCCACACTTCGTGGACCCGTACATCCTAATGGCACCCCAACACCCAAGTGTTACCCACATCCCAAGTGTGACTCCACACTTCAAGTAGACCCCCATATCTTAATTGAGCCCCCACACCCAAGTGTTACCCCACATCCCAAGTGTGACTCCACACTTCAAGTGGACCCCCACATCCTACTGGGGTCCCCACAGCCCAAGTGGGCCACATGTCGACAGCCATCCTCCAAGCCACGAGCACCCCCAACCCCACAGCAGCCTCAGGTCCGGCCTTGTGCCTCTGTCCTCACAGTGCTCACCCTCCCGGCCCCCTCCTTGCCACAGGAACGCGTGGATGGAGGCCCTAAAATAAACCTGCAAGGCCCACTCGATAACCCAGGACGGTGGCTGTGGGGCAAATGGCTTGGGCGGCTGCATGTATGTGCAGTGTCAGAAAAAACACTTCAGAAGGGCTGGGAACCGACAAGTCACTGCCCTTCTCAGCACCTGGAGCCCTGGAGTGGCGCTGGGTAGAGAGCCAGCAGAGGGGAGCAGGTGGGGTGGGGAGCAGACAGCGGAGGGAGGTGGGTGGGGTGAGGGGCAGACAGCAGAGGGGAGTGGGCAGGCTAGGGGGCAGACAATGGAGGGGGACAGGTGGGGTGGGGGACAGATAGCAGCAGATGCCAACAGACTGGGTGAGGGCACAGACAGTGGTGGAGGGGTGTGAGAAGGGGGCGGACAGGGACGGCTCCCCAACCACTCACAACGCTCCCTGATCTCTGAGCCTCATGCAGTGACGTCACCTCTTGGGTGGGTGGTCCAGGGGATCGAGGTCCCTTCTCCTCCACAGCGCACTGAGTGTGCCGGGTCCTGTCGATGTCCCCACACAAACGGGGTGCTTTCTGCCAAGTGGTCTGTCTGGCCACTGGCCAAAACTGTGCAACCCCAGCCCAGGACCCCCAAAAGGACCAGGCTGCTCTGGCACTGTGGGTGGGCTGGCACCGGTCACAGCCCTGTGTCCTGTCTGGTCCCGTTGGCCACATGCTGGGGCATCTGCTGGCCACCTCCCTGGCCCTGTGTGGGAGGTGGACTGCCCCACCTCTTCCAGGGCCCCAGCCCACAGTGCCCAGCCGCTCTCACCTTTAGCCTCTCGATGGCCTCCTCGCTGCCCGGGGCAAACAGGATGCGCTCGTGCAGGCTGGACACAGAGGCAGCGCGGCTCGACAGGGCTGAGAGCGAGGATGAGGGGCTTATGCCCACCAGTGCGTTGGTCACTGTGGAGAGAGGGTCAGGGGCGAATCAGCCCGGCCCTGCCACTGCATGGTTACTGTTCTAGAAGTCTGACAATCTGCGGGGGGCGGCGAGGGGCTGACAGATGGAAAGAAAAGACGGTTGGGAAAAGCCAGAGGTGGGGAGGAGGGGGCAGAGCCAAAGCCAGAGCAGCACAGCGGGACGAGAAGCAGTGCGGTGGACAGTGCATGCTGGGCCCCCGTGCCTCCTCGCCCAGGCAGGCCACTCCCAGGTGTCCATCTGCCTTCTCCCATCTGCTCTTCAGGCCTCAGGCTGGTCGCCTGTCCACGTCCACACCTGGGCCCACACCCAGCTCCAGCTGTGCCCTGGACCTCCCCGACCCTTGTGCATTCCTGTCCCCTGCCCTTTGCTGTGATCTGTGGCTGCCCGGCACCCCCGTGCTCCTGCTCCCAGAGGATGACCCTGGCCCTCGTCCTCTCCGCGGTGCCCCTGCCCCTTCCCACATGCCCACCCCCAGCCCGTCAGCCCAGCTGGGCATGGGAGCCGGTGCAGAGACCATCCACGAGACCATTGGGGAGCCCCTCCTCCCTCTTCCTCGAGGCACTGTGGAGCACCGAGAGTTCCCCTACACAGCTCGACACCCCCAAGGCAGGAAGGGGAGCTGTGACCCCTTGTGGGCTGTGGAGCCCAGGGCCCCTTCTGGCAGAAGCAGACACGCAGCAGAGCAGCAGCAAGCACAGGATGGCACGGATGGGGAAACTGAGGCCACCTGCAGCCCCAGGGAGGGGCTCAGCCTCGTCCTGTGCCCTGGAGGCAGGCCCGAGGCCAGTGGGAGGCTTTTCCCACTGTGAGCATTTCCAGGCAGAGGGACCTTGGGGTGCGGAGGAGCAACTAGGGAAACCGCAGCACGGGGGGCTCTGGGCCAGGGGCCAGAGGACCGGGCTGCCTCTGTCTCCTCAGGGAGGCTCAGACTAATACTCCCTGAGCCTGCGGCACCAACATTCTGAGCGTCCGGGCCTCTGGGTGTGCAGGCAGGGTCAGAGGGCCCGGCCTTGGCCTCGTGGTCCCAGAAAGGTGTGCTGCAAGCACCTTGGCCTCCCTGGGCTGCAGTTCTCCATATAAAAATGGGGGTGACCAGCGGTGGACTCACACATTAGGGGAAGTCCCATCTACCAGGAGGGGCCCTGAGGGCAGAATGGGCCTCAGACCTCCAGCTCTGGAAGGACAGGCGGGCCTGTGAGCCTCCCCACCTCCCTGGGCTGGGCCCCCACCGTGCCGCCCTGTGCCCTATGGGGCTGGACCAAGCAGAGCGCAGGCAGCAAGGGGAATACACACATTTGGGTCCTCCGGGCACAGTGTTGGCTAAGGTGGGAGAGGCTTGGGGAAAGGAAAGACAGAGAAACAGAAGAGTAGGTTTGTCTCCAGGGTCCCTGCCATGCCCGTTGCAGGCCGGGCAGCCAGGAGCAGGGCTGGCGGCCTCAGCGCAGTGAGGGTCTTCAGTGCAGGGACATAGGGACCACTGAAGCCCAGCACCCTTGCCTGATTGAGTGGCTTCCAGGAATACCATTTCTGGCCAGCTTGGGCCAGCACCAAATGCAAACCAGGCAGTTCCATCCAGGCCGAGGCCAGGAAACATCCCTCTGGTCCAGGGCCCACACTCCAGCCTCCCACCCACAGGCGGTGTCCCCCAGGAGCACAGGGCAGGGACTGGGGTTTGCCAGAGGGGGCATTGAGGGACTCAGCCAGTGGGGGTGGTCCCAGAAGGGAGGCCCTGGATCTCAAAGCCCAGCTGCTTGGGCCAGGCTGGGCTGGTCAGACACTCACTGTCTGCGATGTGACCCAGACCCTGGGCGTACAGCAGGTCCCACAGCTATGAGTCTGAGCCTGCTGCCCTGCCCACGCAGACACTCACTGTCTGTGATGTTGCCCAGACCCAGGATGTACAGCAGGTCCCACAGCTATGAGTCTGAGCCTGCTGCCCTGCCCAGGCAGACACTCACTGTCCGCGATGTCGCCCAGACCCTGGGCGTACAGCAGGTCCCGCAGCCGAGTCACCTCGTCCTTCAGCTCGCGGATCAGTCTGTTGTTGGGGTCCTCGTTGATGACTGCGTTGCAGCGGATCTGCTTGGCCCGGTCAGCATACCTGGGCAGCAAAGGCAGGTGTGGGCTATGCCTGGGAGAGGGCTGTGCCCGGTGGGTCCAGGGCACCCAGAGCCCTGGTGGGGGAGGGGCCTCCGCAGCTTTGACACAGCCTGGTGTGGACTGAGGAGTCATCCCCACTGCAAATCACTGGGGGTGGCTGCTGGGCAACTAGCCAGAGACCTGTAGGTGGGGCCAGCAGCCTCCACCCAGGGAAACAGGCCCCAGGACACAGGACAGGGCAGTGTCCTCTCCCCATGTTGAAGGTCTCAGCATCTGGCCTGTGGCCCCAAGGAGACAGGAGCAAGTCCAGCCACAAGGGGGCAAGAGGAACTGAATGAGAACTTACACATGTATGTATATTGTACCCATACCGAATATAAGCAAACACCCGAGAAATGCTATAAGTAAGATGTATCTATATGAGACACATGCTCTTTTTCTTCTTACTAGTGGTGGCACAATGAAAAGAGGGTAGAGGACCCAGACTACCAAGCAGCCTCTGTGGGGTTGGGGGGCACAGGTTCCCCACCTCTAGACATCCACCCTACAGCCAGAGGGATCTTTTCAAACACAACTGTGCCCCTCGTTAATTAAAAACCTTCGGTGTCTCCCACTGTTGACAGGTGAGAAAACAGCACACAGGGCTCACCAGTCTAATGCTATGGTGCCCTCTGCTGTCCGCAGACCCGAAGTATACCCCATAGAGTGGTAGGAACAGAATAGGGGACATGAAGCCCTGGGAGCTCTGTAGCAGCCACTTTGAGCCTCACGGAGTCACAAGTGAGACCCCCCCAAGAAGTACCCCCTTTCTCACTGGTGTTCCTGACTCGGGCACAAAAGGATCTATCCCCACCCCCAGACAGGAGAGCCCACCTCAGTGTGCTCAGGGTTTCATCATAGTTGATGTCTGCAGGGCTCAGGGCTGCCACCATCGCTGTCCTTGAGTTACCACCTGCAGGAAGAAAACTAGGTCATGTTCAACAGGGAGTCTGGCTGCACTGCTATGTCCTCTTCAAAAATAACCACATGGTTATCCAAAAATAAACACAGGGGTCCTCCCTGGCTACATCTACAGCTGATTAGGCTGAGGCTCAGAGAGGTAAACCAAGTCATGGGCTGACCTAGTGAAAGCAGACAACTGTGGAGAGGTCTCTTGCCATCTTTGGCTGCCCCCTCATCACTGCACTGGGCACCTCTGTGATCTCTCTCCTACTCAGTGTTTTTCTTACATTTGGGCCCATTTTACAACAACCAGGCCTCACCTTCCCTCCCCCATAAAAAAAGGAAAGTTTTAGAGGATCTTACGGCATTTACTGCAAGGTCAGGACTGTTGGTGTCCAATAATTTTTCACACACTTTGACATTTTGTTTGAAAGAGTTTTCTCAATATTTAAGGTCAGATTCCTAGTCCAGGGCAGCACAGACCCAGCATCAGGTAATACGTTGTGTGAGAAAATGGACTGTTCTAATTTTTCTGTCACTAGATCATTGGTGGGGCCCGAATGCAGTGAATATTTAGCAGTCAGTTCTGCCAGGGGCATCGGCCTCGAAATCCTGACAAGGCCTGCTCATTAACCCACCTGGCTACATCACCAGGACCTTGGCCTGTCTGTGCTCCAGCTTTGGACACGTGCTTCACCTGCTTGACCTCAGGTGCTTGTGTTCTCAGGGCCATCTCTCTGGAATATGACTCCCCAGTGAGGTGATGGTGTGAAGGAGGGCCTGGAGCACAATGCTGCGTTGGGCCGTGTTATGGATTAAATTACATCCCCCAAAATATGTGTTGTAAATCCTAACCCCTATACCTCTGGAGGAAACCCTGGTGGCATAGTGGTTAAGTGCTATGGCTGCTAACCAAGAGGTCAGCAGTTCGAATCCTCCAGGTGCTCTTTGGGAACTCTATGGGGCAGTTCTACTCTGTCCTATAGGGTCACTATGAGTTGGAACCGACTCGACGGCAGTGGGTTTATACCTCTGGGTGTAATCCCATTTGGGAATAGGGTTTTCTTCGTTACGTTAATGAGGCCAGTGTAGGATGTGTCTTAAGCCAATCGCCTTTGAGATCTAAAAGGGGCAGATTAGGCACAGAAGCAAGCAGAGATGGGGGAAGGTAGATGCCATGTAGAGATCTTCAAAGAACGCCAAGATGAATGCTAGAGAAGCTGACACAAGAATTTTCCCTCAGCGCGGACAGAGAGGGGCTTCCCCTAGAGCTAGCGCCCTGAATTTGGACTTCCCATCTCCAGAATTGTGAGAATATATTTCTGTTCTTCAAAACCACTCACTTGTGATATTTCTGTTACAGCAGCACTAAGAAACTAAGACGGGCCCCAAGACGGGTTCAGGGTTTCCCTTGCCCCTACCCTGGGGTTTCCTTCAAAGGATTAGCTTAGGAGTGGCCTTGCGGTAGGACCTCCTTTCCAACTCTTCAGATGAAGGGACACATTCCTGTGGCACTCGTGTCCTTGCTCAATGGGGTCAGCCTCCCCCCAGGAGCTCCCATCTGCCCCCTCCTCTACCAGGAGACCTCAATGCTGGCCAGGGCTGGGGGTCAGCCTGGCTGGTTCTGGGGTGTAGGGCCTCAACCATGCCTCAGCCATCCAACCGAGGAAGGATAGGAAACCCCAGTTGTCTATGTGCACCAGGTCAGCCTGATCTCAGTTTTTCCTATGGGTCTCAGCCTACCTGACTGTAAATGTAGCCAGGGAGGACCCCAAGGCTATTTTGTGGGAAAGGGATCTGTGTGGGACATTTTGGCCTTCGTCGGCCAGCCCCTCCCCGATTCTCTCTCACTGGCTCAGAACTCAGGTGGGGAGAAGGTTGTGATTTATCTCAGTCCCTCAAAACACAGCAATCAAGCAGGGCTCCCCAGAATCATCTAGTCCTGGGCCCGCTGTTATATTTGGAGAAACTGAGACCAGAGGGGTAGGGACTTGGTTTGGGTATCAAGTCGACCTGAAGCAGGAGTGCTGGCACCAGTGGGTGGGTTCTGTGGAACCCATGGGACCATCCTGGTTCCCAGACAAGCTTTGGTCAACCTATTGCCAGTCGCTGCCCCAGGCCCTCTGGAAGGGCCACGCTGAGCTGACTGCACCCTCTAGGCTCGCCTCTTGGCCCTGGCACAGAAATGGTGAGAGGCCTCCCAGTGGTTGGGCACCCCACCCCATCAGGAAGAAGACATAGATGGCAGCCCGGGCTGAAGATTGGAAGCCAGGAGTGGGCAACCCTGACAAGTGCTCACCCAGGTTTTCCCGGAGAAGCCAGGTCAGCACGGAATCTCGGTATGGAATGAAATCTGTCTTCTTCTTTTTCTTGTTCTATAAGGGAGAAACATTCAAGGGGTCAATCCTGAGCCCCTGAGGGGAGGAGAAAAAGAGAAGGAGGGGAACACGGCAAGGTCTGCCACGTGGCTCCCCAAAGCCAAAGGCTGGGGCATGGGGCGGGCCCTCAGAAGGTCAGGGTACCTGCTTGGTGCATGACCACCCAGGGCAAGACCCGCAGGTGCCTCTATTCCAGGCCAGAATTAAGGACTTGCTAACACATCCCTCAGGTTCCTCCCAGCTCCACCCCTGCTGCGTGTCTGGGATGCACAACTGACTCAGGCCCAGGAGTGCTGACACCACTGCCTACCCACCACTCTGTCAGAAAGACCGATCTGAGTCCACTGCCCCTCCTCAAGCACACCACCACTAAATGTGACTTTCCAGGCTCCATAATCTCCACCAGTCCCCCACTGAGCTCACCTCTGCCCATTCACACAGAATTTTCCTTCCCTCACACAGTTCCTCACAGAGTTTTCCACACTGTTTCCCACAGTCGTCACACATGCCTCATACAAGTCTTCACAGTTCCTCACAATTTCTCACAGCTCCCCACATAGTTCCTCACAACTCTTCACACAGTTCCTCACACAGTCCCAAACAGTTCCTCATGCAGTTCCCACATAGTTACTTACATGGTTTCCCACACAGTTCCTTCAACGGTTTCCCACATAGCTTCTCACAGATTTCCTCACACAGTTCCCTATACAATTTCTCACAATGTTCACAGTTCTTCAGAATTCCTCACAAGGTTCCTTATACAGTTCCTCAGAGTTTTCCAGGCAGTTCTTTACACAGTTCCTCACACGTTTCCTCATATGGTTTCCTCGCAGTTGTTCACACAGATCCAGACACGGCTCCTTATGATGTTCTTCACACAGTTCCTCACACAATTCCTCAAGCAGTTCTTCCCACAATTCCTCTCATAGTTCCTCGAAGCACCACACACAGTTCCTCCCTTAGTTGCCCATGCAACTTCCTTCACACAATTCCGCATTTTTTTCATATAGTTCCTCACAGTTCTCACACATTTCCATAAACAGTTTCCCATGATTTTTTAGTTTCCCACACAGCTCCCCAGTTTTTCACACAATCCCTCACAGTGCCTTCAGATTCCTCACACACTTCCTCGTACAGCTCCCCATGCAGTTCTTTAGTTCCTCACAGTCCTTCCCGCAGATCCTCACACGGTTCCTCACATAGTTATTCACACAGCTCTAAACAGCTCCTCACACGGTTCCTCACACACTTCCTAACTCCTTACACCACTCTACACATAATCCAACACGGTTCCTCACGCAGTTCCTCACAATTCTTCACACAATTCTTCACAAAGTTTCTCTCATGCACAGAGTTTCTCACACAGTTCCTCTTCAGTCCTTACAGTTTCACTGTCCCCACAATTCCTTACAGTTCCTCACACAATTCCCCGCTGTCCTACACACACTTCCTCACACAGTTCCTCTCGGTCCCTCAGACATTTCTTCACAAGGTCCCCATACAGTTCACCACACAGCTCGTCACATGCTTCCTCACATACATGGCACAGGTGCTCACCCTCTCGCCTGCCTCACTCCTCTCCACCCCTCAGGTTTTGCCTGGGAAACTGTCCTGTCCACGTAGACTAAAAACCAGCTTTCTTGTGGGTTGCTCTCCTCATAGCCCATTTCCTTCCTTTATGGAGTGCACCTCAATTTGTAATTACATTTTTATTTGTCAGTTTCCTTGTTTAGTATATGCCTCCCCCAATATTCTGTGGCCCCATAATGCCTCTTTGTTCACCACTACAGCCCAGCTCCCAGCACAGCGCCTGGCTCAGAGTTGGGCTCAATAAGTTTATTAAGTGAGCAAGTGACGGGGTTAAATGTATTGCCAGGCATCACAGGGAGAGCAGGGGCCAAGGGCATGCTGCTTCCAGGTCCCTCCCCTGCAGGGAGTGAACTCCCTCCCCCTAGGGTGTGACAAAAGCTGCTTACCTTGTTGGGCCCGGAGTCCTGAAAAAGAAAAGACAGAAACAGTCTGAGGACCTGGAGTGAGGCCACGGTCCCAAGAGGAGGGGGACTGGTTACGGAGGGCAAAGGAGCAGGCCAAGGACTGGTACAAGCAGGGACTCCATTACTGCCATCTGGCCACAGCCTCTGCCTTGAACTGGTCCTGACAGGCAGGCCAAGGGATAGTGTGACTACTTGGGCCACTGTCACCTGGTAGCTCTTACTTCCTCACCCCCGACAATTTCAGAGTAAGGTTGGTCTTCTGAAAGCCATCCTTTCCTGACCTGAGACCTGGACCTCTTGGTGAGTGGACAATGCTGCCTGTCCCATGGGGCCTGCCAAGTCCCTCAGCTCCAAGAGCCATGGGCTCCACCCAGGAGGTCAGCTTGGCTTGGGCCAACCAAATCAGAGCTTACAGCAGCCTTGTCTTCCCAGAAGTACGCCAGCAGCACACTCACCATGCCAGTGGTGACCCTCAGAAGAACCCTGTGAGGAAGGCAGCAGTGCAGGCCCTTCCCATTTTACAGGTGGGGAAACTGAGGGTGAGGGCGTGACAGGAATCACTACACCATCTCCAGCTTCATGACCCCTCATCTCTGGCTGTCCCTTGAACCCAGGCCACCTCACCAGAGACAGGCCTGGGCACAGGTGTGACAGGCTCTCAGCACCCTCCGTGGAGGGCAGGATGTGAGGTATTTCCATGGTCCCTCCCATCAGCTGGTCCTAGAAGCCCGGAGCCAGCTCACCATTTCGGCCAGAGCAGAGATGACCTTCCCCAGCGTGGTCAAGGACTTGTTGATGTTGGCTCCCTCCTGTGTGCAGAGAAGACAGTCGGGTGTCAGGACACCTCAGGACCCTCTTGCTTCTGCACATGACCCTGGGGCCTGATCTGTGTGGTATGGGCTGAGGCTGGTGGCCCTGAATGTTGACCCTGGGGCCACCAGGGGCACAGGACCCATGCAGGAAGCCGGAGTGAGGCCTAGCCCAGCCGGGAAGCCAGGTTGCCAGCGTTTCTCCACCAGAATCTTAAGAACACTGCGCACACGCCTGCCCCGCCTTGAACAACTTCCAGAGCGCCTTCCTACCTATTGGATAATGGGGACCAACAGGGGTGCTCAAGGAAACAAAGACTCCCCTTCCTGGCACCCAGGGCTGTTTGGCGGGAAGATGTCGCTGTCGCTGGAGGGTGCTGGATAGCCACCTTGCACCTAGCCTTGCAGCTGCACCAGCGCCACCTGTCAACACCCCCAGGGGATACAAGGTCCCATGAGGGCCCCAGGGCAGTGCTACAGCCCTTAGGGGAATGGGGCTAGCTGGCCCTCTGGCTGCTGGAGGCCCACCCCTCACCCTGAGGTGGCCCCAGCCCCAGCCCAGATGGCCCTCTAAGCCAGGGACTAGTGGGTGGGCCAGTGTAGGCCGGGCCTACCTTGAGACGCGTCCCCTTGGCACCAGTGGAGTCAGCCCGCTCGCTGCCTGCCAGATCCACCAGGCTGACCTTGCTCACCTGCAATCGAGGGGCACCGTGAGGCCTAAGGGGCCCAGCAGGGCCTGCGGGGCTTCCATCATGCCCCCAGCACATGAAGCCAAGGGGCTCCTGTCACTGTCACCCCATGTCCTCAAGGCACTATCTGTGGTGGGATTCGAACCCGGCACTGCTCAGGCCCCTCAGGTCAGCTGCCCTCAGGCCGGCCCTGAGCGGGTGGCTCCTACAGAGGCCACAGACCCCTCCGCGCCCATGCCAACAGCAGAGCAGGAACGGCAGCCAGACAGACTGCATCAGCCAGGCCTCATGTCTCTTGAGCCTCCGCTCTGACCGCCCTGGGCATCCGGGAGGCCCCGTAACCCCAGGGTTCAGGGGAGCTGGGGCTGCCAGGAGAGCGCAGCTGCTGAGGGTCCAGAGGCCTGGGGATGGGACTGCCCAGAGTGAAGGCCGGGCAGCCACAGAATGCCCCGCTACCTGGGTCAGAGGTGCTCCCCACCCCCCACCCCCCCACTCAAACTTAGGGAAAGACAACCACCCCAGGAGACTCTGGGCAGCAGCAGCAGGCAGAGTGGCATCTCCTCAGCAGGTAGGAAGGCGCCCTCATGGCCTCTCCTCTGCACCCCATCTCCCAGGCCCAGACAGCTGGGACGGGATCCCTGGCCAGCCTGCGGGGTGCGCAGTGGACCAGGACGGTGCCTGAGGGCGGCCCTCAGCTGCTGCACATCTGCACAGGACCACTGGCCTGCATGGGCAGAGGCGGACCCGTCTGCAGCCTGAGCCCAGCCACACCGGGGGCCTGAAGCCTGAGGCCAGGGTCTTGTATATGGGGCGCCCCGCTGAGCCACCCACCTTCTCGGTGGTGATGTTGGTCTCTGCGTCATGGCGCTTCTGAGTGAAGATGATATTGAAGACTGCATGGGAACGGCTGCTAGTCTCGTTCATGTTCGTGGCTGCCACAGTCCTGGGGACAGCAGGAAGGGATGTCACCCCAACCCCCTAGGCTGGCGAGGGGACACCTCATGGTGCCAGTTGCCCCACAACAGGGCCGGGGCAGAGTGTCCTGGCAGAGTTCTCAGGCCTCCCCTCTCCCAGCCCTGGGCTACTCCAAGTGCACACCCCCGCTGTGGATCAGCCACAGGTGACAGTGCCCCTTACAGGTGAGAGCAAGTGACACTGTCCTACAGGTGAGAGCGGGTGGCACTGCCCTTACAGGTCAGAGAAGGTGATGCTGCTCCCTACAGTTGACAGGAGGTGACAGTGCCCCTACAGGTGAGGGCAGGTGACAGTGCCCCTACAGGTGAGAGTGGATGACAGTGTCCTACAGCTGAGGGCGGGTGGCACTGCCCCTACAAGTGAGAGCAGATGACAGTGTCTCTACAGGTGAGACCAGATGACACTACCCGTACAGGTGAGAGCAGGGGACACACCTCCCCAAGGCTACAGCCGGGCATGTCCTCCTTGAAGAGGGTCACGGTGGGGTGGGGGCAGTGTCATCCAGGGATCACCCCACACACACCTGGCCTTGTTCCCCGAGTCCATGAGGTCTTGGATGTCATTGTAGGAGGTGACAGCCAGCTTGGAGAGGTCCTCCACATAGGGTCCCAGAAGTGGGTGCTCCCGTACCCGCAGGTTGCCTTTATTCTTGGGGTTCAGGAGGTCGCGGACACGCTCACAGTAAATCTCCATGTAGCTGACCTACAGCACAGAGGGCCTGCCATCAGGGCCCTCCAACACAGGCCAGGGCTCCACAGGTACTCCAAATTCTCCCTCAAAAGACACAGGGCCACAACCCCTGGGGGTATGCAAGGGGGCCAGCACCAGGCCACCTGCCCCCCCCCCACCCACAGCCACCCTGGAGGCTCCCTCAAAGGCACTAGCTGAATTCAGTCACGCCCAGTGCCCCCTTGCTGCAGCCAGCCCAGGACCCACAGCCGAGATGTCTGGACTTCTGCCCCCAAAGCCCCTGGTCCCTCACTCCCCCTCCTACCCCACGTGCTGTGCAGACACACTGGCCCATGTTGTCACATGGGCGGTTGACTGACAAGGGCTCAAGCCACCAAGCACTGGAAAGGTATCACAGTCCAGTCTGGGCCCTGGCTGTTCCCAGGGGCAGGACAGAGGGAGGGGGCCCACCTCCACCGAGTAGGACATGTTGTCATTGGTTGTGTCATTGATCCGGGAGAAGAGGTCTTCACAGAGCTGTATGAGAGGGACCAGGAGAAAAGAAGAGATATGTCAGGCAACGGGGCTGGGGGTGTCGGAACCCCAGAAGCACATCCCTCATGGTGCCCTGGGCAGCGTGCCCCCAGCCAGGCCCCTCATCAGCACTTCCATCCCAAAGGTACTGTTGAGGCCCATGGTAAAGAAGCCCGCATCATCCTGCTCAGCCCAGTCCCCACACCTGCCTGAGGTCTGATCCTTTCCTGTGGATCGCCCCTCTGCTTTCTCTCCCCACACCCGGGCCACATTTGTGAGGGTTGGGCCCACCTGCCCTCTCCACCCCCTGAGAGGAGCCGGCTGTTCTCTCTCTTCCCTGACCAGGTGGAGCCGTGGCCAGCTGGAACCACAGATGTGTGTGGGTGGGGTGGGCACTCTGTCCAGGGTCCCTCGCCTCTCCATCCCAGGTTCAGGTCTGCAGCCCTCAAAGCCAGTCCTGACCCTCCCCCCAGTTTACCTCACCAGAGCATGCCTCCCCCACCAAGCAAGGTGTGTGTGGGGGGGGGGCTCCAAGTCTCTCCTGGGCTGCCCTGTAGGGTGCCCAGCTGGGTTTCCCAGCCCTGGGTGCCTTGTGGCCGACCCAGCCTCCTGCCTGCCCGTCCCCCACTGGTCCCTCCTGGTCCCTGCATGTCTCCCCGCCTCGTGCCTGTGGGATGATGCCCTGCTGGTCCTTCTCCTGCTTGCCCATCATGGTGTAGGACTTGCCAGCACCCGTCTGCCCATAGGCAAAGATGCAGACGTTGTAGCCCTCAAAGGCGTGCTGCAGCATCTCCTCGCCGATGTCCCGGTACACCTGCTTCTGGGAGGCGTAGTTAAAGTCTTCAGGCTGGGAGACAGGTAGGGCAGCGGTCAGAGGCTGGTGGCCGTGAGTGCTTGGGACACTGAGCACCAAGCCCACCCCAGCCCCCAGTGTCACCGCCCACTCACTAAGCACTGGCACTGAACCCATCCCCGACACCCCCACATCCCTGCTGGCTCACCGAGGTGTGGGACCAGTAGGAGTAGTCAAAACTGAAGCTCTTGGGTGTCTCTTTGGGTTGCTTGGGGTTGACGATGGCTGTGGAGAGGGAGGCCGCAAGGTTAGGGCATTCATGGGGAGGGGTCCCCTTAACTACAGAGCCCACATTGGACAGGTCAGCCTGAGAGCCTGCACCCCTACAGCCTCAGGGGATGCAGCCTGGCCAGGGAGACCCCCTTTTCCAGGCAGACAAGCCCCTGCCCCTCCTCTTTGTGATGGAACCTACAGTGGCCTGCAGCCCCCACTGATGCCCACTGGGCTGGGACTCCCAAGAGAGCCTGGAGTAGTTTCTTCTTGCAATGCAGCGAAGCCCGCCCCCACTGCTGAGGCCCGCACCCTTTTATCTCCCTAGGCCCCAGCCACTCTGCTTCTGCTCGGCACATGAGTCCTAGAAGCACCGGGCAGGCCCGCCTGAGTCCACGCTCTGGGCACACTGCCAGGTGTCAGGTTTGTGAGGATGCCAGCTGCTGCCGACCCTGCTGTGCCCTTTTGAGAACACCTCCCACTTCACTCAGTCTCCTGCTAGGGGAACCTAAGTCCGTTCCAGGGTTTGCTCTTGTGACCAGAACCATGGGATGGTCTCATGTGTCTCCTTCTGCACAAGTCTCTGTGGTCAGGCGTATCCCTGACCGGCATCACATTTTCCCCCCAGCTGAGGGCCCACAGAGCCACAAGCCTGTCCCAGGCACCCAGAAGCCCCCTCCCCAGAGCAGAGCCAGGTCAGGTGTCCCCAGGGTCTGCCCTGCACCTTTGGAAAGAGCTCTGGTGTGGGGGCAGCAGTGGGCAGGTGACTGACCTCCACAGGGCAGAGAGGTGGTGGCACCCATGTTGTTTCCAGGAGCAGGGGCAAAGAGCAAGTGGCCTTGCTTCACCTCTTGCTGGGACCCAGGTAATGGCACCCAGAGGCATCGGTGTTTGCTGTACACCACATGTGGACAAGGAGATCCCTAAGGTACGCCCCCCAGGGACAGGCACAGGTGGTGCTCAAGGCATAAGGGGACAGTGCAGGGCAGCCCAGCCAGTGTGGGTCACAAGAGTGGTGAGTGTGCCCCCGCACCAGCCATCAGAGCGCCACCTAGCAGCACTGCTCAGGCCCTTGGTCCCTCCCCACATCCTCACCCCCCACCTTGGCTCTGCCTTTCCCTCACCCCTCTCTTGCGGCCTGTGGTGTGGATTTGAAACACCCTCTGCCGTTACAGTTGGGACTGCGAGCCCAGAGACAGGGCATCCTCTCTCCAGGTCACAGGATGCACAGCAGGAATGGGACCCAGGGTCCCCCAGTCTGCTTTCTTCAGGCACCTCCAAGCCTCCTCGCTGTGCTTACTGGCAGCCCTTTCCTCCCAGCCTGACTCCCAGGAGATGAGCAGAGTTCCCTGGAGAAAGGGGCTTCCCTGCTAGGGTCTCGTGGGTTTTTCCGGGTGTGGGTTTGAAGAGTGAGAACGGAGAAATGGGCCCTTGGGGGCCTGCTGCGCGGGGCGGCTCTGGCTAGCTCATTAAGACCCCCCCCACACACACACACTTCGCCAGCCCCTGAAGTAGCTGGGGCTCCTGAGGCCCCCCAACAGCAGGACAAAACTTCCCAGGGCTCAGCAAAAGGAACACAAAGGGCCAGCGCCCTGAGGGAAGACAAAGAGGTGAGGGCTGGGGTGGCTGGCCCAGCCTGAATAGGCAGAGGGAGGAGGAAAAGAAGCATAACGGAAGCGGTTTTCTAAGAGTCTGAAGGTCCTCAGGCCTTGAGCACAAGAATGCAGTGTAGCCCAGCTGGCTCTTCCTGGACGCTGAGCAGTTCTTCAAGCTGCTGTTGGTAGCTGGAAACTGTCTGGGACAGGAGTGGAATATTTACACCACGGAAACTGGCAAGTGTAGACTGTTTTTTGGTTTGTTTTTAGAGAGCTGCCAAAATGTACAGGATCTGGGGGGCTGCTTAGTTTGCAGGAGACACATAGAACTCACTGGGGTTTTGGAGAACAGTTAGCTCAATACTCGAGCACTTGTCCATTCTTATGGTCCCGCAAGCTCACATATGAGCCAGGGTCCCGGAGAAGGGCTGGAGGCAGGAAGGAGAGGCTCAGTGTGGGCCAGGGCCCCAGTGGGGCTGCTGGAGGCCAGGCCCCAGTCAGACCAGCCCTGCAGCTTTGTCTGGGACCCTTCCCCTCCACAGGTGCCATCGTCCCATTGGTGTAGAGAAGGGCTCACCATGGACAATTCCCCCGGTGCCCTACCAAGACAGCTCTGGGGTAGGAGTGAGCCTGGAATGGAGGGAGAAGGCCTGGGGTGGAGTCCCAGGTTACCTCTCATCCCATCTCTGAGTTCAGCTTTCCCACCTGTTACCTGTAGAACATGGGTAGGGACTAAAGGCCTCCTAACCCCAAGTCCCCTATATGGCTTTCTGAAAGGCTGGGAAATAACCTGGAATCAGAGCCTGGGCTCAGGGAGTATCCAGCACACCCCCTCCCACTACTGTGCAGATGGGGAAACTGAGGCACAGAGGAAATAAGTGTAGAGCACAGGACAGGGCCCCCTGAATCCCAGGCCCTCGGTCCTGGGCTAGCCCGGAATTCACTTCCGGGAGCTCACATTAGGCATCGTTCTCTGGTGGGGCCAAGGGGGCCATGCCACCATCTACCTCGAGGGCCTGCAGAGAAGTGACTGGGGGCAAGGGGAGATGAGAATTTTCTGCGAGTTTCAAAGTCTGTCCTTTGTAAAGTGAGGGCATGGGGATAGAGGGGAAGGCAGCTGATGCGAGTGACTTCTGCACTCCCGACCTCCCACGCCAGCTCTGCTATCAGGGATGAGGCTGCAATATGTGCAATTTGGCCGGCTCCTCAAATTGCTAGGTTTGGTATGTTCAAATGAAAAGTACTATTTATCCAGGCAGTGATTACATGATGACAAATTAAATTTACTTTTAAATGTTCTTAACGGTATTGCAAGTGGCCCACTTGAGAACCTAGTGCTCCTTCGTATGCACCAAGTTTTGAGGGATCTGCCAACAGCCCCTCAGGGCAGAGCAGGGCCGGTGGGCCTGATCACCTGCCACCCTGACATCCTGCATCTGGGACCCTGCTCCTCACCAGCCAGAGCAGCTCTGCAACCTCGGTTTTATTTATTTCAGCTCAACCTGAGATATTGTGAGAGAAAAGTGTGCTCCCCCCGCCCCAGTGCTTCTCTGGCTGCCAAAGCCGAACCCAGCTAAGCATGGACCCCTCCTCATGCACACGGCAGGCAAAGCAGCTACTGCTGGTGCCACGCCCGGCTCCCCCGTGTGTCCGTCTCTGGGCACGTCCTTGGGTGCCCACCAACCCCTAACACCCTGCCCCTCCACGCCCAGGCGTCCTCAGCCTCTCTAATGCCTTCCCTTCAGGCAGGCTTCCCGAAGGCTGAGTGTTTACAGGTGTCCTCCTCTCCAGAGTCCCCTCGGATCTTCACCCAGAGTTTGGGCAGGGCTTCTAGCTCTTTCCGCATGTACCATCGCTGTTTAGTTTTCTCCAAAATGAGTATGCTTTCAAAAGGATTTTTCCTGACTATTCGTATTCTCTCCCTCACACACATTCACACACACACTCTCACATACCATCTTTTATACTCACTGTCTCTCACACACATCCACTCTCTCACACGTTCACTCACATATTGTCTCTCACCCTCACTCACTCACACACGTACACACTCTCACTCTCACATTCATTCATACGTGCACACACACACCCCCACACATACATTCTCACACATACTCTCACTGTCTTTTACACTCACTCTCACACCTCACACGCTCTCATATACTCACACACATACTGTCTCTGATACACTCATTCTCACACATTCACTCCCACACACATACACACTAACACATTCACGTACCTGCACACTCTCCCTCACACACATAATACAATCTCTTACACACACACTCTCACATACGGTCCCTCACACGCTGTTTTACTTACTT
The DNA here is from genome assembly GCF_024166365.1 of Elephas maximus indicus. NCBI lineage: Eukaryota > Metazoa > Chordata > Mammalia > Proboscidea > Elephantidae > Elephas > Elephas maximus. The sequence continues at coordinate 142,744,018 of NC_064824.1, forward strand.
TCTCATACTCACATACACACTCTCTCACATACACACTCACACATGTACACACTCTAACACGCTCACTGTCTCTCACACTCTCACTCTCACACATTCACTCCCGCACACGTGCACTCTCACTCCCTCTCGCCTTCACTCACACACACTCTCTCACACACACTTTCACTCACTCTGTCACACATACTGTCTCACACACACACTTTTACTCTCTCACACATACTCCCACACACACTCTCTTATATGCATTCTTACATACACACCCTCACTCACTCTCACACACACTCATATGTATCCTTGCACACACACATGCATACACACTCACACATTCATTCTCACACACACTCACACGCATTCTCACAGACACACACTCACACACACACGCCCAGTGCGTATGAAGAAATTTAATGGGTGTTCTCCATGCTGTTCTATGGCCCTCTTCCTCATTTTCCCAAGATCATAAACACAAAGCTACCCTCATTTTGACAGTCACCAAAGTCCATTGCTGCGATACACCGTATGTACTGTAACCAGCTCCCACTGGTGGACAGCCAAATGGCTTCCCCTGGCTTGATAAAAACAGGTCTGAGGAGAACATTCTCAAATGCACATCTGTGAACACGTGCTTGACCGTCTTCTGCGTCTCATTTCCTACAAGTGGCCTGGCAGGGCCTGGCATAGCCACATCCGACACCCACCCCAGGCTGCCCCCAGCAACAGGGGTCCCTGTCTCCTGCCACCCTCCCCAATGCCGGATTTGCCCACTCAGCTCTTGTATCCAGACCCTGGTGTCACAGGCACATGGCACTGCTGGCTCCTGGCACACCTGTGGGAGCAGTGGGGCCAAGTGCTGCTCTCGCCCTGTTGCCCTGGCTCTTATTTTGTGGAGCCGCGAGCACTTTGATTTCCTGGAGCATGAGAAGCAGTATCTTCCAAAGAGTGTCTCCGTTCCCTGGAGAGCACACACTTGACTTGTACTCCCTCCTGCTTCTGTAGTCCACTTTCCTGGCAGAACTTTGTGGCAGAACTTTGCTCCAATCCTGGTGCACATGTGGTTTGGCTAAGTTTCTTACTCATCTTTGAGTAAGGACAGTTCTTTCAGGACCTGCCTACTGGTCAAAAATAGTGTGGAGGGGGTACTCCTTGAGTCCCCACCTGACTCCGTGGACCCATGTGGACCTTCTGCTGAGAACGTATTCAGGGAGCAGAGGTTGCTGGTACACAGGAGAAATCCCAAAACTCCAACACCTTCAGGGTACCCCAAATGTCCGAAGCAGGGTAGCTTCCCTGTATAGGGCACATCCTGCCTGCATTGAAATTCTAGTTTAAAACCACAGCTGGCCAAAGAAGCTGTGGCTGCCCACAAATTCAGCGTGGTGTTTGTTCAGCATTTGCTCGGGCCTGAGGAGAGGGCAGGATGATGGGAGGGGGCAGCCACAGCCTGAGGCTGGTCTCTGAATCAGGGGTGTGTGGTGTCCCTCTGGAGGGAGCTTTGTGGACAGCCTCGGCCATGTAGCACTGCCCTTGGCTCAGCAGCTCTTCGCCCCACGGATGGGGCTCAGCAAAGGTGACTTGCCTCCCAAACTCGACCTTCCTGCTTCTGGAGCCTGCCAGAGAAAGGCAAAATGGGGTGTTTGTCCACACAGTTTCTCTACAGGGCAGGTCAGAGGCTTCAAGAGGGTGCCCATGCTCCCTCGGCCCCTCCCAGCAGGGCCATGCAGCCCCCAAGAGCATCTGTCTCTCACTCTGTGACACCCGTTCCTCGCGCCTTCGCCCAGCCCTGAACTCAGTTTGTGGCCTGATGTTGGGCCACCCTGAGCGCCAGGAAAGATGATTTCTGCCTCTGATTTTTTTGTTCTTTCTGTTCATTTTTCAGGTTTCCAGTAGGGCTTAGTGGTCCCAGTGGGGTTTGGTGGTCCTGGTGGAGTTTGGTGGTCCTGGTGGGGCTTGGTGATCCTGGTGGGGTTTGGTGGTCCTGGTGGGGCTTGGTGGTCTTGGTGCGGTTTGGTGGTCCTGGTGGGGCTTGGTGATCCTGATGGGGGTTGGTGGACCTGGTGGGGCTTGGTGGACCTGGTGGGGCTGGGTGGTCCTGGTGGGGTCCAGTGACCCTGGTGGGGTCTGGTGGTCCTGGTGGGGCCTGGGAGTCCTGGTGGGGCTTGGTGGCCTTGGTGGGGCTTGATGGTCCTGGTAGGGCTTGGTGGTCCTGGTGGAGTTTGGTGGTCCTAGTGGGGTTTGGTGGTCCTGGTGGAGTTTGGCAATCCTGGTGGGGTTTCATAGTCCTGGTGGAGTTTGGTGGCCCTGGTGGGGTTTGGTGGTCCTGGTGGGACTTGGTGGTCTTGGTGGGGCTTGGTGGTTCTGGTGGGGTTTGGTAGTTTGGATAGGATTTGGCAGTTCCAGCAGAGGTTGGTAGTTCTGGTAGGATTTGGTTCTTGTGGTTCTTGCTGAAACTGAGCCACGAATTGGAGTTACCTATTTCCTCTCATGCTCTGGCCCTGGGGTGGGTGAGGTTTCCCATGGCCATTTCTGAAGTCCTGTTGGTACCTTGCCCATATGCCCTCTGCCCACCAAAGGTTACAGTTCCTACCTGGGGATCACAGTTCCCACCAGGGTTCACAGTAACAACCAGGAGGTCACAGTTCCCACCCACAGAACACCTTCTCATCCAGGAGTCACGATTTCCACACGGGGGTCAGAGCTGCATCTGGGGGACACAGTTTCTGCACAGTTGATGGCTTACCCCCTCAAAGCTTTCTCTGGGCACAGGTGGGACAGGCCAGAACTGCTAGAAAGTCAGTACCCTGGATCAACCCCCAACAACATGGCAGGAGTTTCTGGACAAACAGCCCAGCGTCCTGGCTCCTCGAGAGGACACTTTGGGAGCACATTCTGCATGCTAGAGGACTCCAGAAGGGCTGAGCCCACTGCCCACAACAGTGACCACTCATCCACACCCCCTCATCAACCTCGCCCCCCCCACCTCCCTAACCTGACTGGCACCCACATCCACTCCTGGCACTCAAACCATAGTCTCAGTGCCTGCTTCTGGGGGCCAAATGAGGCGCCCTTTCACAACCGCAACAACAAGCCCCAAGGTATGCACTGAGTACCATGCCAAACATCAACCCCACGAGCTCGCCATACCCTGAATTTAAGGAGAGTCTCCGATAAAGGCCCACCGAGGTCCCTAGGCTTCCAGAACAACCACTGCCCAGCCCAGACCCCACTCCCACAGGCCCTGAAGAAGCCCCAGGGCCCCCCAAGTCTTCCCCCCATCATACTAGGAGATCAACCCCTAGGAGGCAGGGCCATCAGGATTAAGTGCCCTCTGCCCTTGGCAACCCCTCCCTGCAAACCTGCAACAATAGGCAGGCAGAGCATGCCACTGCAGAGCACCTGTGCATGGGTGGGGCCTGTTGTTCCCTGATACTTGAGGATGAGGCAGTCAGAGGACTGATCTACCTGAGAGGCTCCAGCACAACTGCCCAGCTAAGCTCAGCCAGCCACAGACAACAAGAGCACGATGAGTTCATGGGCTGAGGCTCATGCTCTGGGTAGACGGTTACCCAGCAGTAGTAGGTAGATAACCAGACGCTGTTCTATCTACATGGACCCAAAACACGCACAACCATCTTGAGTGTGCAAGGCAGGGGTGATGGCCCCTTTGTGTCTCGTGGTACTCACTGGTGGTGCTCCCGGACATCTGGATGATGCACTTTGAGTCACGGCTCATCTCTCTGGAGTTGAAGGGGCGGACACGCACCGCCACCTTCACCGAGGCCCCAGCCATCGCTGCGGCCTCTGTCGGTCACTCCTGCAGCAGTGAGGCCTTGCGAGGGCAGGAGACACCTGGGTCAGAGAGGGAAATTAGAAATAACATCTAAGAAAGCAGAACAAGTGTTCAGCGGCCAATAGAGTACACAGGTTCTTTTTCCCTCCTTTCCGAACCCCCCCCAAAGAACACCTCCACCAGGTACAAGTCCGTCAGGATGGAGAGGATGAGAAATATCACAGAATTCAGAGCATGGGAAGTGATGGGGACTGTGGGACATGATTTAGAAATCTGGGAAAGCTAAAACTCAATGCAGGAGATAGGCCAATATGCTCTACAGAACCCAGAGACTCCAAGTGCCTCTGAGGCCAGCCTCTGGGGGGGACTGAAAATGCTGTTCGTGGAGAGTCAGCATAAGGAGGGTTGAAGCCCAGGTCCCCACTCTGTCCCTCAATATTAGAACACTGCCCCCAATAGGCAATGAAGCTTCAAGGGCTAGCAGAAGGTGGGCTTAAAGCCTCTCTATTGAGAAGCGGGTGCTGAGGTGCACGCCAAAGGCTGAGCAGCTGCCCCTAGCCTCCTTCAGTGAGCCAACTGCCAGGAGCAGGGGGCTAACCAGGACAGAACCAGACCAGGACAGAAGTAAACATGGACAGATGAAGACAGTCAGGCAACAACCCCACCAGGCCACAGGGTTTCTGTTCAAGAGTTCACTCTCTCCTTCTTAAATGTGGACAGACGGGTGTAGATCAGTAGATCTCTGATGAAATGCTCTAACTAGAAACACAGAGACTAAAGGGAACACAAAAGAAACAAGGCAGGGGTCAGAAGAATTAATATCCTCCAAAAGAAAACAACAGCTACTAAACCTGTGCATGAGTGCAGGATGCCATTAAAAAAAACTTTTAAAGAGTAAGAGATTTTCAGGAATTAAAAATATGAAAACAGAAATTTTATGAGTTAATAAAAAGGTTAAAAAATAAAACCAAAGAAACATGAAAGTAGAGAAAAGAAAACAGAGAATCAATGAAAAAAACTATTAAAGAAAAAATTCAAGAAAATTTCTGTGGACTAAAGGTCATGACTTTTCAAATTAAAAAGGGTCTGCTGACCCTGGTAAATATAAAAAAAGACCCACACCAACGGAAACTGTTGTGAAAGATCAGAACCCCAAGGCTAAAGAGGAGCTTGCAGAGAGAAATCTCGAAGGGTCGAGGATCAGAACGGCATCAGGTAAATCACCAGCAACACACGCTAGACAATCTGAAGCCTCCAAAGTCTGAGGAAAGTCATTTTTACCCTGAATTCTATGCTCAGTCAAACTCCTGATCCAGTATGAGTAGAACGAGGGCCTTTTAGACATAAGGTTTTACTTCCTGTGCACTCCTAGGAAGACATTGGAATGTGCGCTTTGGCAGCTGAGGGGTTAAGAGGAGAGAGGAAGATGTGTGGGACCCCAGCCAGAAGGACACTGAGGTTGCCCCAAGGGTGACGTCCCTCCTCAGAGGAGGACGTGGAGATCCATGGAGGGGATCCCACAGGGAGAGAAGACAGGGCCAGTGATGGCTTTACTGTCTGGAAGGGTCTGTCTGAGGGCTTGGTGAGGAATTAGCAGTGGACCCAAGGAAAACGATAGGAAAAAGGCTGCATCATTTATCATTGATTCCAGAGAAGATGTTCTGTAAGACAGAAAACATAATCATAGTACACATTTAGGCACGTAGAGAAGAATATGTACCTAGTCCCAGTACTGTAATATGGAATATTTATTCAACAACAACAAAAGAAATATAGTGGCGAGGAGGAGGAGAGAAAGTCATGTGTGGTGGCGGAGAAGGGGCGCTGGTAGAGGTGTGGTACAGAAGAGCTGAATCTGTAATAGTGGAAGACTCTAGATACAAATCCAAAATTGAAAAAAGAAGAAATAGCAATGTGTGCATGATGTGAACTTACCCAGTCCTGGTCCTGCCTTGACCTCAGCTATGTGACTTAGCCCCCCAGGCCTCAGTGAAATGACAGCATTCCCGGGACCCTGAGGAAGGCTGGTGAAAATCCCGAAAGAGTAATGATGACACAGTCGCTGGCTGTTCTGGTGAGTTTACGAGGTCATTCCCAGAGGACATGACGGAGCTGACCAGCTGGACACCCACTGACCCACTGAAGGCTTTGGAGCTGAAGAATGGGAATACTGGTAACAGAGGAAAGGGAAAGGTCAGGGTAGGATGGGAGAGTTGCCAGCTATGGGAATAGCCAGAAGCCCCAGGAAACAGAGTTGAGCCTGCGGTGAAGAGGAGTCTGGACCTCCATGCATTGCTGTCTAAAATGGACTCGGATGCCCACAAGGCAGTGAGGCGTTCGAGTAGAGCAAAGGCTGGGGTGGGGCTGTTATGAGTTGAATTGTGTCCCCCAAAAAGATATGTCGAGATCTTAACCCCCGTACTTGTGAATGTGGCCTTCTTTGAAAATAGGGGCTTTGAAGACGTTATCAGTTAACCTGAGGTCATATTGGAGTAGGGTGGGCCCTGATCTAATCTGAGTGATGTTCTTAGAAGACACAGAGAGACAGATAGAGAAAGGACGCCCTGTGAAGACGTATCTATCTACAAGCCGAGGAATGCCTGGGGCTACCAGAAGCCAGGAGAGAAAAAGAAGGATCTTTCCCTGGAGCAGAGAGAGCGTAGCCCTGCTAACACCCTGAATTCAGGCCCCAAACCTCCAGAACTGTGAAACAATACATGTCTGTTCTTACAGCCACCTACTTTGTGGTATTTTGTTAGGGCCGCCCTGGGAGACTGAGACAGGCGCAGCCTCCGAGACCCTCCCACTCTGAGATTCCATAGAATCCCTCTCCTAGAAAGGAAGCTTCTGCCTCACCCTCCCCACACTGCCTGCTCTTGGGAGAATCTGGGCAAGGGGCCCTCCTGTAGTGTCCCAACCTCTCATCTGTGAAGACTGAGTGACTGAGGACCTCTGAGCATGCCCTCCAGGACTCCAGGATCAAAGCATGAGGGGCTGCAGAGCCCCCAACCCATCTCTGCAGACAGAGAAGGGGGCACAGCAAGGCCTGGAACTGAGGCAGGGTGCAAGCTCTAAACTCCCAAATCATGCCTGAGGCCAGCGCCTTGGTTCCCGAGAACTCCGCCAAGCAGGCTGGACATGGAGGAGAAGGACTGGCCCTCAGGTAAGCCTAGATCCTCCAGAGGCCCCGGGCAGAGAGAGGGAAGCACCAGACCACCCTACAACTGAGGGCCAACAAGTTTAGGAGGGGGGTGGGGGCAGAATTCCAGATGGCTGGAATCATGCCCAGCCATGCCACCACAGCCCCTAACAGCCACAAAACGCATCCACATCCAAACATCCTGAGTGCTTTTCCATTATGGGTTGACATTTGTAGATCCATTAATGACCACCGGGAGCAGAATGAAGGGACGTGGCCCTCTGAGATTCTGTGAAACTGGAATAAGGCTTAGAACACTAAGGCTGAGATGGAAAGAGAAAGGTAAGCTAGTGAATTCCTGCTGGGGATGCAAACTGGAACAAGACTTTCAACAAGCATTTAGCAGCAAGCTTTTTGTCTTAAAAAAAAAAAAAGTTTATATCCTGTAAGCAACTCTATGTACTGAAATGGGAAGTTATTAGAAATGAAGAAAATATTTATAAGCAGATGCTCAATCAGATATTGCAGAATTTTCAGTTCTCACGAATTTAGCTACTTAAATTAAATGCAGTCCCAATAAATAAAATATTTCAACAGGATTTTCAGTGGAATTTGAGAAGCCAAGAGAATTTTGAAAAAGAAGGGAAACTTCCCCTACCCGCTATCATACATATTACAAAGCTAAAATAAGTTCCAAAGTCTAGTAATAACACAGGAACAGAGAGAGCAATGAAAAAGACTAAGCATGTACAAAAACAGACAAACACACACACACACAAATCCAAAACACTATCAGGCAGCATTTCAAATAATCAAGTAAGGCTGGTATTGGGGCAACTGGCTAGCCCACTGAAAAACAAAGCTAGAACCTTCTCTTCAAAAGCCTTACAAAAAAATACAGGAAATTGTGCTAATGGCTCCAGGGCAGAGAACAGGCATTAAAACAAAGCATAAAAAGGTCAGGAGGACTTCTGGTGGGGGGCAGGGTGGAAAGGCTGGCAGCAAACCAATTCTCCCACCATCCACAAGCAGAAAAGCTGTGAAAAATGATCTATTTAAAATAATCAAAGAGCTATTGAAGCAATCAGGAATAGCAGGCCAAGATTCCAGAGAAGGGGGGCTGCCAAGACAGGAGACAACATTCCACAGCACTTTCTTCCTGGGAGAGTTTGTACACTGGTCACAGAGCAAGAGGCTGGAAATCTGGAGTTTTCCCAGGCAGAGAGCTGTTGCTGAGAGACAGAGAACCTGCAGAGAGCTTCTGGTCTAGGGAAACAAACTTGACAGACCAAGATCCCAGGAGAAGGGAGAGGTGGCAAACTAAGCCCCCCAAAATGATCAATTTTTCCCTTAATACATTTGCCAAATTCTGAGACAAAAAGGCTCTGAAAATCAGAGCCAAGTCTTCTGGAATCTCAGGTGCTAAGAAGACAAAAGCCAGAGTTCAAGATCCACCAGGAAGAGGGGCCTCTGATCATACCAGGGTCTGAGAACCCTAGAAGATACAACCTAAAGCCAGGGGAGACTCATAAACAGAAGAACTCTTATCCAAACTGCAACCCCAACCTGACTGAGCTTAGTCTCTGAATTAATAATCAGCCCTTGCTCTACCTAAAAAAAAAGCAAATCATCTCTGCTGGAGTTCAACATGATCTGTAGCCTCTGCAATGTTTTAATAGACAATGCCTGACACTAAATCAAAAATTACTAGGCATTACAAACAATGCACAAACACCAAAAGATAAACTAGGTAATGGGAAAAAAAAAGTAAAAAAACTTTCCTAAAAATTAAAACACATACTCATCAAAAGGCTCTACCAAAAGAGTAAAAAGAGAATCTACAGACTGGGGAAAAAAAAAAAAAATTGGCTATGACATATCTGACAAGGGCCTAATCTCTAAAATCTATAGAATACTTCAACACTCCTCAGTAACAAAAAGACAAATAATTTCAATTAAAAAAAATGGGCAAAGGATATTAACAGACACTTCACCAAAGAAGACATTCAGGTGGCTAACAGACACTTGAGGAAATGTTCTCGATCATTAGTCATCAGAGAAATGCAAATCAAAACTACAATGAGGGGGGGCGGAGCCAAGATGGCGGACTAGGCAGATGCTACCTCGGATCCCTCTTACAACAAAGACACGGAAAAACAAGTGAATCGATCACATACATAACAATCTACAAACCCTGAACAACAAACACAGATTTAGAGACGGAGAACGAACTAATACGGGGAAGCAGCGATTGTTTCCAGAGCCTGGAGCCAGCGTACCAGTCAGGTACGGCACAAGCGCAGAGAGCTGCTCCACCCCCCTGAACTAACCCCGGGAGGGGGACCAGCCAGTTCCGCGGGCGGCGTGGGACGCAGCCGGTAGGAGAAGTCCCCGGGGGGTAGTGACTGGTCTTGGAACGGGGAGAGCAGCGTCCCAGCCGGGGAACCGTCCCGCCGGGATCTGGACTGGACGCGGCGGATTTTCTGGAAAAACTAGTTTCCCAGTGATGGCTCGGAGACAACAATCCATATCAAACCACTTAAAGAAGCAGACCATGACAGCTTCTCCAACCCCCCAAAGAATCAAAATCTTTCCCAAATGAAGATACAATCCTGGAATTATCAGATACAGAATATAAAAAACTAATTTACAGAATGCTTCAAGACATCACAAATGAAATAAGGCAAACTGCAGAACAAGCCAAGGAACACACTGATAAAACTGTTGAAGAACTCAAAAAGATTATTCAAGAACATAGTGGAAAAATTAATAAGTTGCAAGAATCCATAGAGAGACAGCATATAGAAATCCAAAAGATTAACAATAAAATAACAGAATTAGACAACGCAATAGGAAGTCAGAGGAGCAGACTCGAGCAATTAGAATGCAGACTGGGACATCTGGAGGACCAGGGAATTAACACCAACATAGCTGAAAAAAAATCAGATAAAAGAATTAAAAAAAATGAAGAAACCCTAAGAATCATGTGGGACTCTATCAAGAAGGATAACCTGCAGGTGATTGGAGTCCCAGAACAGGGAGGGGGGACAGAAAACACAGAGAAAATAGTTGAAGAACTCCTGACACAAAACTTCCCTGACATCATGAAAGACGAAAGGATATCTATCCAAGATGCTCATCGAACCCCATTTAAGATTGACCCAAAAAGAAAAACACCAAGACATATTATCATCAAACTCGCCAAAACCAAAGATAAACAGAAAATTTTAAAAGCAGCCAGGGAGAAAAGAAAGGTTTCCTTCAAGGGAGAATCAATAAGAGTAAGTTCAGACTACTCAGCAGAAACCATGCAGGCAAGAAGGGAATGGGACGACATATACAGAACACTGAAGGAGAAAAACTGCCAGCCAAGGATCATATATCCAGCAAAACTCTCTCTGAAATATGAAGGCGAAATTAAGCTATTTACAGATAAACACAAGTTTAGAGAATTTGCAAAAACCAAACCAAAGCTACAAGAAATACTAAAGGATATTGTTTGGTCAGAGAACCAATAATATAGATATCAGCACAACACAAGGTCACAGAACAGAACGTTCTGATATCAACTCAAATAGGGAAATCACAAAAACAAACAAATTAAGAGTAATTAAAAAAAATATACACATAACAGGGAATCATGGAAGTCAATAGGTAAAAGATCAAAATAATCAAAAAGAGGGACTAAATACAGGAGGCATTGAACTGCCATATGGAGAGTGATACAAGGCGATATAGAACAATACAAGTTAGATTTTTACTTAGAAAAATAGGGGTAAATAATAAGGTAACCACAAAAAGGTATAACAACTCTATAACTCAAGATAAAAGCCAAGAAAAACGTAACGACTCAACTAACATAAAGTCAAACACTATGAAAATGAGGATCTCACAATTTACTAAGAAAAACGCCTCAGCACAAAAAAGTATGTGGAAAAATGAAATTGTCAACAACACACATAAAAAGGCATCAAAATGACAGCACTAAAAACTTATTTATCTATAATTACGCTGAATGTAAATGGACTAAATGCACCAATAAAGAGACAGAGAGTCACAGACTGGATAAAGAAACACGATCCATCTATATGCTGCCTACAAGAGACACACCTTAGACTTAGAGACACAAACAAACTAAAACTCAAAGGATGGGAAAAAAATATATCAAGCAAACGATAAGCAAAAAAGAAGAGGAGTAGCAATATTAATTTCTGACAAAATAGACTTTAGACTTAAATCCACCACAAAGAATAAAGAAGGACACTATATAATGATAAAAGGGGCAATTGATCAAGAAGACATAACCATATTAAATATTTATGCACCCAATGACAGGGCTGCAAGATACATAAATCAAATTTTAACAGAATTGAAAAGTGAGATAGATACCTCCACAATTATAGTAGGAGACTTCAACACACCACTTTCGGAGAAGGACAGGACATCCAGTAAGAAGCTCAATACAGACACGGAAGATCTAATTACAACAATCAACCAACTTGACCTCATTGACTTATACAGAACTCTCCACCCAACTGCTGCAAAATATACTTTTTTTTCTAGCGCACATGGAACATTCTCTAGAATAGACCACATATTAGGTCATAAAACAAACCTTTGCAGAGTCCAAAACATCGAAATATTACAAAGCATCTTCTCAGACCACAAGGCAATAAACCTAGAGATCAGTAACAGAAAAACTAGGGAAAAGAAATCAAATACTTGGAAAATGAACAATACCCTCCTGAAAAAAAGACTGGGTTATAGAAGACATCAAGGAGGGAATAAGGAAATTCTTAGAAAGCAACGAGAATGAAAATACTTCCTATCAAAACCTCTGGGACACAGCAAAAGCAGTGCTCAGAGGCCAATTTATATCAATAAATGCACACATACAAAAAGAAGAGCCAAAATCAGAGAACTGTCCCTACAACTTGAACAAATAGAAAGTGAGCAACAAAAGAATCCATCAGGCACCAGAAGAAAACAAATAATAAAAATTAGAGCTGAACTAAATGAATTAGAGAACAGAAAAACAATTGAAAGAATTAACAAAGCCAAAAGCTGGTTCTTTGAAAAAATTAACAAAATTGATAAACCATTGGCTAGACTGACTAAAGAAATACAGGAAAGGAAACAAATAACCCGAATAAGAAACGAGAAGGACCACATCACAACAGAACCAAATGAAATTAAAAGAATCATTTCAGATTATTATGAAAAATTGTACTCCAACAAATTTGAAAACCTAGAAGAAATGGATGAATTCCTGGAAAAACACTACCTACCTAAACTAACACATTCAGAAGTAGAACAACTAAATAGACCCATAACAAAAAAAGAGATTGAAATGGTAATCAAAAAACTCCCAACAAAAAAAAGCCCTGGCCCGGATGGCTTCACTGCAGAGTTCTACCAAACTTTCAGAGAAGAGTTAACACCACTACTTCTGAAGGTATTCCAAAGCATAGAAAATGACGGAATACTACCCAACTCATTCTATGAAGCCACCATCTCCCTGATACCAAAACCAGGTAAAGATATTACAAAAAAAGAAAATTATAGACCTATATCCCTCATGAACATAGATGCAAAAATCCTCAACAAAATTCTAGCCAATAGAATCCAACAACACATCAAAAAAATAATTCACCATGATCAAGTGGGATTTATACCAGATATGCAAGGCTGGTTTAATATCAGAAAAACCATTAATGTAATCCATCACATAAATAAAACAAAAGACAAAAACCACATGATCTTATCAATTGATGCAGAAAAGGCATTTGACAAAGTTCAACACCCATTTATGATAAAAACTCTTACCAAAATAGGAATTGAAGGAAAATTCCTCAACATAATAAAGGGCATCTATGCAAAGCCAACAGCCAATATCACTCTAAATGGAGAGAACCTGAAAGCATTTCCCTTGAGAACGGGAACCAGACAAGGATGCCCTTTATCACCGCTCTTATTCAACATCGTGCTGGAAGTCCTAGCCAGGGCAATTAGGCTAGACAAAGAAATAAAAGGTATCCGGATTGGCAAGGAAGAAGTAAAGTTATCACTATTTGCAGATGACATGATTATATACACAGAAAACCCTAAGGAATCCTCCAGAAAACTACTGAAACTAACAGAAGAGTTTGGCAGAGTCTCAGGTTATAAAATAAACATACAAAAATCACTTGGGTTCCTCTACATCAACAAAAAGAACACCGAAGAGGAAATCACCAAATCAATACCATTCACAGTAGCCCCCAAGAAGATAAGATACTTAGGAATAAATCTTACCAAGGATGTAAAAGACCTATACAAAGAAAACTACAAAGCTCTACTACAAGAAATTCAAAAGGACATACTTAAGTGGAAAAACATACTTTGCTCATGGATAGGAAGACTTAACATAGTAAAAATGTCTATTCTACCAAAAGCCATCTATACATTTAACGCACTTCCGATCCAAATTCCAAAGTCATATTTTAAGGGGATAGAGAAACAAATCACCAATTTCATATGGAAGGGAAAGAAGCCCCGGATAAGCAAAGCACTACTGAAAAAGAAGAGGAAAGTGGGAGGCCTCACTTTACCTGATTTCAGAACCTATTATACAGCCACAGTAGTCAAAACAGCCTGGTACTGGTACAACAACAGGCACATAGACCAATGGAACAGAATTGAGAACCCAGACATAGATCCATCCACGTATGAGCAGCTGATATTTGACAAAGGACCAGTGTCAATTAATTGGGGAAAAGAAAGCCTTTTTAACAAATGGCGCTGGCATAACTGGATATTCATTTGCAAAAAAATTAAACAGGACCTATACCTTACACCATGCACAAAAACTAACTCCAAGGGGATCAAAGACCTAAACATAAAGACTAAAACGATAAAGATCATGGAAGAAAAAATTGGGAAAACCCCAGGAGCCCTAATACAAGGCATAAACAGAATACAAAACATTACCAAAAATGATGAAGAGAAACCCGATAACTGGGAGCTCCTAAAAATCAAACACCTATGCTCATCTAAAGACTTCACCAAAAGAGTAAAAAGACCACCTACAGACTGGGAAAGAATTTTCAGCTATGACATCTCCGACCAGCGCCTGATCTCTAAAATCTACATGATTCTGTCAAAACTCAACCACAAAAAGACAAACAACCCAATCAAAAAGTGGGCAAAGGATATGAACACACATTTCACTAAAGAAGATATTCAGGCAGCCAACAGACACATGAGAAAATGCTCACGATCATTAGCCATTAGAGAAATGCAAATTAAAACTACGATGAGATTCCATCTCACACCAACAAGGCTGGCATTAATCCAAAAAAGACAAAATAATAAATGTTGGAGAGGCTGCGGAGAGATTGGAACTCTTATACACTGCTGGTGGGAATGTAAAATGGTACAACCACTTTGGAAATCTATCTGGCGTTATCTTAAACAGTTAGAAATAGATCTACCATACAACTCAGAAATCCCACTCCTGGGAATATACCCTAGAGATACAAGAGCCTTCATACAAACAGATATATGCACACCCATGTTTATTGCAGCTCTGTTTACAATAGCAAAAAGTTGGAAGCAACCAAGGTGTCCATCAACGGATGAATGGGTAAATAAATTGTGGTATATTCACACAATGGAATACTACGCATCGATAAAGAACAGTGACGAATCTGTGAAACATTTCATAACATGGAGGAACCTGGAAGGCATTATGCTGAGGGAAATTAGAGGCAAAAGGACAAATATTGTATAAGACCACTATTATAAGATCTTGAGTAATAGTAAACCTGAGAAGAACACATACTTTTGTGGTTACGAGGTGGGGAGGGAGGGAGGGTGGGAGAAAGTTTTTTATTGATTAATCAGTAGATAAGAAATGCTTTAGGTGAAGGGAAAGACAACACTCAATACATGGGAGGTCAGCTCAATTGGACCGGACCAAAAGCAAAGAAGTTTCCGGGATAAAATGAATGCTTCAAAGGTCAGCGGAGCAAGGGCAGGGGTCTGGGGAACATGGTTTGCGGGGACTTCTAAGTCAATTGGCAAAATAATTCTATTATGAAATCATTCTGCGTCCCACTTTGAAATGTGGCGTCTGGGGTCTTAAATGCTAACAAGCGGCCATCTAAGATGCATCAATTGGCCTCAACCCACCTGGATCAAAGGAAAATGAAGAACACCAAGGCCACACGACAACTAAGAGCCCAAGAGACAGAAAGGGCCACATGAACCAGAGACCTACATCATCCTGAGACCAGAAGAACTAGTTGGTGCCCGGCCACAATCGATGACTGCCCTGACAGGGAGCACAGCAGAGGACCCCTGAGGGAGCAGGAGATCAGTGGGATACAGACCCCAAATTCTCATAAAAAGACCAAACTTAATGGTCTGACTGAGACTAGAGGAATCCCGGAAGCCATGCTCCCCAGACCTTCTGTTGGCAGAGGACAGGAACCATCCCCGAAGACAACTCATCAGACATGAAAGGGACTGGTCAGCGGGTGGGAGAGAGACGCTGATGAAGAGTGAGCTAATTATATCAGGTGGACACTTGAGACTGTGTTGGCAACTCTTGTCTGGAGGGGGGATGGGAGGATAGAGAGAGAGGGAAGCCGGCAAAATTGTCACGAAAGGAGAGACTGAAAGGGCTGACTCAAGAAGGGGAGAGCAAGTGGGAGTAGGGAGTGAGATGTATGTAAACATATTTGTGACAGACTGATTGGATTTGTAAACGTTCACTTGAAGCTTAATAAAAGTTAATAAAAAAAAAAAAAGTCTGATAAAGGCCGCAAATCACAAAAAAAAAAAAAAGCTTGCAAGTCATCACTGGACATGGTTTTCTGATGTTTCAATGTTTTTCGTACACTCTAAGTGTTAATCCTACGTGTAATGCATTTACAGGTATGGGTATGCAATATATTAAAAGTGAGGGGCTTCAAGTTTGCTTTCGGGTTATAACTTGTCACTTTCAGGACCACTGGAACCACTGCAACCCAATAAAATCTCTTTGAGGGGAAAAAAAATAAAAACTACAATGAGTTACCATCTCACCCCGACATTACTGGCACAAATTAAAAAAACAGAAAATAACAAATGTCGGAGATGCTTCGGGGAGTTTGGAACTCTTCTGCACTGCTGGTGGGAATGTAAAATGGTACAACCACTAGGCAAAATGATATGGTGCCTCTTTAAACAGCTAGAAATAGAAATACCATATGATCCAGCAATCCCACTCCTAGGAATACGTCCTAGAGAAATAAGAGTTGCCACATGAATAGACATATGCACACCCATGTTCATTGCCACATTATTTGCAATAGCAAAAACATGGAAACCACCTAGGTACTCATCAACAGAGGAATGGATAAACAAATTATGGTATCTACAATGGAATACTACCCAATGATAAAGAACAATAACGAACTCTCAAAACATCTCACAACACGGATGACTCTGGAGGGCATTAAGCTGAGTGAAGTAAGTCAATCACAAAAGAACATATATTGTATGACACCACTTTTATAAAAACCCAAGAAAAGGTTTATGTGCAAAAAAAAATCTTTGATGGTTACAAGGGAGAGGAGGGGTGTTGTTGTTGTTAGGTGCTATCGAGTCAGTTCCAATTCACAGCGACACTATGTACAACAGGACAAAACACTGCCCGGTCCTGCATCATTCTCGCAATTGTTGTTATGCTTGAGCCCACTGTTGCAGCCACTGTGTCAACCCATCTCGTTGAGGGTCTTCCTCTTTTTCACTGTCCCTCTACTTTACCAAGCATGATGTCCTTCTCCAGGGACTGATCCCTCTTGATAACAAGTCCACAGTATGTGAGACGAAGTCTTGCCATTCTTGCTTTTAAGAAGCATTCTGGTTGCACTTCTTCCAAGACAGATTTGTTCATTCTTTTGGCAGTCCACAGTACATTCAATATTCTTCACCAACACCACAATTCAAAGGCATCAATTCTTTGGTCTTCCTTATTCATTGTCCAGCTTTCTCACACATACGAGGTGACTGAAAACAACATCGCTTGGGTCAGGCGCACCTTAGTCTTCAAGGCGACATCTTTGCTTTTCAACAATTTAAGCAGGTCCTTTGCAACAGATTTGCCCAATGCAATGCGTCTTTTGATTTCTTGACTGCTGCTTCCACGGGTGTTGATCATGGATTCAAGAAAAATGAGGACCTTGACAGCTTCAATCTTTTCTCCACTTATCATGATGTTGCTTCTTGGTCTAGTGGTGAGGCTTCTTGTTTTCTTTATGTTGAGGTGTAATCCATACTGAAGGCTGTGGTCTCTGATCTTTATCAGTAAGTGCGTCAAGTCCTCTTCACTTTCAGCAAGCAAGGTTGTGTCACCTGCATAACACAAGTTGTTAATGCGTCTTCCTCCAATTTTGATGCCCTGTTCTTCGTAGAGTACAGTTTCTTGGATCATTTGTTCAGCATACAGATTGAATAGGTATGATGAAATGATACTACCCTGGCACACATATTTCTTGACCTTAAACCGTGCAGTATCACCTTGTTCTGTTCAAACTACTGCTTCTTGACCTGTGGACAGGTTCCTCATGAGCACAGTTAAGTGTCCTGGAATTCCCATCCTTTGCAATGTTATCCATAATTTGTTATGATCCACACAGTCAAATGCCTTCGCATAGTCAATAAAACACCCTTCTAGTATTCTCTGCTTTCAGCCAGGATCCATCTGACTTCAGCAATGATATCCCTGGTTCCATGTACTCTTCTAAATTTGACTTGAATTTCTGGCAGTTCCCTGTCACTATACTGCTGAAGGTGCTTTTGAGTGATCTTCAGCAAAATTTTGCTTGCATGTGATATTAATGATATTGTTCAATAATTTCCACATTCAAATGGATCATCTTTCTTGGGAATAGGCATAAATATGGATCTCTTCCAGTTGGTTGGCCAGGTAGCCGTCTTCCAAATTTCTTGATATAGATGAGTGAACACTTTCAGCGCTGCATCCGTTTGTTGGAACATCTCAATTGGTAGTCCATCAAATTCCCGGAGCCTTGTTTTTCACCAGTGTCTTCAATGACTTCTTCCTTCAGTACCATTGATTCCTGATCATATGTTAAACGCTGAAATGGATGAACTTCAACCAATTCTTTTTGGTACAGTGACTTTGTGTATTCCTTCCATCTTCTTTTGATGCTTTGTTCACCGTTTAATATTTTCCTATCAATTTCTCATACACAAGTTCAAGCTGAAACTGAAGAAAATTAGAATAAGTCCACAAGAGCCAAAGTATGACCTTGAGTATATCCCACTTGAATTTACAGACCATCTCAAGAATAGATTTGACACGTTGAACACTAATGTCCAAAGACCAGACGAGTTGTGGAATGACATCAAGGACATCATGCTTCCTTCAAAGCAAGAGGTCATTAAAAAACAGGAAAGAAAGAAAAGACCAAAATAGATGTCAGAAGAGACTCTGAAACTTGCTCTTGAACGTCGAGTAGCTAAAGCAAAAGGAAGAAATGATGAAGTAAAAGAGCTGAACAGAAAATTTCAAAGGGTGTCTCGAGAAGACAAAGTAAAGTATTATAATAACATGGGCGAAGAGCTGGATATAGAAAACCAAAAAGGAAGAACATGTTCAGCATTTCTCAAGCTGCAAGAACTGAAGAAAAAAAAATTCAAGCCTCAAGCTGTAACAGTGAAGGATTCTATCTAGCCAAATGGAAGACAAGTGTTAATTTTAATGAAGGGAAAGACAACACGATACAGGGGAAGTCAGCACAACCTGACCAAAGTAAAGTCATTGGAGCTTCCTAGACACATACCTTGAAGGACCAAGTTACTGGGGCTGAGGGCTGGAGACCATGGTCTTGTGGAACATCTAGGTCAATTGGCATAACATAATTCATAAAGAAACTGTTCTACATCCTACTTTGGTGAGTAGGGTCTGGGGTCTTAAAAGCTCATGAGCAACCACCTAAGATACATCTATTGGTCCCATCCTGTCCAGGGCAAAGCAGAATGAAGAAAATCAAAGACACAAGAAATATATTAGTTCAAAGGACTGATGGACCAAATGAACCACAGCCTCCACCAGCCTGAGCCCAGAAGAACTAGATGGTGCCTGGCTACTACCATCAATGGCTCTGATAGGGATCACAATAGAAGGTCCCAGACAGGGAGGGAGAAAAAAGAAGAACAAAATTCAAATTCAGACACACACACACACACAAAAAACAGACTTACTGGTCTGACAGAGACTGGAGGAACCCCCAAGACTATAGCTTCTTAGTTCAACCAAAAATACAAGACTGAATGATCAACACCCGCCCAAAAGCAAAGATAAGAAGGCAGGAAGGGAGAGGAAAACTGGACAAATGGACATGAAGAACCCAGGGTAGAAAGAGAAAGGGGGAGAGAACTGACACATTGTGGGGATTGCAACCAGTGTTATTTATATTTGTGTATAAATTTTTGAATAGGAAACTAATCTGTACTGTAAACTTTTACCTAAAACACAATAAAATTAATTAAAAAAAAAAAAACTACTAGGCATGCAAAGAAAATCTGGTGGTATATTGGTTAAGCGCTACAGCTGCTAACAAAAAGGTCAGCAGTTCGAATCCACCAGGCACTCCTTAGAAACCATATGGGGCAGTTCTACTCTGTCCTATAGGGTCGCTATCAATTGGAATCGACTCAATGGCAACGGGTTTGGTTTTGATTTGGGGTTAGGCATGAAAATAGACAGGACTATTATGATTAAAAACAAAGAGAAAAAAGAAAAGAAACACACCCATACTCAATCCAGATCTAGAAGTTATCAAGGATGTTAAATAACATGATTAGTATGCTCAAAATAAGAGAGAAAAAGATGGAGAAGATAAATAGCAAAATGGAGAATTTTTCCAGAGGATTGGAAACTATTAAAAAAATATATATATATCGAACAGAAATTCTAGAACTGAAAAACACAATAACTGAAATTAGAAGCTCAAGAGATTAGACACAGATGAAGACAGCGTTAATGAACTGGAGGAGAGGTCAGCAGAAAATATAGAAAGCTAAAGAACAGATAAAATCAGAGGTTGAAAGTAAAAGGATAAAAATCCTTGGTTTATCTGTTCTATCAGCTACTGAGAAGGAAATCTATATACTACACACATTCCTTTAAAGTGCACATAGAACATTTACCAAAATTTGACATATGCTGGCCATAAAGCAAGCTTCAACAAATTCAAACTTCAATTTCAAATTAAAATCACAAGGCATGTGTTCTCTGACCACAGTGGAATTTAGCTATACATCAATCAATCAATCAATCAAGGCCTACAAAATCCACCATTGCTTGGACATTAAGCAAATACTTCTAAAGAACCCATAAGTCAAAAAGAAAAAAAAAAAGAAAGAAAGATCATATTGGGTATTAGAAGATATTTTGAACTGAATGATAATGAAGGTACAACATATGGAAATCTGTGGCACCCAGGCGAAGCAAGACTCACAGGAAGTGCATAAATTTCAGAGCAAGGGGGATCAGGGAAGGTGTCCTCACATCGCTCTCAGATTGATTCAGATCCAGCATCCCTGAGGGAGCTGTGGGTTCTCTGGAGAAGACCAGGAGTTCCGAGGGTTTGCCTTAAGAAGGACTCAGCAGCTTGTGAGCCAGCAGCTGGAGGCTCCACCAGGGTAAGACTCTGTCATCCGGTTCAGCCCTAAACCCTGGTGTCCAGCAGAATTCAGGAGTTTGGGATATGCAGAGATATCAAGGAGGTGGTTGGATGTGTGGATTGAAGAGGGGTTGGTGGGAAAAATAAATCAGTCACAGCTTTGCCTCTTGGAGATTGGAGATCAATAAGGAAGAAGGGTAGGAAGAGAAAAAATGAAAAGCCTTGGGCTCAAACTGTGTCCTAAGTTGACTTTGGAGTCCCTGCGTGATGCAAACAATTAAGCGCTCGGCTGCTAACTAAAAGGTTGGAGGTTCAAGTCTACCCAGAGGCAACTCCTGAAGAAATGCCTAGAGATCTACTTCCAAAAAATCATCCATTGAAAACCCTATGAAACCCCTGGAACTATTGCCCTGAGATAATCTTTAAACCTTAAACCAAAAATACTCCCCAAAGCTTTCTAAAAACCAAACAATAGTTTAGCTTAACTGGTAAAGAATGTCTGCCTTGAGTATTACGCTCTTTTAAGATCTATCTATAAAGTATCAAAGTGGCAACAGCACTCAGAAAAGGAGGACGAAAATGACTGCATGGGTTGAAGAATGTAATCAGTGTCACTGAACTGCACATGCAGAAACCATTGGATTGGTATATGTTTTACTGTGTATATTCTCAAGAACAACAAATAAATTATTTTTAAAAAAGCCTCATAGAGCACAGTTTTACTCTGACACACATGGGGTCACCATAAGTCGGAGTCAACTCAATGGTCATGGGTTTCTTGACTTAAATCCCCCTGTAAGAGGTATCTGGGGTCACCTTCCTGAGCCCTGTGGGGTGCCCACAGCACACATCAGGGGGCTTTGCAGCTTTCCCTACTGCCGCCTTTGAATTCAGCTTTCCAGATGTCCTAAGTCAGTTACATGTATCCTGCTTTTCCATTTCCAAAACGTGGCTGCTCTGCGTTCTCTCCTGTTCTTTCATCCCTGTGGAGGGTTTAGGTCTTTTTTTTTTTTAGGTTACCTTTGCTGTTATTTTGGAAACTCTGGTGACATAGTGGTTAAGTGCTACAGCAGCTAACCAAAAGATCGGCAGTTCGAATCCACCAGGCACTCCTCAGAAACTCTATGGGGCAGTTCTACTCTGTCCTATAGGGTCGCTATGAGTCGGAATCGACTCAACTGCAATGGGTTTTTTTTTTTTTTTTGCTGTTATTTTAGTGACATTTCAAGACAAATGGCTAACCCTCACAAATACAACATTGAGAAAAAAGAAGCCAAACACAAGCGAATACACACCTTAAAGTTCAATTTAAGAAATCTTCTAAAAGAGTCAGAAATTAGCAGGATAACCACATTATTTAGCAACATAGAGCTAAAGAAAGAAAGAAACAGCTAAGGGAGCTCAAAGGGGCTAGGGATGCGGAAACTGTTGATTTTCTAGATAAGTTGTGAAGATTTGCTTGACTCCTCTAAACTGTGTTCATATTTGACTTAAAAAGAATTATTTTTAAAGTCATTAACAAATGGTTCAGGTAAAAAAAAACCTCATTTTGGTTGACAAACACCGGTGTGAGTAAAGACAAAAACCAGCTTGTTCATTCAAATTAATATTTCTCAGCAGAGAGTAAAAATAAAGGATGAAAGACAGCCATCCACTTCTAGCAACATGGTAGATGATTATAAAGCATCTAGAAATTCTGCATAGATAACAAATATCAGAAGAACTCCTGAGGAGAAAAAAAAAAAAGGAGGAGCTAAAATTAAAGTGACAAGCCAGTGAGAAGGCCTCCGAGAGGAAGCTGATACCAGGAATCCAGAGAACTGGTTTTCATTTGCTGTTTGGGGGATGGGAGGAATGCTTCAAACATATGAAAAGGCAGAATTGGAACCAAGTCGCCACAAAAACCTGGAAAAGGCAGAATTGGAACCAAGTCGCCACAAAAAATCTGGATCTTCCAAAGCTACAATCTCAGTGAAATGGGAGGCTGGGAGAAACCTATCCGCCATCAAAGAGACACAGGGAAATTAGTCTGAATGACTCTCAGCTCCAGGTGACAAAAAAGAAAGTGTTTCTGAGAATTTGAAGTCACTGGTCTATTCCCACGCAGGTTTGAATTTCAAATTATGATACCTGCAGGATTAGTAGTAAAACCCAGGAACCCAAGGTTGAGAAATTAGCTCAGAGAAGTTCTCAGTTGTTAGCACCCCCACCCCCCCCAAAACTGCCATCAATTCAATTCCAACTCACAGCAAGTGACCCTACAGGACAGAGTAGAACTGCCCCACAAGGTTTCCAAGGAGTGGCTAGTGGATTTGAACTGCCAACATTTTGGTTAACAGCCAAGCTCTTAACCTCTGCCCCACCACGCCTCCGTTAGCATCCAAAGCACCAGGCAAAATCAAACACAAATCCTCCATGCAAAAAGCTTCCTGCCTCCCCCCACCCAGGTTCCCAAGATTCCTACAGATGAAGGTCAGTCAAACGACAGCTCACAATGAAATGCTACCAAGTACATGGAGAAGCAACTCACCATGAGTGAGAGTCATAAAAAAAAAAAAGAAAGAAAAGCTAAATTAGATCCTCAAGGACTTCAGATTATAAAACAAGCATGCTTAAAATAGTTACAGAAATAAGAAGAAATGGAAAATAAAGGGGCAAAATATGGGGAAAAAAGCCATGCAGAATTTTTAGAAGTAAAAATGTAATCAATTACATTGTAAAATTTAGTAGACATATTAATCAGCATATTAAATGGAGCTGAACAGAGAATTAATGAACTGGAAAATATCAGGAAAAAATTACCCTGAATGTCCCCAGAGAGACAAAATAATGAAAATATAAAACCAATGTAAGAGTAGTAGAACATGGAGGAATTAATACATCATGACAGGAATTTTAACACACCATTCACCAACTGACAGATCAAGGAGACATATAATTAGTAAGGCTATAGAAGATTTGAACAACACAATAAGCATGAACTAGTGGACATACATGGACTCTTGTTTCTGGGAATTAGAAAAACATATTGTTTTCAACACATATAGAACATTTACAATATTTTACCATGTACTAGGCCATAAAGCAACTTGTAATAAATTTCAAAACACTGTACCAAATAGATTATGTTATTTGTCTACAACAAAATTAAATGACTAAAAATCTATATGTTTAGAAGTTTTAAAAGTATACTTCTAAATAACTAATACACCAGAGAAGAAATCATGATGGGAATATAAAAATACTTAGTATTAAATGATAATGAAAGTACTACTAGCAAAACTTATGGACTTCCACTTCCATCCATAACGGAGTAACAAGAACCACAGTTAACCTCCCACTGTAAACAATAACTAGGAAGCTGTATAAGATAAAGGAAAAGAAATGTTTTCAGACATTAGACAATGGGCGATACAGAACTGTGATCCCTGAGAGAGGGCGAACATACTAGGTGAGCCCTATGATTGCTCCAAATATATCTGGAGACAATTTACAGATCTCGGGGATCGGGAAGTCGAACGCAAACAGCTCAGCAGCTTCAACGAGTTGAGGAGATTGAGGTCAGAGTGTGGGTTAGTTGAGGCAGCTGGAAGTTGTGGATCAGAGTTCTGGAAAGGAAGGAGCTGCTCAATAACAGAACTCCAGAGATTTGCATAGGCATACCCTTGAGTATTTGCAGAGTATTAGCTCATGCATGCGTAGGCTAGGCAAAAAAAAAAAAAAAAAAAAAAATTGGATGTTGTAAGCTGTACAATTCCCCAAGCTCGCACAAAGTAGGAAGACAGTTGTGCTCCAACGAGCTGAAATGCAGAGTCTTCTTTGGCCCCTCCACCCCAGACATTCAGTGGAGACTCCAGAGAAGTCATGCCTTAGTAGTTAGTGGAGATAAACTATCCCTGGAATGAAGGCCATTCTAGGCTAAGTCTAGAAAAGCTTAAGAACAAGCCTTGAAGGATCAAACTGATCATCAAGTAATTTAACTGCCTGCCAAACAAAACTCAAATCCTTTAAAGGCAGAGAACATAATTCAGACACTCTACAATCAAAATGTCTAGCACCCAATCAAAAATTACTAGCCATGCCAAAAACAGGAAAATGTGACCCATAACCAGGAAAAAAAATTAGCTAGCAGAAACCTGAATTTTCTTACAATCATTTAAAAATCTATGTACCAAAAAGCAGTAGACTTGCACACTTTTTATAGATGAACTTTACAAACATTCCAAAAAAAAAAGCGCTAATTCCAATTGTACACAAACTCTTTAAAAGAATAGGAAAAAGGCAGACAGAGAGAATAAAACCCAACACATTAACTGATACATTGACATAATATAATCTTGACACAAAACTAGACAAGGAAAATTTGGTAAACGAAGATTATGACAAATTTCACTGATGAACATAAATACAAAAATCCAAAACCTTAGCAAGAAAGTCCAGCAACAGATAAAAAGAATAACGCAGATAGGCTTATTCCAGGAATGCCAAGATGGCTTAACATTAGAATATCTATTAATACAACACACCACATACCCAGAAAAACCCAGTACCCTCGAGTCGATTCCGACTCATAGCAACCCCATAGGATAGAGCAGAACTGCTCCCTAGAGTTTCCAAGGAGCGCCTGGTGGATTCGAACTGCCGATCCTTATGGTTAGCAGCCGTAGCACTTAACCACTACGCCACCAGGGTTTCTCTCACCACATAGCAAGGAGGAAAAAAAAAAAAAGCATAAGGTACTCAACAGATACTAAAAAGCAGTCAATAACTTTCAAGGTTCACTTGGTAAACCTCTTAGCAATATCAGAATAAAATAACGTTTCTTTAACCTCATAAAGTTGTTGTTGTTGTTGTTAGAGGCTGTCGAGTCGGTTCCGACTCATAGTGACCCTATGTACCACAGAACAAAACACTGCCCGGTCCTGTGCCATTCTTACAATCATCGCTATGCCACTGTGTCAATCCATCTCATTGAGGGTCTTCCTCCTTTCCTCTGACCCTGTACTTTACCAGGCATGATGTCCTTCTCCAGGGACTGTTCCCTCCGGACATGTTTAAAGTATGTAAGACGCAGCCTTGCTATCCTTGCTTCTAAGGAGCATTCGGGTCGTACTTCTTTCAAGACAGATTTGTTTGTTCTTTTGGCAGTCCATGGTGTATTCAATATTCTTCACCAACGGCACAATTCAAAGGCGTCAATTCTTCCCTGGTCTTCCTTATTCATCATCCGGCTTTCACATTCATATTATGTGATTGAAAATACCATGGCTTAGGTCGCACCTTAGTCTTCAAGGTGACATCTTTGCTTTTCAACACTTTGAAGAGGTCCTTTGCAGCAGATTTGCCCATTGCAATGCATCTTTTGATTTCGTGACTGCTGCTTCCATGGGTGTTGATTGTGGATCCAAGTAAAATGAAATCCTTGGCAGTTTCAATCTTTTCTCTGTTTATCATGATGTTGCTTATTGGTCCAGTTGTGAGGATTTTGGTTTTCTTTATGTTGAAGTGTAATCTATACTGGAGGTTGAGGTCTTTGACCTTCATCAGTAAGTGCTTCAAGTCCTCTTCACTTTTTCAAACAAGGTTGTGTCATCTGTATAACACAGTTTGTTAATGAGTCTTCCTCCAATCCTGATGCCCCGTTCTTCTTCATATAGTCCAGCTTCTTGGGTTATTTGCTCAGCATACAGATTGAATAGGTATGGTGAAAGGATACAACCCTGATGCACACCTTTCCTGACTTTAAACCACTCAGTATCCCCTTGTTCTATCCAAACAACTGCCTCTGGATCTATGTACAGGTTTCTCATGAGCACAATTTAGTGTTCTGGAATTCTCATTCTTCGCAATGTTATCCATAATTTGTTATGATCCATACAGTCGAACGCCTGTGCATAGCCAATAAAACACAGGTAAACATCCTTCTGGTATTCTCTGCTTTCAGCCAGGATCCATCTGACTTCAGCAATGATATCTCTGGTTCCACAGCCTCTTCTGAAACCAGCTTGGATTTCTGGCAGCTCTCTGTTGATATACTGCTGCAGCTGCTTTTGAATGATCTTCAGCAAAATTTTGCTTGCATGTGATATTAATGATATTGTTCAATAACTTACGCATTTGGTTGGATCACCTTTCTTGAGAATAGGCATAAATATGGACATCTTGCAGGCAGTTGACTAAGACAGACTAGAAAGAAGGATCCGGCAGTCTACTTCTGAAAAGAATTAGCCAGTAAAAACCTTATTAATAGCAGTGGAACATTGTCTCATAATAGTGTCAGAATTTGAGCCCCCCAGGTTGGGAGGCACTCAAAAGATGACTGGGGAAGAGCTGCCTCCTCAAAGTAGAGTCGACCTTAATGATATGAATGGAGTAAAGCTTTTGGGACCTTCATTTGCAGATGTGGCACGACTCAAAATGAGAAGAAACAGCTACCTCATAAAGAATGCCTGTCAAAAACATACCCAAATATCATAATTAGTGGTGAAATATTAGAAACATTTCTTTTAAATTCAGGACCAAGTCCAGGATGTCTACTATCACCACTTCTACTTAACCCTGTAGTGAAGGTTCTATCCAGAGCAGTAAGACAAGAAAAAGAAAGTAAAAAGGCATAATATGGAGTGGAACTAAAGAAGCCAAATTGTCATCATTTGCAGATCATTTGTTTAGCTACACAGAAATCAAGAGGAAACACAGACAAATTATTTGAATTAGTAGGAAGATTCAGCAAGGTTACTGGATGAAAGCCCAATATACAAAAACTAACTACGTTGCTCTACACCAGTGACAAAGAGTTAGAAAATACTTTTTAAGGTACCATTTAAAATAATAACCAAAACTATAAAGTACCTAGGAAGAAATGTCACAAAAGAAGCATATAACATTTATGAATTAAATTTTAAAACTTTACTAAAAACATTACAGAAAACCTAAACAAATGAAGAACTATAATTCATTAATAGAAATCTCAATATCTTCAAATGTTGGTTTTCACCCAGATTAATTCAATGCTATTTCAAATGAAGTCTCAAGAAAGTTTTTTTGTTTGTTTTGTGAAACTTGACAAATTGCTTCTAAATCTGTATATAGAAGAGTAAGGGGCCAAGAACACCAATAACACATTTTGAGGGGGGAAAAAAAAAAAGGTATAGAGGACAACATGCCCTACTGATTATCAAGACAATACAACCAAAAAACCCATCGCCATCAAGTCGATTCCAACTCATAGCGACCCTATAAAGATATTGTTTTTAGTACAGGATGGTATCGGGGCAGGGAGTGGTAACTAACAAGGAAACAGATCTACATAGATATGGTACTTTTTCTGACTGCGGTGGCTTTGCAGATCAATAGTGAGATGAAAGACCATTGAACCAACCATGTTGGGACCAAAAAACCAAATCCGCTGCCATCAAGTCAGTTCCAACTCATAGCAACCCTATAGGACAGAGCAGAACTGCCCCATAGGGTTTCTGAGGCTGTAAATCTTTACCCAAGCAGACTGCCACATCTTTCTCCAGGGGAACGGCTGATGAGTTTGAATCGCCGACCTTTCAGTTAGCAGCTGAGTTCTTTAACCACTGTGCTACCAGGGCTCCTTCATGTGGGGAAAAATTAGACTCCTTCTTTATACCAAAATAAACTCCATGTGGATTAGAGACGTAAACGTAACAAGAAAGTTTTGAAAGAAAATGAAGAGTGATGTGTTCATGCTATCCTTTAAAAGGATTCCTTAACCCACAAAAGCTATAAAAGGAGAAGTCTGGCCATCAAAAATACCATTAAGAAGGTGAAGAGAAACCCACTGACTTGGAGAAGATAGATGCAGCACATATAACCCAACAAGGGATTCATATGCAAAATATATAAAGAGCGTATATAAATCAATAAGAAAAAACACACTAAAGATATAATAGGCAGTTTACATGAAAAGATACAGCAATTAGAAAACCATTTTTTAAAACTATACCCACCAGATCGCAAGATTAAAAAGGCTGATGGCACGGAGCAAGAGAAATTCCTAGAGATCACCTTGGGAAAATTAACTGGGACAACCACTTTGAAAACAATATGGAAAAACCTAGTAAAATTGTACCGCATGTGACCCAGCAACCCAGATGCCCATCGTGCTCTATTTGCTACACAGATTTCAGAGCCGATGAGAGGGGCCATAAGCATCCTTGGAGGCAGGGAAGGTCTCTTCGCAAAGGTGCAAGACGTGGAAAAGCATACAGTGAGATAGAACCCCGAGAACGTTCAAACACGCAAGCACTGCTCCGCAGAGCAGAGGGTAGGGGATGACATCCTGTGAATGGCAAGTACCACATTCAGGGTGGTGGGAAGTGGGAGGTCGTGAGGTTAAGGTCTGGGGTCTCTCGGTGCACCAGCTGTGGATGTGGGTGAAAGCATTCTTGCCTCCATGGCCTTCTCTGTAAAGTGGGGTGGCGCTGGAGCCTCTCCCCCTGCTCCCAGGGTGAGAAGGAGGGGGGATGCCATGGAAGTGCACTTGGCAAAGTCTGGCACGGCCAGCTCTGCACCTGCCTGGCGGGAGGCAGGAACCGCTTTACTTCCTAAGCTGAGGGTGGGGACGTGGCTGTTAGTGTGATACTCTTTATTCCTTTTTGTTATGTTATAACTCATGTAATAGAATTTTTTACAATTTTTAACTTCTTCCTAGAAGTCTTCCTGTGAAGGGGAGCAAGAAATTGGGTGGCCAAGGAGGGGACTGGGTATCCCTGAGGGGGTCCACAGACTGTCTGTCGCCTGCAGCAGAGTGTGTTAAATTTGGGGCGGGGGGAGCGGGAGGCAAACCTGTAGCACCTGAGAAGGTAGAGGGCATGGGGGCCACTGCCTCTGACACACCACTTGCAGGAGGATGGGGAAGCAGAAGCTGCCCCTCCAAGGCAGAGAGGGATGGGCTACTAGGGTCAGGGGGGCAAGACGTTTGAGAAGAGACCAGAGCGTGAAATGGCCCTTCAATCACGCTGACTGAAGTGGCTCTGTAGGCTGCTAAGCATGATGGCAAGGACAGGCAGGAGGCCGAGCAGAGCCCGCAGAGCCACGGGACTGGCTCCTGAGCTGGGGGCAGGGGTATCTGCACCCAAGACCTCACAGGGGGTTCAGCCAGTGTCAGAGGGTGACAAGACCCTAGGCGTGACCATGAGAGTGAGGGATGAGGGGCCGGACAGTGGGTGGTCATCCACATGGGTGTGGAAGTGATGGAAAGTGATGCCACCATGCGAGGGAACAAGGAGCTGGGCCTCCAGGAAGGAAGAGAGCTGAATTCGTTCTCAGCACAGCACCTGCCAGCCACGGTAGCACAGGATCAGCCTGGCCTCGAGGAAGTGCCGTCTCTTTGTGGCTGGCTGAGCATTTCAGATCTCTGCACCCAGACACGGCATTGGCACTGACACGGGGCAGGTACAAGGGCACGAAGGGCAAGAGAAAGCCAAAGCCCTGCAGAAAGAGGCCGCAAGATGATGACTGAGGTGCACGGGTGAATGTGCTGAGGACCCAGGAGTAGAACTGCCCCACGGGGTTTCCAAGGAGCCGCTGGTGGATTCCAAGTGCCGACCTTTCAGTTAGCAGCCGTAACTCAGGCTCCTCTTAATACTGAAGAGGATAAGCATCCTAGCCAGCACCAGGCCACACTTCACACACCCCGGAAGGGTGAGGAGGGGCCCCTTGGGCCTGATGACCACTGGGCACACTGGTCATCCTGAATCCCCACTGAAACCATTTGCTGTGGAGAATCAACCCCCAGCAGCGGAGGGACGTTCTGGAGGGTAGAGAGCAGGAGTCAGAAACGGGCCCAGGGGGCTCTGTGCTTGGGGCTCAACCCAGTGGAAGTCAGGAGGGAGAAGGATGGGGCTGAAAATGGGGCCCTGGGTGCAGGTCTGTCTGCGGAGCATCTAGATGAAACAGTGGGACCCTCACCTCATCCCACTGCCCACCCTCATAGAAGACAGCAGCTGCTTGCACCCCCAGGCAAACACCTGAAGGCTTTTCTCCAAAGAAATGGAAGGAAATGCCTGGCAAGAGCAAAGCCTTCAGTGTGGGTACTGGCTGGTACTGGAGAGCAACTTGGCAGCCAGACCCTACCATTCCACCTAAATCAAAGCCTCCAGTCAGAATCCCACCCAGGTGGGAGTGGGAGAGACCCAGAGGGAAAACAGAAGCAGCAAACCCATGCTACTACCCAGTGGTCCCCCCTAAAATATGAGTGGATAGACAAGGAGGCCCACACACAAGAGAAGAACAAAAAGCTTAAAAACAAAGCCTGAGTAAACCAGCAGAAATGGGCCCTGCAGGAAAGAGAGGTAAACCAAGGAACAGAAGTGAAAACAAGCAAACAAAACCTCTAGTTAACACACTCAGAGTGTCTCAGGAAGATACCACATTTCCCAAACAAAAACAGAATGCTATGAAGTAGGAGCACTTAGAGACAAGGGAGATGGAGCTCTTACCGATGAAAAATGTAAGTGCTGAAATACAAAATTCAAAAAAAGAACCAGAAAATGAAGTAAAAAAAAAATTGTCCTGAAAAATAGAACATAAACAAGGAGGCAGAATATATGAGAAAGGCAAGAACGCCAAAGATCAAGCTAGGAATTCAAGAAAGTAAAGAGAATAAATGAAGGGGAGTAAATTATGAACAGAAAAAAAGAAGAGAATTTCTCATCACTGGAGAGGCTGAGTCTTCAGCTGAAAAGGACCCACGAGGACCCATAAAAGCAAAACCCCACACTTGGAGCCAGTCTTGTGAACGTTCAAAACACAATAGATGAAGATGGGATCCTGAAAGACTTCAGACAGAAGTAACTAGTCACTGGCAAAGACTTCTCATAAGAAACTGGATGCAAAAAGACAATGGTGAGGATGCCCTCAGAGTTCTGAGGGAAAAGATTCACCCCAAAGGATTGCTGCCAAACAAACCACCTACCCAGTGTGAAGACGGAGTAAAGACACCCTCCCACATTCATGTGTCCTTTTTAGGAAGTCACACAAGGATGTACTCCAGCAAAACAAGACAGGAAAACAAGAAATAAACAGTTTTGGGGTCCAAGAAAAAGAGATTCCTATCCAGGGGTGTGGCCAGCAGTCAGAAGGTCAGGATGGAAGGCAGCAGGGAGGGAGCAACTAGCTCAGATTCCAGGAGGGGGGTGCTGGGAAAGAGGGGACTGCACAGAAGAAATAGTACGTACGGCTGAGAGCTGAGAGAAGGTGAGGACAAAAGAAGTACATTCAATGTAAGAAAAAGTTAACAGAAATCTAGGCAAAATAAGACATCCTGCCTAAATATGAATCGAATGCAAAGAGAACGAGGTCCTGTGGCTTCCCTGGTCAGGGTCTGCTATAGCAGTCCCTGCTTACCCTGGAGCTGCCGCCCTCCTCCCAGGCACCAGGGTCCTGTGGCCGTGGAGTGGCCCCAGACTCGCAATCCGTGAGAGGCAGAACCAGATGAGGCTAAGCAGCTGAGTAGCCCCTGCCCCAGTCCCCATCCCCCGACAGCGGCCACGTGCCTGGAACATCCATGGCCCCGCCCTGCCTTGAGGGGACCAGAGACGTAGAAGGGAACTGAGGCCCAGCTGAGAGTTACTGGCATTGGCTAGGACAGGGCCAGGACTCCTGAAGCCCCCTTAGGACACTTCTGAGGGCAGGCCAGAGGCTGGCTCAAGGAAAGGGGCCTGCAGAAGCAGTTAGGGCTGCCTCCCCAGAGCGGCAGGTCAGGAGTCGCACAGGAGGCCCAGAGGAAAAGGGGGCCGCCTGCCCAGCCAGCCTGGGGAATCGGTGGGTGGAGACACACAGAAGTCCCCACCCCTGATACGGTGCTCACCCAGCTCCACCAGGCAACAGACTACTCAGGCTAAAACCTCTGCCTCAGTAGGCGAAAGGGGCAGGAATTGAGTTCCCACTGCTTACGAGGCACTGTGCCGGCCTTGGGGTTAGGGTGGAGGAGGGGGATGGGGAGGGGCTGGCAGCGGGCAGAAAGCAGGGCAAACACAACAGCTTTGGAGTTGGAGGAAGCTGGGGTAGAATCCCAGGCCTTGTACAAGTCACATCCTCCCCAGACCCTCAGTTCCCTCACCTGGAAAAGGGAACACCACCTGCCTCACAGGGGTTGTTGGGGCATTAGACGAGGGGAGCCAGTGAAAATGTACCCCAAAGAGCCTTCACTCTCCTCACTGCCCCCCAACCTACAGCGGGAGGAGGGGTGCTGGCGCAGACCAGTACACAGGCAGCCCCAGGAAGTGCCAGTGAGGTACTGGGGGCGGTGCAGAGAGGGAAAAGGAAAACCTTGGAGCGTGGTGGTGACGAGGGGAAGGGCTTAGGGCAGGCTTTGTGGTGGAGGCAGCATTCAGGGGGCTGGAGCTCTCAGGTGGAAGGTGGGTGGAGAGCTCAGGGGCTCGTGGTGGGAAGGCTGCCCTAGCCCACCCAGGGGCAATGTGGGGGAGGAGGGAGGGGGCTGCCCTAGCAGGCCCAGAGGCAATGTGTGGGATGCGGGCTGTCCCAGCCAGCTCAGGGGCAATATGGGGCAGGGAGACGGGTAAGAATCACAAGTAGGGACAGCGGGTCCTTGGCTCCTTGGCTCGCTCTCCCCAGGCCATGGGGAGCCCTGAAACCTGAGCAGGTGGCGGCATGCAGAAGGCACCCCCCACGGCCCATCTGAATCCTGGGGCGCAAGGGCCAAGGGCTTGGCAGGCCCAGACCTCTAGCCGGATTAGATTAAACCCAAGATGTCCCTCCCACCTCGACTCCCCGCAGCCCTGCAGCCCTGTGTTTTCCCCTCAAAGCCCGGCTGCGAACGGGGCGTGGCGCCCAGACAGCCTGGTCAAGGCTGACAGGAAGGGCTGGGGGAGGGGCTTGGAGGGGTCAGGAGGCCCAGCTACACAGTGTGTGTGACTTTGGCTGTGTCCCTTACTCCTTCCAGTTCTGGTCTGAAAATGGCAGCAGGGCTGAGCCAAGACTCTCATTGTGTTCTTGGGTCCTCCCGTACAAGGACAGTCTCATCCAGCAAACTTGCTATATTCGGTGAGCCCAGAGCCCATCCCTGCCTGCTGCCCCTGCCCCCACCAGGAGGGCTGAGGGACCCAGCTGCAAGGCTGGGATCCCAAACTGCCGTCTGGACATCGACAGGGTCAGAGGCAGGGGAGGGTCCCATGGGCTAATGGAGCAGAACCTGCAGGGCTGTGCTCTGGGTACCACCCCTCAGGGAGAGGTCCAGCTGGGCAGAATTCCTGAACAGCTCCCTGGTGTGGGTGGGGGAGCACAGGTTGCATACCTAGTTGCCTGTGGCCACCTGGGGCTGGGGGCTGGTGATCCCTGTCCTTGGGGGCCTAAGAACACTAACCCTGGCAGTGCCCTGGGGAGCATATGGGACTGTGCTCAAGGGCACCCTTCTGTCCTCCCAGTGGTAGCTGCTGAGTGACCCAGGCCAGCCACGCCCTCCCCAGGGTGGCCGTTCAACCCCTGTCAGCTCTCAGATGTACCAGGCAGGGTCACAGGCCTGAAGGACTTGGGGCAGCCTGGCTCTAGCTCTGGCCCATCAACCCTAAAGGACAGGGCACATTCCCAAATGTCCTTTGCTGGTGCCCCTCCACGGACCCCAGTGGAGTCGCATAGGACAGGCTGGGCAGCAGGCCCCCCTCTACCTGCCAGCCAGCCAGGCCCCAGCTCTGGACTGTGGGCCTGTGGCTGGCCAGTGGGGGGTCCTGAGTGGAACAGTCTATGGGGCACTCCAGCGGGGTTGGGGAGGGAGCACCCAGAAGAGGCAGTGTTAGGGGTGGGGCTAGCAGACAGCAGGCTTCTTGCAGGTCCTCCCTGGAAGCCTTGGGACTGGGGGTGCCTACTCCATGCCCCACCCCAGCCTCTGTCTGCCCTGTGGACCACATCCTGCAGGGCCACCCTACTTCTGATGGAAGTGCTCGTCTGGCCCTTCAGGACTTCCCGGGCTGACCTCCTCCACCTAGGTCTAGACAGGGCCCAGCATCTGGGTTTTCCACAAGCTCCTCAAATCCCCCACCCCGCATCAACTGACAGCAGCTGAGCAATACATATGGCCTTCACTTTAAGGTCAGACAGAGACCCCGGGGGAGGCCGAGGGGTGGTTGTCACTAGGACAAGTCACGCAGGAGGAACCCAGGTCCTGGATCCAGTCTCTCCCCACCCCCAGAGAGGCCCTGGATCCTGACCCTAGGCCCCTGGCCTACAGGCAAAGAACCCACCTCCGGACGTGCTTGTACCGCCTAAGTGGCCCTGAGATCCACCTGCCCTGCTCCTCCCGTAGCCAGGTCCCTTACTCTACACCGTAGATGCCAGCACCCCGCCCCCCTTGCTTTAGGCTTGCAGGAGGGAGCAGAGCCCCTGACCAGCCCTGCCTACTCCATCCACACCCCTGCTTCAGCCAACCACACCTGCAAAATGGCCGCCGCAGGTGTAGCCCCGACCCACCCCCACCCCCAGCCTCCCTTCTAAGGTGCGGCCACCTTCTCAGAGGGAGGGGAGGGTGGGCATGGCTACCTCGAGGGCACAGAGCGGGTGAGTCTGGGGTGTCTCCAGCACGAGAGAGGCTCTGTGTGCCCTTGCGGTCTGTGTGCCCCCGGGGTTCGGATGGGGCCAGCCACCGCAGCCGGGGCCTCTCCGCACCTCCTCCTCCTCCTCTCCGCACCTCCTCCTCCTCCTCTCCGCGGCCGGCCGCAGGATCTAACCCGCTAGCCCGGCAGACCGCTAATCCCAGCAACGCGAGAACCGCCGGGGGAGGGGGGTGGCCGCTTGCGGGGGGATCCATCGGTCTCTGGGGCAAAGTCCCTATTCCTGGGTACGTGGACGCGCACTGGGTCCGCGTGGGGCGACGTCGCGCCCGGCCCTGCAGGCCCCATGACTTGGCATTCCCTCCTTCCCTTTCCCCTCCCCCTCCCGCCCCTGCGGCAGCCAAGAGCGACCCTCCCCGCCGGCGAGGATGCCTCCGGCCCCTTCCTGAGCCCCAGGGCTGCGCTGTTGGTTTTTCGGGGAGTCGGGGTCTTCGCTGCCAGGATTCCTTCCTGTCATCCGAGCCTGGGCGCATGGGGAGCGCCACCAGCCAGACGATGCGGCCCGGCAGCCCTCTCCCCGCCCGCGGCCAGGCCACACCTGTTACTGGGGCGCTGGCTGCATAGATGCAGGCCTCGTCCTCTGGCGGCCCCTCCCAGGCAGCCGGCCTTTCGGAAAGAGGACTGGGGTCTCTGGGGAAGGGAGCACGGACGGGGACAGGGGCTGACGGGCAGCCCCGCCCGCCTATTATGCTCTTTGCACCAGCATCTGCCCTCCCCCACCCGGGGACCAGGGCTGCTGCCTGCGCCCGGCTGTCCCGGGCGCCCTCCCCTCGGGCGGAGGCGCTGCAGCAGAGCCCCGGGGGCCCCCACCGGCGCCCCCTCCCCCGTCCTTCATCCCTCTCCTCCTCCACCGGACCCGGAGCAGCCCCGGCTGCGTCTCTGCCCGGGGTGGCTCCTGTAGGTGGAGGGGGCTAGCGGGGAGGGGAAGGGTCCCTGTCGCGAACCTGCCGCTGCGCGCCCTTCCCAAGCGACCCTCGCCTACCCCGGCCAGATTCCAGCCACAGCAGGATGGCCCTGCCAGGCTGCGGGTGAAGGGCGGGCGCCCCTGAATTTGCCTCTTTGTTCTCTGCGGGGACCAAGGAGGATGGAGAAGGACGGGTCCGCGGTGCCCGCGCCTGGCGGCGCAAGGACACAGGCGCCTGCAGGGACTCCCACCCCGGGAGGGGCGGCGGCGCGCGCAGTGGTGCAGGTGCGGGATGCGGGTGCGGGGTGCTGGTGTCAGGTGCGCGGGGTGCGGTGCGGGGCGCTGATCGAGCGGGCGGCCGCCTCACCTCTCCGGCGTCAGTGGGTCAGTGGCGGCGGCCCGGCATGGGCTCGGGCTGTTCGCGGGTCCCCGAATGCGGAGCTCTGCCTTCTCCTGGGCTGCTCTGGGCTCTGTGACGGCGGCTCCGCGTGATGGTCTGCGCGCCCCCGGCCCGGCCCGCCCCAAGCCCCTCCCGCCGCGCTGGTTGGTTGCGCGCGGCGCCCTAGCCCCAGCCGCCAGCTGGTTTGTCGCACAGGGAGAGGGACGGGCGTCGCCGCCACCGCCAGGGATGGGGCTGGGGCGGGCTGTGACATCACTGCTGACACCACGGCGCGCTCGGCGGAGGGGGGCGCAGATTGCCGGGACAAGGCGCCCCTTCTCCCCGAGCGCCCGACCTCGCAGTGGGGAGGGACTTGCGGCGCCCAGTTCGCGGCCCCACCCGAGCGTGCCTGCCGCCCCGCGCCCCCCACTGGGTTCCTTTTTAAGAGAAAGCACTAGAAAGATCCGCCTGTCCCCACCCGGGAAGCCCCCCAGCACAAACGCACGGTCTGGGAGGAGGACAAAGCTCCAGCGGGCTCCCCGCGCTGGGGGTGGGGGCGTGGGGGTGATAGTGGGGACTGTGTAACAGGTGAGGGTTTATTCATTTCCATTGCTGCCCGGGCCTGAGCGCTGGAGGAAGACGCGCGCATTGCGGACATGTCACGTGTGGCTCAGCCCTCCTCGCAGGGATGATGCAACCGGCTGGGTACCCGCGTCTCTCCTCCCAGCATGCCTTGGGGTGAGACCCCCAACCCTCTCCGCCCACTTCACCAGACCACCAGCCCCCGGATCCTCACACCCTGTCTCTCCAACCTGACTCCCCTGGACCAACCAGGCGCCGAGGCTCTGGGTCCACAGTGGCAAACCCTGCCTTCTCCAAATCAGCCACCGAGGGCTGACTGTACCTGCATCCCCTGCCCCCCAGGGCTGGGCAGCCTTGAAAAACCCTAGGGCCAGCTCACCGCGGGACCTCCTTCACCGCCTGCGGTGGGTGCAGTGACGTCACGCCCTCACCAAACCGGGCGCCAGGGCTCCTCTGCCACCCGCGCCTGCTCTCGGCATCCTCCGCACTGGCGGCTAAGCCTGCCTCCGCCGGGTGGGTGCCTGGCGCTGCCCTGAGGGCTTCACTCTGTAGACCCATTTAACCCTCTCACAACCAGGGAGGAGGTGGTTTCGCCTCCCTCCGCTGCCCCTTCAGCAACTGCCTTGTAAGTAACAGGGCAGCGACCTTGCCTTGCCTTTTCTCACCCACACTTCCCTGCAGACGAGCTGGACAGATCCTTTTTTTCTCCTTCCTGGAACCACCGCAGCGGTAATAAATGAATGGAGCTTCCAAACTTTGGTAGGACCAGCCATCCTCTGGGCCTCTCAGGACCTGGAGGAGTCTTTAATCCTCACCTCCGTTCCCAATTTAGGTGTTGATCCGGTCAAGCTCTCTCTATCTTCTTGAGCCAATTTGGCATTTTACATTTTTCTGGGAATTACCTCATTTCATTTTGATTTTCGAATTACTAACATACTTATATTTATTGTTTCTGCACTTTTATCACCTTTTTATTCTCTTTTGCTTATTTGCACT
This sequence comes from Elephas maximus indicus, assembly GCF_024166365.1. Taxonomy (NCBI): domain Eukaryota; kingdom Metazoa; phylum Chordata; class Mammalia; order Proboscidea; family Elephantidae; genus Elephas; species Elephas maximus. Next base: position 142,782,075 of record NC_064824.1, read on the forward strand.
TTTCGTTTGAATAAAAAAATAGTTTTAAACAATTTCAAAGGACCAACTATGAGTTTGTTAATGTCATTTTCTCCTTTATTTGATTTATTTCTCTCCTTTTCTATTATTTTCTTCCTTCTTGGTTCTTTGGATCTCATCTGTTGCTTTGTCCTCAGCTAGGTGTTTAGCTTGTATATTTTTAACGCTTCTGACTTTCTGATTGATCTATTAAAGCTATGAAATTTCTTCTACAGTATTGCCTTAGCTGGGTCTCACAAGCTTAGATGAGCAATGTTTTCATTATCATTCAGATCTACGTATTTCTTAATGTCCTCAAGGCTCTCCTTTTAAACCCTTGGGTTATTTAATAGCGTTATTTACTTTTCCAACAGTGTTTTTTTTTTTTTAATTGTAATCTTTTGTTCCCTATTTACAGTTTTTGTATCACTGTCAGAGAACAATGTCTGTGTTCAGTCAGGATCCTGACAGGAAGCAGATGGCACACTCCAGTGGAGACATTTGAGGAGGGCTTAACAAATGGACTATTGACAAAGGTGTGGGCAGGTGGTGGGGAAGCCTCAGGGCTAGGGGGTGGTGCAGCCTCACCTCCCGGACAGGGTCAGACCTTGGTGGAGGGATGCGGCCAGCTGAGCATCATTGTAGAGAGAGAGAGCCAGAGCAACCAAGCCCTGGACCCACTTTCCCTCCCCCTGATCTGGTGGCGCTCTCATTGGCACAGCCCAAGGGGATGCTGAAGAGCAGGGGCATATATTGGTGAGGAGCTTTTACAGTGGGATCCAGGGCCCAGAGCACGGACTAAGGGGACTTAGAAACACAAACAGATTCCAGCTCAGGCCACGTGACATTGGCCCTCTGGATCTGTTGGGGCTTCTTTAGGTCCCAGCACACCACCTAGTCGTTGTCTATTTCTGTAAGTGGTCTGCTTGTGCTCACAAATGTTTTATTCCCTGTCTGATGGATACCATTGCCTTTGTTAGGTGCCGTCGAGTCGATTCCCACTCGAGCGACTCCATGTGACAGAGCAGAGCTGCCCCATAGGGTTTTCTTGGTTGTACTCTTTACCAGAGCAGATCACCTGATCTTTCTTCCAAGGAGCCGCTGGGTTCAAACCTCCAACCTTTCTGTTAGCAACCGAACACTTAACTATTTGCGCCACCAGGGCTCAGAGGACACAGACTGACAAACGTCACTCAGGAGCACATCTTTCTCCTCACCTGGGCGCATCCCTCGGGTGCTGAGGCTCCATTCCTCTGGGGTGGCAGCTCCTCTGTCTGGCAGCATGTGGTAAGGGAAGCCCTGGTGAGCTGAAGGAGGGGCTTGGGGAGGGCCCCCACCCACAAAGCTGCTGACCCTCACTCGATGCTGCCCCCAACCAGGGAACTCCTCAGGTCAAAGTCTGACCTCTAACCCTTGGCCGGAGTCTGATACAGTAGCAACCAGGAAGGTAAAATGCCCAGGAAAAGCTAACGAGCAATGTACAGTGTACAGGTTTCAAGTTTATAAAGAAAAAATGTAGACAAATTTGGAGATCCACTGAAGAGAGGTCAGTAGATGGAAAGGCATAGCATACTCTTGGAAAGGAAGAAGCAATATTGTAAAAGTGCCCGTTTTCCCTAAATGAAAACTACATATTCAACACAATCTCAGTTAAAATACCAACACTTGGAAAAATAAACGTGTAAGACTAACCAGGAGACTTTAAAAAAGAATGAGGCATGGCCTGCCCAATCAGATATTAATATACATTATGAAACTCTGGTAATGACAAAATGTTAGTACTGAAAACGAAATACTATAGCTCAAAAGTTTATGATAAAGGTGTCATTTGAAACAACTTAGTGAAAACAGGTAATTTGTTAACTGGTATTGGGACACTAAGAGTCCGGGGAGGGGCACAAACGATTAAGTGCTTGGCTACTAGCCGAAAGGTTGGTGGTTCAAACCCACTTAGAGGCACCTCAGAAGACAGCGATCTGCTTCCAAAAGGTCACAGCCTTGAAAACCCCATGGAGCAGCTCTACCTTGCACATGTGGGGCCCCCATGAATCGGAATTGACTCAACGGCAACTAGCAACAATTGAGACACTATACGGACACTGTGGCAAAAAAAAAAAAAAAAAAAAAAAAAAAAACTGGATTTCTTCCTGACACATGACATCAAAATAAATTCCTGAGGGAGTAAGTATTTAAATGCAACAAATGAAACTCAAAGTAACCAGAATAAAGCATGGGTGGAAGCAGTCATGTCTTGGGGTGGAGACAGCAGGGTAACCTATGCAAGCAGACCACGTAAGAAATTAAACAGCTCTATGTCCCAGACACCTTAAACAAAGAGTGGCCCCACACTGGGAAAAGTATCTCGACACATACGAAGATGAAGGGAATTTCCCAAAAGCATAAGAAGCTTCTACCACCTGACAGTTTGTTGTGTTATGGTGGCTTCCATGTCGCTGTGATGCTGAAAGCTACGCCACCAGTATTTCACATACCAGCAGGGTCACCCGTGGTGGGCAGGTTTCAGTGGAGCTTCCAGACTGACAGACTGGGAAGAAAGGCCTGGTGACCTACTGAAAATTAGCCAGTGAAAACTTTACGGCTCACGAAAGAACACTGTCTGATTCTGGCTTTGGACGCACCACCAGGGGATCAGTCACTGGAGGAGGACACCATGTTTAGTGAAATAGAGGGTCAGCAAGGGTGAGGGAGCCTGCATTGAGATGGATTGGCACAATTCCCACAATTGTGGGCTCAAACATGCTGGCGATGGTGAGGAGGATGCAGGACCGGGCAATGTTTCATTCTGCTATACATAAGGTCAACATGAGTTGGAGTCAACTCAACAGCAGCTATCTATTTATCTTTTAGGAGCTAATGCAAATCAATAGCAAAAAATCATGAGAAGTCACAAGAGGAGTGGGTAGAGACTATACTGGAATAGTTTTCAGAAAGAGAAAACCAGAAAAAGAACAGGCCAATAAACAAGCAAAAAGATAGTCACAGTTAAGTAAATGCAAGTCAAAACAGTGAGATCTGTTTTCAACCTATCGGATTCTCCAAACTCAAAATGTCTGGTGATGTCTGTGGGGCCAGGGTATGGGGTGGCCAGGGGCCAGTGGGTCAATTTTTCAGGAGGGCACTTTGTCAAGATGTCAGCATTTAAAGTACTCGTACCTTGAGGCGGGACCAAGATGGGAGAATAGACAGATGCTTCCGGCAACCCCTGTTACAACAAAGACCCGAAAAAACAAGGGAAACAAGTATACTTATGACAAGCTAGGAGCCTTGAACACCAAAGGCAAAGTTAGAAAACAAACTGAGGGGCAGGGGGAGGAAGAGATGGTTCAGAAGTGGAGAGGAGTCACGAGACCTGAATCCCCGGGAGCCCACAGGCACCATTCCCAGGAGTGGCTGCAGCCGGCTGGTACAAGCATTCGACCACGGTTTCCTCACGAAGAAGCAGCCAGCCATGCAGCCTACTCACACCTCCGGAACCAGAGAAGAACGGTGCTCTCGGCAAAAACTAAGTACTTGTGTATATTTTACCACACCCCCGACCCCCACACCGGCTTCATGGGCTGTTGATTTCCCTGGGCCTGAGATAGGCCCTGTTGAGTGCCTAGAGCCATCCTCCTGGCCTTGGAGAAAGAATAAATTCACAACCAGGGGAAAAGATAATTTGCCAGCTCCACTAACTGGGGGAGCTCAGGACAGAAGCAGCTCCTGTCCAGGCATAAGTGGTCCATGGACTTTGAGTACCTTTCCCCCCTGCATGGACTGTGTGGGCCTATTTCAGGAGAATAGGCCCTTGTTGGCAGACTACAACTGTTTCAGCTGTGCAGTGGAGAGGTGGGTGTTTGATGTTTGACATGGCTTTGGCAATTAAACAGGGTCCTCACCTACCCACATCAGGGGCCTAAGGACTGGTGGCTCCACTCAGGTCACCCAGCCAGCCATGACAGGGGTTCAAGGATAACTGGTACTTCTCAGTCCTTACAACCAAAAACATTGGGTGCCCATGGTCCATCTGCAGAACCTACCCACCTGTACGGTCTAGGGAAAAGGGACACACTTTCCTCAGAGACACGTGTGGGATAATTCTCAGCCCCCTGCCTTGTTCAGAGCGTGACCCCCTGCTGCAACCACATACCTGTACCTACACCAATCACCCCTGCCCCTCTAAGACTGCAGGACAGAGCCTGTACCACACACTTGATGATTAGCTACCTAGACGCCTGAGTTGAATTCATACAAGAAAACTGAATGGACTCCTAAACTGATATACATGATAACAGCTCTAGCCAACTGGGGACAGGACATGAGAGCTCCAAGGGTGAAAATAATCAAGCTAGCTCACTCAAGCAACCCATTTGGACACATCAAAACAAAACAAAGCAAGAAGCTACAATACAGTAAGCAAACATAACACAAACTAATACAATAACTTATAGATGGCTCAGAGACAACAGTCGATATCAAGTCACATAAAGAAATAGACCATGATTGCCCCAACAAGCTCTCAAAACAAAGAATCAAGGGATCTTCTAGATGAAAGTGCATTCCTGGAACTACCAGATTAATTACTAATTACAAAAGATTAATATACAGAACCTTTCAAGACATCAGGAAGGAGATCAGGCAATAAGCAGAACAAGCCAAGGAAGACACAGATAAAGCAGTTGAAAAAATTTAAAAGGTTATTTAGGAACATAATGAAAAATTCAATAAGCTGGAAAAATCCATAGACAGACAATAATCAGAAATTCAGAAGATTAACAATAAAATTACAGAATTAGACAACTCGGTAGAAAGTCAGTGGAGCAGAACTGAGCAAGACGAAGACGAAAGCAGAATTGGTGACCTTGAAGATAAAGCACTTGGCACCAACATATTTGAAGAAAAATCAGAAAAAAGAATTCTTAAAAAATGAAGAAATCTTAAGAATCATGTGGCAATCTATCAAGAGAAATAACCTACGAGTGATTGGAGTACCAGAACAGGGAGGGATAACAGTAAGAACAGAGAGAATTGTTGAAGATTTGTTGGCAGAAAATTTCCCTGATGTCGTGAAAGATGAGAAGATATCTATCCAAGACGCTCATTGAACTCCACATAAGGTAGATTTTAAAAGAAAGTCACCAAGACGTATTATAATCAAGCTTGCCAAAACCAAAGATAAAGAGAGAATTTTAAGACCAGCTAGGGATAAACAAAAAGTCACCTACAAGGGAGAGCCAATAAGAATAAGCTTGGACTACTCAGCAGAAACCATGCAGGAAAGAAGCTAATGGAAAAAAATTGCCAGCCAAGAATCATATATCCAGCAAAACTGTCTCTCAAATATGAAGGTGAAATTAGGACATTTCCAGATAAACAGAAGTTTAGGGAATTTGTAAAAACCAAACCAAAACTACAAGAAATACTAAAGGGAGTTCTTTGGTTAAAAAAAAAAAAAAAAAAAAAAAATTTTTTTTTTTTTTTTTAGAAAATCAATAATATCAGGTATCAACCCAAGAGTAGAACACTGGACAGAGCAATCAGCTGTCAACCCAGACAGGGAAATCACAAAAATAAATCAAGATTTGAAAAGTTCAAAACAGGGTAACAGTGATGTTATTATGTAAAAGAAGACAACTTAAAACAATAAAGAGGGACTAAGAAATGTAGTCATAGATCTTTCATATGGAGAGGAAGATAAGACGATACAAAGAAATAAAAGTTAGGTAAATTTAGAAAAATAGGGGTAAATATTAAGGTAATCACAAAGGAGACAAACTATCCTACACATCAAAATAACTACAAGAAAAGAATAGAGATTCAGCAGAAACAATCAACAACAACGAATACGAGGAAAGGACAATATATGAAGATAAACTCCTCAGCGTAACGTACTCTTACCTTCGATTCAGAACCCTGGTGGCACCGTGGTTAAAGCATTTAGCTGCTAACCAGAAGGTGGACAGTTCAAATCCACCAGCCGCTCCTTGGAAACCCTATGGGGCAGTTCTACTCTGTCCTATAGGGTCACTAGGAGTCAGGAGCAACTCAACAGCAACGGGCTACCCTTGATTTAGTAACTCCGTGGCTAGAAATTTGCCCATGGGATGGATATACACACGATATTTTGCCAAAATAAATAGGCAAGAATATTTACCACAACACTGATGTTAAGAGCAAAAAACTGGAGATAATCAGGGTGTCCACCCACGGGAACTGGTTAAGTCAATCGGATTACTTACAGGAGTGGTTTCTGTGAAGCTCCTAAAAACAGTGAGAATCGAAAGTATGTGATGATGTGGAAATACAACCAGAGTGCTTTATTCGTTATTAAAATGGGGTATGCCGGTTTTGCCCTGAAAATCGCAAGAAGCTGTTGGTGGTGTGTGCAATGGTTGGGAGCTGCTGTTGAGGGGAGAAGGCATCTGAGGTCTTCAATTTTTTTATACAGTTTTTCTGTATATACGGCTTGGATTTTCTAATCTTATTCAGGCTTAATTTTTTTATGTCAATGCAGTTTTCTAAGAGTGTAGATTAAGATACATTTTCATTTTTAGTTTGTTTTTTACTGTTCTGAGTGGTGGCTGAGTCCTCGCCCACTCATGGTGAGGCCATGCTTGTTGGAGGATAAGTGCAGTAGACGGGGTTTTCACTGGCCCATTTTTCACAAGTAGACTGCCAGGCCTTTCTTTCGATGCACCTGTAAGCAGACTGAACTGCCAACCTTCCTGTCAGCAGCCAAGGAGTTACCCTTTGCACCACCCAGGTGCTCCAACCGGATTGTTAAATCCCTGCTGAGGAGTCTGGGTTTTTACAACCAAGCGATGCGGCGGTGGGGGCTACAATGAATAGACTGCGATGTAGAAGAATGCCGCGGGGCCTCAAACCAGCTCTCCTCAGAGGGCGCCCACCCAGCCCTGGCCCCTCCCAGCGCCCCGCTCTGAGTCGGCCTCCACCCTCGGACCGCAATCCTGAGCCCCGCATTTTTGGGGGGCGGAGCACCGGTGGCGGGGGCGGGGGATGCGCGGACCCTGGGTCAGAGCTCCAGCTAACCTGAGGGAGCGGCCTGCCGGTCTGCTCAGGCCTCTCGCACGGGTGCCCCGCCTCCCCTCATCCTTCACTCTTGCCCTGGACACCTCAGAGATGCTCAGGTGCTCCCTGACCCCTCGTCTGTGTTCCAAAAAAACCCGAACTCGTTGCCTCCTATGCATTCCGACTCATAACGACCCTACAGGACAGAGTAGAACTGCCACATAGGGTTTCCGAAGAGCAGATGGTGGATTCGAACCGCAGACCTTTTGGTTAGCAGCCAAGCTCTTAACCACTGCGCCACCAGGGCTCCCAGGTACCCCAAACCCGTCAAGGCGCCCGGGCACCTCACAGATTCCCTCCTCTGGCCTCACAGGCGCCACTGGCAGCCGCTGCACCCCGCTCCTCACCGGCGCCCCGGCTCTGCTTCCAGACGCCGCCGGTACAGGAAGGGTCAGTTGCTCCCCGGCCCTCTGCCCCAGTGGCCGCGCTGCCGTGGGGACATTGCGCCCCAGCAGGGTGCAGCCCCCCAGGGGCCCGGCCCCGCTCTCCACCAGCTCCCGCCCCCCCCCCAGTGGCCCCCAGGTTCCCCGGCAGAGCACTGGGCGCCCCGGGCGATGGCGGGTAGGTGGTCCCTGGGAAGAGGAGGATTGGAGGGACTGAGGCGGCCGCAGGCACCACCCTCCCCCCGAGACCCCGCCCGCCGAAGGCTCCGCCCAGTTGCCGTGACAACCTCTCCCATCTCCCCAAGTCTCCAAGTTCCAGGCTCCGATCCGCCCGGAACGCCGCTGCCATGACAACCACCCAGCGCTCGGAGCCGGTAGCGCAGTCCCTGAGGGCTGGCACAGGCGGCGGGGGGCCGGGCACCAGCCGCAGGGCGCTCTGTGGAGTCGTGGTGGGCTCGGGTTCCAGACGCCCAGACCTGACTCTGGAAGGCGTTTGGGGGGATCCAAAGCCACCTTTCCAGGTGGGGAAACGAGGGTAGAGATTTGCTCCAAGTCCACCACGCGCTAGTGTCCAAGTTCAGGCACGACCCCAGGGGCCTCTGGCCCAGCCGAGGCCCATTTCTTCCCAGCTTTGCTCAGCCGGCTCCCGGAGTGCAGGCCACATGGTGACCCGTGGGGGACAGCCGTTCTCCAGACCTGGACCTGCCACCCCGGCACGACAGAGCTCCGATCTGGCCTGGGCCCCCTTGTCCACCGTGTCCCCACTGGTGCCCGCTGCGTCTGCCCAGCCGCACCATTGTCATCCTTCTCACCTTATGAAGTCTTTCCCTGCGACCTGACAGCCGCACCTCTCAAGGCCCAAAGCCGGTTCTCACGCCGCCTCTTCCATGAGGCCTTCAGCCCTGACCACTGCGGCAGCTTTCCTGTCCTCAGAGCGGCCATTTGAGGAAACCGAGGTTGAGAGACTTGAAAGGGCCCTGAGGGCTAGTAGCTTCTCCTGGGGCCAGAGCTACAGGGGCCAGGCTCCGTGCAAGAGTGGGAGGAAGCTAGTTCCCCATGGCAATCCCCACCCCCCCTCCAACCCCCCACCCACGCCTTAATTATCCGAGGGGCAAGATCAGCCCCTTTCTGCACTGATGGCAAACCTTGGAGGGGACCTCCTCTCCGTACTCAGGGCCCAGGTGCCAGCCCCAGATCCTGGTGGTGCCTTCCAGCCCAGGGGCCTCAGCCCTGGCCACATATCAGAGCCACCTAGAGATTTTACCAATGCCCACATCCCCCCGCCCTCTCTGAAGTCCTACTGCAGTTGGTCCAGGTGGGTCCTGGGTGTTCTAGAAGTGGCTTAGAGCTACAGCTGCTAACCAAAAAGTCAGCAGTTCGACTCCACCAGGCGCTCCTTGGAAACCCTATGGGGCAGCTCTACTCTGCCCTATAGAGTCACTATGAATCAGAATCTACTCAAAGGCAATGGGTTGGGTTGGGTTTGGATTTTTCTAAGTGATTCTAATGTCTAGGTGGCCATGGAGAGCCCTGGTGGGGCAACCTGGAGTGGGATTTGAAATGATGTCTTCCCTGCAAACTTCCGGGCATGAAGTTCATGGCTGCTGCTATGTTTCAGTCTACTTAGCTCAGTTGGTGCACATTCATGGAGTCCCCACTCTGTGCTCCGGGTGGGGGTCCAACCCCCCCTCCATGTGACACCCAGAAAGGAGTCAGTCCTGACCCAGGTGATGGCCAAGCAAGACCGGGACCAGGGACTCTGGAACTCAAACTAACTATCCTTCCTATTTCCCTGTGGAAAGAACAATTGTCTGCCTGTTCCTAATCTTTCTTCTGAAAACCCAGATATTTATAGAAACACAAACCATGAAAGGAAATATACAAGAATGTCTTTGCTCAGAAAACTGGGTTGTGCCTCTCTCTGGAGTAAGGGGGTTTATTTATCGGAGACTCCTTGGGGACTGAACCCCAAACAAGAGAAGAGGGCAAGGAGGAGAAAGATGGAATCTCACCATTTCATCACAGAGTTTGAGAGGAAAGTCAGGTCAGTTTCTGACCCAAGGGGCACTGTGAGGGTGACCACGCCAGGCCTGCCTGGACAGCCCTGGTTTATCTGTCTTCCCAGCACCCCCCTTCACAGTGCTCTGGTGTGCCCGCTAGATGATATGGCCACCGTCCTCACATTGCAGGTAACTGCCCGTGACAAAGAGAACCCCAACACCGTTTCTGGGACTCTGCACCACATGCTGGACCGATGCAAGTTCATGTTTGGACACTTTGTTAGGATGTGGGGGTGTGTGTAGAGTCCCTGGGGGGTACAAATGGTTAAACTCGGCTGCTAATCAAAAGGTTGGTGGTTCAAGAAGAGGGCTTGCCAATGCAATCTACACCCAAAAGGTCACAGCCAAGGAAAACCCTGTGGTGCTCAGTTCTCCTCTGACTCACCTGGGGTCACCGCGAGTCGGAGTCCTCTCCAGGGCGGCTGTTTATGGAGCACAGTTCTACTCTGACTCACCTGGGGTCACCGCGAGTCGGAGTCCTCTCGAGGGCAGCTGTGTAGGGAGCACAGTTCTCCTCTGACTCACGTGGGGTCACCGCGAGTCGGAGTCCTCTCCAGGGCGGCTGTTTATGGAGCACAGTTCTACTCTGACTCACATGGGGTCACCGTGAGTCGGAGTCCTCTCAAGGGCAACTGTTTAGGGCGTGTGTGTGTACTGTGTACTCGTGTGTCCCATTCCATCTGTGAGTGTGGGAAAAAAGAGGCACCTGGAGGAAAGGCTGGTAGACTGGGCCGCAGCTCCAGGTTGTGGAGAGGGGTCTGGGTGCAAAGAGAAGTGGGGAGTGGCAGGGAGACCTCCACAGGACCCCCAGGACTCCTGGGCACCAGTTAGCCATGCACTCCTGAGCTCTCTCTGGAGACTCGGAGGCAGCAGAGCTGGGATGAGGCCTGGACTTGGTGTTTGTAGGAGCAACTCACCCCTCCCTCCACAAATCCTAACCCCGCTTCACTGCAGCGTCACCCAGGAGCAGAGCTCTGTCACAGCATTCCCCGAAGACAGGACATGATCTGCAAGAAAGGGGCATGGCTGGGCCCCAAGCTTAGAGTCCCAGAGCAGAGCTCCATCCCACTCCCCCCACAACCGCCTCGCTTGGGAGTAGAGGCTGGCACGGGCCCTACTGAATGGCCCCATTGTCTGGATAGGAGGCCCATGAGAACCTGCACCACAAACGCTCTGCTGGGCTCGACTCTGGGTGCGCTGGACAGAGAGGTGCTGACTCGGTGTCTGGCCAGCAGCAGTGGCAGCTGGGGAGTGGACATGGGCCAGGAAGAGCCCAGTGTGAGAGCTGCCCTTCCTCTTGGGCCCTCAGTCTGTGTCCACTGACCCAGGCCAGAAGGGAGCACTGGCTCTTTCATGGTCGGCAGAGTCCCCCACACTGCTGGCCCCCCACCCCATCTGTTCCTCCTCCTTCCTCCATCCACCAACAAGATCCGGGCTCCCTCTGTATCAGGAGCTACAGGGTGTGGGGTGCACAGATATGTTGCCTACTAGCTGGGGGCTAATAAATCAGGATACCCCACTGTCCCCCAGAGCTGAGTGAAAGACAGGCAGCAGACTGGGGGCTCCAGCACCAGTCTGTTGTCGGCCTGACATAGGGCGGGGGACTGAGAACACAGAGCAGGTGTTGGGTTCAGCCCCTGGAGGATTCTGGCTGTGTAGTTGGACACTCGGGTTTACTGAGGAGGACACAGCCTATCTAGGGCAGCAGTGCGTTCTTACTGAGGACAGACACGGGAGTGCTTTCAGCACAGCGGGAGAGCTGGGATGGAGGTACCCGGGTGTGCTGGCTGGGAAGCACTGTACCCCCACCAAGATACACCCCCTTCCACTCCCCAGACCACTCTGGGCCCTGAGGCTGACCTTGGTCTCTAGATTCTGGTTTCAGCTAATAGGAGGGAGGGACAGGAGGTTAGAGGGCAAGAGAAGATGGATGGGAGGTAGAGCTGACTTCCCTAGTTCCCTCCTTTCCACTGGGTGGCCTGTGGGCCTTGTTGACGGTTCTGGTTCTACAGTGGCTTCTTCACTCAGCTCTTCTTCAGGTTCCAGGAATGGCTCCCTCTCCCTGCCCTCCAGGTCAGGGGTAGTAAAGAGCTCCAATGTTTCTAACTCCTGGGTGCCAGCCCTCCCTTGGTGGGTCCCTAACCCTGTCCGCCCCCCCCAAACCAAACCAAACCAAACCCACTGCCATCAAGCTGATTCCAACTCATAGCAACCCTGTAGGACAGAGTAGAACTGCCCCTTAGGGTTTCTAAGGTTGTAAATCTTTATGGAAGCAGACTGCCATATCTTTCTCCCACGGAACGGCTGGTGGGTTCAAACCACCAACCTTTGAGTTAGCAGTTGAGTGCTTAACCACTGTGCAACCAGGGCTCCTTTAACCCTCCCCAAAAGCCAAAAAAAAAAAAAAAAAAAAAACCATTTCCATCAAGGTGATTCCAACTCATAGTGACCCTGTAGGACAGAGTAGAACTGCCCCATAGAGTTTCCAAGGAGCGGCTGGCAGATTCAAACTGTCGACCTTTTGGTTAGCAGCCGTAGCTCTTAACCACTACGTCACCAGGGTTTCCTAATCCTGCCCACACCTGTGTAAACAGCCCATCATCAAACTCTCTCAATTACCTAACTTGAATGAGCCAACGAGTTTCTCGCTGGAAGCCTCACTGATACTTGTGAGTCTTTCTCAAAAGCCTAAGAACACTGTTATAACATGAGTTAGCCATAGTTGTTGTTAGCTGTCAAATAGGCCCCCAACTCATGGCAGCACCATGCACAATGGAAGGAAATGCTGCCTGGTCGTGCACTACCCCATGATCAGCTGAGGAGGCAACCATTGTGATCCACAATGTTTTAATTGGCTGATTTTCGGAAGTCAATTGCCAAGCCTTTCTTCCTAGTTCACCTTTGTCTGGAAGCTCTACTGAAATCTGTTCAGCATCACAGCTACACGCAACTTCCCACTGACAGATGGGTGGTGGTTGCACATGAGGTATTTGGCTGGGAATTGAACATGGGTCTCCTGCATGGAAGATGAAAATTCTACCACTGAACCACCAACAGCCCCCTTAGTCATACAAAAAAAAAAAAAACCCTGTTGTGGTCGAATGGATTCTGACTCATAGTGACCCTATAGTACAGAGCAGAACTGGGGTTTCCAAGGAGAGGCTGGTGGATTCCAACTGCCCACCTTTTGGTTAGCAGCCAAATGCTTAACCCTTAGACACAGAGCCTCCCCCACAAATAGCAATAAATTACTCAAAACAGAAATCATACAGGTCATTGTTCTATGAGCCAAAGGTAATAAAACAGGAAATGAACAAGAAAAGTATATGGGTCAGGAATGGGGTGGAGCCTAACACCTTGGAAGTTAAAATGGAAGTTTAAAAATGTATTAGGTTAAATGAAGAATCAAAATTGAAATTACACTCTACTTAGAAATGAATGACGAAGATAACACACTTTATCAAACCAATGGGATGTAGTCATTGTGGTAAAAGGAGGAAAATTCAAAGCCTTAAATGCTTCTATGTGAATTCAAGGAAACTGAAAATTATCAACCTATACATTCAACTAAATAATTTAGATAAAAAGGAACCAAAAAAAAAAAAACCCCAGACACAATTGTTGTTGTTGTTAGGTGCCACCGAGTCAGTTCTGACTCCTAGCTACCTTATACCCAGCAGAACAAAACACTGCCTGGTCCTGCTCCATCCTCACAATTGTTGTTATGCTTGAGCCCATTGTTGTAGCCACTGTGTCAATCCACTGCATTGAGGGCCCTCCTCTTTTTTGCTGACCAAGCATGATGTCCTTCTCCAGGGACTGGTCCTTCCCGACACCAAAAGAGAGTAGAAGAAAGGAATTAAGTAAGATAAAACCAGAAATAACGAAATAGAAAATTAACAAAAATTAGACTTAGAAAAAAATAGGACAGGTTCTTTGAAAAGTCACAACTACATCAGTTTTGACGAATAAAATGAGGAGGGGAAAAGTGCCACACATAAGGAGTGAGAGGACGTAATTACAGAAAAGAAATTGTTCAAATTAAATATATAAAAATGAAAGAGCTAAATAAAATGGATAATTTTCCAAGAAAATATTAATTACCAAGATTTTCTCACCAGGAGAGAGAAAGCCCAAATGATTCAATAACCATGGGGGGAAAATAGAAGCTACAGTAAATTATCTGGATCTTAATTTTCCCACTCACGCTTACGATGTTACCAGACCCAGTGCCGCTGAGTCGATTCCGACTCCTAGTGACCCTATAGGACAGAGTAGAATCGCCCCATAGAGTTTCCAAGGAGCGCCTGGCGGATTCAAACTGCTGACCCTTTGGTTAGCAGCCGTAGCACTTAACCACTGTTAGGCCCAGATTATTTCAGGGACAACTTCTCCCAAATCCCCAAGGAATAGGTAATGTCTATTTTATTTGAGGAAACCCTGGCGGTGTAGTGGCTAAGTGCTACGGCTGCTAACCAAGGGGACAGCACAAATCTGCCAGGCGCTCCTTGGAAACTCTATCGGGCAGTTGTACTCTGTCCTATAGGGTCGTTATGAGTTGGAATCGACTAGACGGCACTGGGTTTTTTTTGTTTGTTTGTTTTTGAAGTGTTCTAGAGCAGAGAAAAAGACGGCAAGATTCCTAATGCATCCTCTGAGGATAACATGATCCTGTAACACAAATCATAGCACAAAAGAGAAAACTCAAGATTAATATCACCTTTCTTACAGGAATTCAAAAATCCCAAATGGAATTTAATAGCATAGTGTAAGCGTGATATATTATGACCACACAGAATGCATTCCAAGAATACAAGGATGGTTCAACAATAGAAAATTTTGCAACGTAATTTTATTACCTTAATAGTTTTTTAGAGAAGGAAAAATCAGGTCATATTGATTAAAAAAAAAAAAACTGTTGCTCTCGAGTCTATTCCATTTTACAAAGACCCTATAGGATGGAGTAGAACTGCCCCACAGGGTTTACAAGGAGCGGCTGGTGGATCAAACTACCGAGCTTTTGGTTAGCAGCCAAGCTCTTAACCACTGCACCACCAGGGCTCTGTTATATTGACAGATACTAAAAATACATTTGATAAAATTCAATGATCATTCCTAATACAAGTTCTTGGTAAATTAAAAATAGCATGAAACGTCCTACGTTTGTACGGCTAGCTATCAAAACTGAACAGCAAACGCGGCCTCCGTTACTCTCAAGCGCGGTTGGTCCCTGATTCTGTTTTCACAATCATATTTATCTGGCTCTGAAATTATCTATTTTCTTGTTCATTTCCTCTGTTCTTCCAGGTAGTGGAGATTTTGTCTACCTTGTTCATAATTGTATCCCCAGAAAAAAGAACAGTGCCTGGCTCAAAAGTACACGCGAATAAACATTGGATAAATGAATGAATAAATGAAGTGATGAGTAACTTAATGTATTTCAATGCAAGCTAAAAACAAAATAAGAATGGTTGTTATTGCTGTTGATATTCAGTGTTATTGTGGGGCTCCTGATTAATACAAAAAGACGAGAAAAAGAAATGCTAGACCAAGGCATTGAGAAGGGAGAAGCATAATGATCATTTCATTCAGGTGAAATATATATATATATATTTTTTATTTTTCCACGTGGAAATTATTTTGTGTGAAGATTTAAACACATACAACAAAACGATAAAATTATAGTATGAGACCTTTGACGCGTAAGACCTGTCAAATTTGAAATAATTATGTATACAAGTCATTATTACAGAAGTAATCTTTGTCATGTAGGACAAAAAAAATTATGTAAGTGTCCAAAAATTAAACAAGAAAGTGAAATATTTTTAATTCTTAGAAAATTTAAAAGAACAAATAAGAAAAGTTGGTATGGTGACTAAATACCAAATAAGGCAAAAAAAACTCAGCAGTGAGTATGAGAAAATGCAAAGGCAAGGATACAAAGAGGCCATTCCCAGGGGAGGAAGCTCAAATGATCAGCTAGCATGAGAAACACATGAAAAGGGCTCACATTACTGTTGTTGTTAGGTGCCAGTTCTACTCATACCGACCCTATGTACGATCCTATGAAACACTACCCAGTCCTGCACCATTCTCACAATTGTTGTTATGCTTTAGCCCATTGTTGCAGCCACTGTGTCAATCCATCTCGTTGAGGGTCTTCCTCTTTTGCTGACCCTCTACTTTACCAACCATGATGTACTTCTCCAGGGACAGATCCCTCCTGACAACATGTCCAAAGTACGTGAGAAGTAGCCTTGCCATCCTTGCTTCTAAGGAGCATTCTGGTAGTACCAGTTGTACTTCTTCCAAGATCACCTTGTTAGCAATCAGTAAAAATCAAAATTAATGTATTAACGACATACCATTGCTTGACCTTCAGATCTACAAGCACTGAGTCAGACCACACCCTGGTGGGCAGGCTGCTGGCCATCATGTGAATCCTCTCACGCCCTTTGGAACTGTGGTGTGGGATGTGTGCTTGCCCCAGGACCCAACCATCGTGCTTCTGTGTGTTAGGCTAGCCCAAGACCAGAGGAGACAAGCTGAAGATGTTCATCACAGCATTGTTTAACACCTCAAGTTTAGAAACCACCTAAGTGTCCATCAATAGAAGAATGGATAAATAAAGTGTGATGTGTTTATATAATAAATGCTATAGCAGTTAGCCACCCCCCCATCTGACACTTTGTCGTACTAGGACAGCTTTCATGTTGCTATGATGTTGGAAGCTATGCCGCCAATATTTCAAATACCAGCAAGGTCATCTATGGTGGACAGGTTTCAGCAGAGGCTCCCAACCAACACAGGCTAGGAAGGAAGGCCTGGTGATCTACTTCCAAATATCAGCCAATGAAAACCCTATGATCACAACAGAATATTATCTAATATACGTTGGGCAACGAAAAGGAGGGAAACTCTCAATGAGATGAATTGACACAGTGGCCACAGCAATTGACTCAAACATACTGGTGATCGTGGGGATGGTACAGGACCTGGTCATGTTTTGTTCTGTTGCACGTGGGGTCATCATGAGTTGGAGTTGACGCAATGGCAACTAGCACCAACAGGGTTATTTTGCCTTTTTTTTTTTTTTAGAATCTCGCACAGCAAGAGTACGTTAGCATGTACTCGCGCGCTTGGATGCTTTCACTGAGCATCACCCTCTCGAGAGTCATCTGTGCTGTTGTATCAATCGTCTGTTCCTTTTTATTGCTGAATAATATTTCATTGTATAGCTTATTCCACAGTTTCTTTATCTACTCTTTCGTTGATGAACATCTGGGTTGTTGCTAGTCTTTGGTTATTATGAATGAAGTCTGAACATTCTTTTTTTTAATTTAATTTTATTTTTTATTGTACTTTAGATGAAGATTTACAGAACTAGCTTCTCATTTAAACAGTTAGTACACATATTTTATGACATTGGTTAACAACTCCACGACATGTCAACACTCTCCCTTCTCGAACTTGGGTTCCCCATTACCAGGTTTCCTGTCCCCTCCTGCCTTCTAGTCTTTCCCCTGGGATGGTGTGCCCCTTTAGTCTCATTTTGTTTTATGGGCCTGTCTAATCTTTGGCTGAAGGGTGAACCTCAGGAGTGACTTCATTACTGAGCTAAAAGGGTGTCCGGAGGCCATACTCTCAGGGCTGCTCCAGTGTCTGTCAGGACAGTAAGTCTAGTCTTTTTTGGCGAGTTAGAATTCTACATTTTTCTCCGGCTCTGTGTGGGACCATCTATTGTGATTCCTATAAGAGCAGTCAATGGTGGTAGCCGGGCACCACCTAGTTTTACTGGACTCAGCCTGGCAGAGGCCGTGGTAGCAGTGGTCCATTAGTCCTTTGGACTAATCTTTCCCTTGTATCTTTAGTTTTCTTCATTTTTACTTGCTCCCAAAGGAGCGAGACTAGTGGAGTATCTTAGATGGCCCTCACAGGCTTTTAAGACCCCAGATGCTACTCACCAAAGTAAAATGTAGAACTTTTTCTTTATGAAACATTTTATGCCAATTGAGCTAGATGTTTCCTGAGACCGTGGTCCCTACACCCTCAGCCCAGCAATTCGGTCCTTCAGGGAGTTTGGATGTGGTTTTTTTATGGAGCTTCCATGACCTTGCCTTGTACAAGTTGTGCTGGCTTCCCCAGTATTGTGTGCTGTCTTACCCTTCACCAAAGTTACCACTTATCTATTGCCCATTTAGTGTTTTTCCATCTGCACACCTCCTCTCCCTCGTAACCATCAAAGATTGTTTCTTTTTATGTGTTACCCTTTCATAAATCTTTATGGTAGTCGTCTCATGCAACATTTGTCCTTTTATGATTGACTTATTTCACTTAGCATGATGCTCTCCAGATTCTGTGTTGTAAGATGCTTCACAGATTGATCATTGTTCTTTATTGTTGTGTAGTACGCCATTGTGTGTATGTACCACAGTTTGTTTATCCATTTATCTGTTGATGAGCGTCTAGGTTGTTTCCATTGTTTTGTTATTAAGAACAATGCTGCAGTGAACATGGGTGTTCGTATGTCTATTTGTGTGACGACTCTTATTTTTTCTCAGATATATTCCTAGGAATGGGATTGCTGGGTAATATGGTATTCCTATTTCCACCTTTCTAAGGAAGCACCATATTGTTTTCCAAAATACTTGTATCATTTTGCATTCCCACCAGCAGTGCATAAGAGTTCCCATCTCCCCACAGCCTCTCCAACATTTGTCATTTTCTGTGTTTTTGATTCATGCCAGTAATGCTGGGGTGAGATGGTATCTCATCGGGGTTTTGATTTGCATTTCTCTAATGGCTAGTGATGCCGAGCATTTCTTCATGTGTTTGTTGGCCGCTTGAATATCTTCTTTGGTGAAGTGTCTGTTCATTTCCTTTGCCCATTTTTTAATTGGATTGTCTTTTTGTTGTAGAGGTGTTGGATATTCCTGTAAATTTTAGAGATTAGGCCTTCGTCGATTTGGAATAGCCAAAAATTTTTTCCTGTTCTGTAGGTTCTCTTTTTACTCTCCTGTTGAAGTCATTTGATGAGCATAAATGTTTAATTTTTAGAAGAGCCTAGTTTTTTTTTTTTTTTTAGTTATCTAGCTTATCTTCTGAAGTTTCTGTGTTGTTAGTTATGGTTTGTATCCTGTTAATGCTGTATATTAGGGCCTCTAGCATTGATCCTGTTTTTTCTTCTATGGTCTTTATAGTTTTTGGATTTATATTTAGGTCTTTGATCCATTTTGAATTAGTTTTTGTGTATGGTGTGAAGTGTGAGTCCAGTTTCATTTTTTTGCAGATGGGCATCCAGTTTTGCCAGTATCATTTGATAAAAAGATTGTCTTTTCCCCCATTTGATGGACTTTGGGCCCTTGTCGAAGATCAGGTGATCATAGGTGGATGGATTTACATCTGGGTTCTCAATTCTGTCCCATGGGTCAGTGTATCCATTGTCGTACCAGTACCAGGCCATTTTGACTACCATAGCTGTATAGTAGTTTCTGAGGTCAGGTAGTGCAAGTCTTCCTACTTTTTTCTTCTTTGCTAGTGCTTTACTTATCCGGGGTTTCTTCCCTTTCTATATAAAGTTGATGATTAGCTTTTCCATCTCTTTAAAGAGTGGTGTTGATATTTGGAATGGGATTGCATTGTGTTTGTAAAGCACTTTGGGTAGAATCATCATTTTCACAACGTTGAGTCTACCCATCCATGAGCATGGTATGTTTTTCCATTTATGTAGATCTCTTTTGGTTTCTTGCAGTAGCATTTTGTAGTTTTCTTTGTATAGATCTTTTACATCTCTGGTTAGATTTATTCCTAAGTATTTTATTTTTTTTTTAGGGGCTACTATAAAAAAAAAAAAAAATTTTTTTTTTTTTTTTTACTATAAATGGTGTTGCTTTCCTGATTTCCTTTTCGTCATTCTCTTTATTGGTGTATAGGAATCCAACTGATTTTTTTATGTTTATCTTGTATCCTGATACTCTGCTCAATCTTTCTATTAGTTCCAGTAGTTTTTCCATGGAATCTTTTCAGTTTTCTGTGTATAGTATCATATCTTCTGCAAATAGGGACAGTTTTACTTCTTCATTACCAATCTGAATACCCTTTATTTCTTTTTCTTGCCTTATTACTCTAGCTAGGACTCCCAGCACAATGTTTAATAGGAGTCATGACAAACGGCATCCTTGCCTTATGCTGTTCTCAAGGGGAATGTTTTCAGCCTCTCTCCATTAAGAATGATATTGGCTGTTGGCTTTGTATAGATGCCCTTTACTATGTTGAGGAATTTTCCTTCTATATCTCTTTCATTGACAGTTTTTATCAGGAATGGGTGTTGGACTTTGTCAAATGCCTTTTCTGAGATGACCATGAGATTCTTTATGTGGTAGATTATGTTGATTGATTTTCTAAACTTGAGCCGCCTCGCATACCTGGTATGAATCCTAGTTGGTCATGGTGTATTATTTTTTTGATAGGATGCTGAGTTCTATTGGCTAGAAGTTTGTTGAGAATTTTTGCATCTATTATTCAAGAGCAGTATTAGTCTGTAATTTTCTTTTTTTGTGGTGTCTTTGCCTGGTTTTGGTATCAGGCTTACGCTGGCTTCATAGGATGAATTTGGAAGTACTCCTTACTTTTCTATGTTCTGAAACACTTTGAGTAGTACTGGTGTAAGCTCTTCTCTGAATGTTTGGTAGAATTCTTTAGTGAAGCCATCTTGGCCAGGGCTTTTTTTTGTTGGGAGTTTTTTCCTTTTTTTTACCTTTTCAATCTCTTCTCTTGTTAAGGGCCTGTTCAGATTTTGAACATCATTTTGTGTTAGTTTAGGTCGGTAGTGTGTTTCTAGAAATTCGCCCATTTTCTCTAGGTTTTCAAATTTGTTGGAGTATAGTTTTTCATAATACTCTGTTATGATCCCTTTTGTTTCAGTTAGGTCTGTTGTAATGTCCCCTATTTCTTTTCTTATTTGAGTTTTTGCATCCTCTCCTGTTTTTCTTTTGTTAATTTGGCTAGTTGTTGATATTGTTGATCCTTTCAAAGAACCAACTTTTGTTTTTATTGATTCTTTGTATTGTTTTTCTATTCTCTATTTCACTTATTTCTGCTCTGATCTTTATTATTTCCTTTCTTCTGGTGGCCGTGAGCTTCTTTTGCTGTTCTCTATTTGTTTGAGTTGTGTAGCTAATGTTTTGATTTTGTCTCTTTCTTCTTTTATGATGTGTGAATCTAAGGCCATAAATTGACCTCTGCCTTTGCTCTGTCTCAAAAGTTTTGGTATGATATGTTTTCATTCTCATTTGAGTCTGGGAATTTTTTGATTCCATCTCTGATTTCTTGTATTACCCGGTGGTTTTTAAGTAGGGTGTTATTCGGTTTCCATGTAATTGATTTTTTCCCCCTTGCTCTTCCTGTTGTTGGTTTCCACTTTGATGGCACTGTGGTCAAAGAAGATAAAAAAAAAAAAAAAAAAATTTTTTTTTTTTTTTTTACTTTGTATTATTTCAATGTTTTGGATTTTGTTGAGGGTTGCTCTGTGGCCTAAGATGTGGTCTGTTCTGGAGAACATTCCATGTGCTTTGGAAAAGAATGTGTACTTTGCAGCAATTGGGTGGCGTGTCCTACATATGTCTGTCTTAGTCATCTAGTGCTGCTGTAACAGAAATACCACAGGTGGATGGCTTTAACAAAGAGAAGTTTATTCTCTCACAGTCCAGTGGGCTAGAAGTCCAAATTCAGGGCTCTGGCTCCGGGGGAAGGTTTTCTCTCTCAATTGGCTCTGAAGGAAGGTCCTTGTGATGTATCAGTCTTCCCTTGGTCTGGGAGCATCTCAGCGCAGGAACCTCGGGTCCAAAGGACATGCTCTGCTCCCGGCACTGCTTCCTTGGTGGTATGAGGTCTGCTCGCTTCTCTCTTTTATATCTCAAAAGAGATTGGCTTAAGACACTACCTAATCGTGTAGACCTCATCAGTATAGTTGCTGCTAATCCATTTTATTTCATCATCATGATAGGATTTACAACACATAGGGAAATCCCATAAAATGGTGGACAATCACACAATGCTGAGAATCATGGCCCAGCTCAGTTGACAGATATTATGGGGGGACACAATTCAATCCATGACAATGTCTATGAGGTCAAGTTGGCTGATTGTGTCCTTTAGACCTTCCATATCTTTTTTCTTTCTGAATGTTCTGTCCTTTACTGATAGCGGTGTGTTGAAGTCTCTACTATTATTGTGGAACTGTCAATATCTCTTTTCAGTGCTGTTAGAGTTTGCTTTATGTATTGTGGAGCCCTGTCATTGGGTGCATAATTATGGCTATGTCTTCATGACAGATAATCCCTTTAATCACTACATAGTGCCCTTCTTTTTCTTGGATGGTGAATTTTGTTTTAAAGTCTGTTATCTGAGGTTAGTATTGCCACTCCTGCTCTTTTTTGGTAGCTGTTTTCTTGATATATTTTCTCCATTCTTTGATTTTTAATAAATTTACAGCTTTGTTTCTAAGATGAGTCTCTTGTAGACAGCATATTTATGAATCCTGTTTTTTTTTTTTTTTAATCCATTCTGTCACTCTCTGTCTCTTTTGGGTGCATTTAGGTCATTTACATTCAGTGTAATTATTGGTAGGTGTGAGATTATTGCTGTCATTTTGTAGTGGTTTTGTGTGTGTGTGTGTGTGGTGCAGATGTTTTCTTTGTTCCCCTTACTCTTCTTTGCTGGATTCCTTTTGCTTGTGGATTCTTTTTTTCATTTCTTTTGTTTTTACTGAGACTGTATGTTTTTCTTCTTTATTTTGAGGAGTAGGTTTGTTAACTTTCTTTGTGGTTACCTTGAAATTTACTCCTATTTTCCTAGGTTTGAACCAGCCTATTATTACTTGGTATCATCTTGCCTTCCTCTCCATTAGAAAGTTCTATACCTACACCGGTTATTCCCTCTTTTATTGTTCTGACATTGTTGTCATTTGCAAATTAACCTCTCTGGTTCCCTGTTGTAAATCTTTTGGTTTTGAAAAGTCCTTGAGAGTTCATTTCCTAGGTTGGTAGCTGGCTGGTGTGATCTTGTATCCTAGGTTCATTCAGGCTGTCATCTGATGTTGTTTTCAAACTGAAGGACTCCCTTTAGTAACTCTTTTCAACTTGATTTGGTTTTTACATATCCCCTTAATTTCTTTTTATCTGGAAATGTCGTAATTGCACCATCATATTTGAATGAGAATTTTGCAGGATATATTATTCTTGGTTGGCAATTTTTTTCTTTCAAGATTTTATATATGTCATCTCATCGCCTTCTTGCCTGCATGGTTTCTGTCAGGTAATCAGGGCTTAGTCCTTCTGTATGTGATTCTTCATTTTTCTCGAGCTGCTGTCAGGATTCTTTGTCTTTGGTTTTAGTGAGTGTGATTATGATATGCCTTGGTGATTTTCTTTCTATCCTATATGTGTTTTTTTGAGATTCTTGGGTGATCAGCTTTTCATCTTTCCTGATATTAGGGAAGTTTTCTGTCAGCAATTATTCGATGATCCTCTCTGTGTTTTCCATTTTTTCCCCCTCTCCTGGAACTCTGATCACTAGCAAATTTTTACTTTTGATTATATCCCACATAATTCTCAGGTTTTCTTCATTTTTCTTCGTACTTTTTTCTGATTTTTCCTCAAAGTTGTATCCAAGTATTTGTCTTCAATTTCACTGATCCTGTCTTCCATCATTTCAAACCTGCTCCTCAGACCTCCTATGACACTGTCTGATTCTGAAATCTTGTTTATCTTTTGGATTTTTAATTGTTGTTTTTGTGTGATTTTTAGTTGTGAATTTATTTTGCCATTTTGTTCCTGTGTTATTTTCCTGAATTCTTCATTTTTTTGTCTGTATTTTCCAAGAATTTTTCTATTTTTTCCTCATTTTGTCTGCTTTTTGCTTCATCTCTTGGATTGCTCTGAATATTAGAGATTTGAATTCCCTATCAGGTAGTTCTAGTGCCTTTTCTTCTACTAGAAAGTCATCTGGTGTTTTATTTTGGACATCTACTGGAACCATCCTGTCCTGTCTTTTTATATGTTTTGATATTGTCTGCTATTTTCAGGACATTCAGTAGTTATTTTCTTGGTTTATTGATTGTAGATTTGTTTGTTTCATCCTGCTTTTTTTGCTTTATTTGGTTATGTCTGAGCAGGTGGGCTATCTGTTCTTTGTTGTTTGCTCCTCTGTGGGCATACTTTTCACCTCCTTGTCCAATGGGCAGCGCCAATTGCTCAGCTGTGGTGCAGCAAGGCAGGTCCAGCTGAAGAGGAAGGGCTGGGGTGAGTTGTTTATGGCACACACTGGGGCAGATAGGGTGGTCCAGGGGCCAGTGCAGGGCAAGTTCTTGTAGGCCATACCTGTGCTGTTTGGGAGTGTGATGTTCAGTGCATGGTGCAGGTAGGCAGGAAAGAGGGGGGAGGTTGTGGTGTGTGAAGCTAAGATGGGAATGGGAAAGAAGAGAGAGAAACAGGAGCCAAAAAAAAAAAAAAGTGCGGAGGGAGCTTGCTGTTGGGGTGGAGAGATGAGAAACTGAAAAATGAAGAAAAACAAAAGGGAAAAGAGAAAAAAGAAGAAAAAAAAGCCCCCAGGGATTCCACTGATGACTGGGGAAGTGGCTCTCAGGCCTTGGGGCACAGCCTGTCTAGAAGGAGCAGAGATGATATACAGCACCATGTATTCAAGAGACAGGAAAAGAAGGAAAGCAGAGAGAGATGAGAAACTGAGAAATGAGGAAAAACAAAAAGAGAAAAGAAAAAATAAATAAGTTTTTTTTAAAAAAGGCCCCCAGGGATCCCACTGACATGGCTGCACAGATCAGGGAAGTGGCTTCCAAGCTGTACTATACTGCCCAGTATAAGGGGCAGAGATAGCACACAGTGCCCCGTATTCAAGAGATGGGAAAAGAAGGTAAGTTGAAAGAGATGAGAAACAGAGAAATGAAGAAAGACAAAAAGGAAAGAAAAGAGAAAGAAATACCCCCAGGTATCCCACCAATGCAGCTTTGCAGACCAGGGAAATGGCTCCCAAGCCATGCAGTACAGCCTGGCCAGAAGGGGCTCCCAAGCAGAGACAAGAAAAAGAAAACAAAGAGACAAAACAAAACAAAAAAAGGCCCCAGGAATACCATCAGCTTGGCGGCTTGGACCAGGGAAGCATCTCCCCAGGCGAGCAGTGGTTCACAGCCTGTCAAGAAGCAAAGATGGCACGTGGGGCCAGGTGTTCAAGAGAAAGGAGGGAGAGGAGGCGAGAGGCAGGGAAGAAAACAAAAGAAGCCAATGGAAGCAATGCCAGCAACAACAAAATGGCACTGTAGGAGCAGGCTGGTGTGGGTGGGGCGAATCCAAGCTGCACGGAGCTGGCACCTCCTGGGTCGCAGTCACTCAGCTTGCTGGGAAGAAGTGCAAGAGCAGGAAAGCATATATCGCTGGTTACCGGGTGCTCTTGTCTCCTGCTGGGAGCTCCGTGAATCTGCTTTCCTATACTCTCTGTCCACAGACCTCCAAGAGGAGTCCGAGATGGTGAATCCGTGCTGCGTTAGTTGATAGGGGTCCTCTGCTCATATCTCTCCTGTCCTCTGCCAGTTTCCTATTCCGTTCTGTGCTCGACTGAGCTCTTTATCTCTTCATTTGACACTTAGGGTCCCAGAACTGACATGTGTCTGTTTTACTCAGTTGTTTGGGTCTTTACTGTGGAGGGACGGCACGACGCTTCTGTCCATAGCACCGTGTTGGCTGTGCCTCCAAAGTTTGAACATTCTTGTACAAGACTTTTAGGGGCTGTGTGCTTTTAATTTATCTTTAATAAATACCTAGAAAAGGAGCTGCTGGGTTATAGCATAAACATATATTCAGCTTTTTAAGAAATTGAGGTACAGTTTTCCAAAGTGGTTGTAGTATTTGAGGTTTCTAACAGCGAGGTAAGAGGTTCTAACTGTCCCGTGTTCTCACCAACATTTGGTATCTTCAGTCTTTCATTTTAGCCATCTTAGGAAGTGTATTTCCTTGATGATTAATAAAATTAAGAATTTTTTTTCATACGCTTATTGGCCTTTCATATATCTTCTTTTGTGAAGTGTCCAAGTCTTTGCACATTAAAAAAAAGTTGGATATTTTTGTTTTTTACTACTAAGTTGAAGATTCTTAATATATTCTGGATATAACTATCTAGTCAATTACATGTGCTCTGAATATTTTCTGCTAGGGCGTGGGTTATTTTCTTGACTTGTTTTTGATGAGCAGAAGTTTTCAATTTTGATCAAGTCCAATTTATCATTTTTTTTTAATGGTTTGTGCTTTTTTGCGTCCTAAGAAATTTTTGCCTCTTCCAAGACTGCAAAGATATTCTCTTCTAGTGTCTTACTGCTTTAGCTCTTTCCTTTAGGTCTATGACACAACATGAATCGGTAGCCGGTTGTTCGTGCACCATTTGCTGAAGAGGTCAAATCTCTTTAGCACCCTTATCAGAAATCATTGACCATATGTTCTGGGTCTAGACACTCTATTCTGTTTCGTGTTTAGAACCTATGATACTGAAGGAAGAAGTCCAAACTGCACTGAAGGCATTGGAGAAAAACAAGGCTCCAAGAATGGATGGAATACCAAATGAAATGTTTCAACAAACAGATGCAGCACTGGAAGTACTCATTCATCTATGCCAAGAGATTTGGAAGACAGCTACCTGGCCAACTGAATGGAAGAGATCCATACTTATGCCTATTCCAAAGAAAGGTGATCCAACAGAATGCAGAAATTATCAAACAATATCATTAATGCCACACGCAAGTAAAATTTTGCTGAAGATCATTCAAAAGTGGTTGCAGCAATACATCAACAGGGAATTCAAGCCAGATTCAGAAGAGGACATGGAACAAGGGATATCATTGCTGATGTTAGATGGATCCTATCTGAAAGCTGGGAATACCAGAAAGATGTTTACCTGTGTTTCATCGACTATGCAAAGGCATTTGACTGTGTGGATCATAACAAATTATGCATAACATTGTGAAGAATGGGAATTCAGAACTCTTAATCGTGCTCACGAGGAACCTATACATAGACCAAGAGGCAGTTATTCAAACAGAACAAGAGGGTAGTGCGTGTTTTAAACTTAGGAAATGTGTGCGTCAGGGTTGTATCTTTTCACCACACTTATTCAACCTGCATTCTGAACAAATAATTCAAGAAGCTGGACTATATGAAGAAGAACATGGCATCAGGTTTGAAGGAAGACTCATTAACAACCTGCGTTATGCAGATGACACAACCTTGCTTGCTGAAAGTGAAGAGGACTTGAAGCACTTACTGACGAAGATCAAAACTATAGCCTTCAGTATGGATTACACCTCAACATAAAGAAAACAAAAATCCTCACAACTGGACCAACAAGCATCATCATGATAAACGGAGAAAAGACTGAAGTTGTCAAGGATTTCATTTTACTTGGATCCACAATCAATGCCCGTGGAAGCAGCAGTCAAGAAATCAAAAGACGCATTGCATTGGACAAATTTGCTGCAAAAGACTTCTTTAAAGTGTTGAAAAGCAAAGATGTCACCTTGAAGACTTAGGTGGGCCTGACCGAAGCCGTGGTGTTTTCAATCGCCTCATATGCATATGAAAGCTGGACAACGAATAAAGAAAACAGAAGAATAATTGATGCCTTTGAATTGTGGTGTTGACAAAGAATAGTGAATATACCATGGACTTCCAGAAGAACAAATAAATCTGTCTTGGAAGAAGTACAGCCAGAATGCTCTCAGAAGCAAGGACGGCGAGACTTCATCTCACATACTTTGGACGTGTTGTCAGGAGGGACGAGTCCCTGGAGAAGGACACCAGGCTTGGTAAAGTAGAGGGTCAGCAAAAAAGAGGAAGACCCCAGCGAGGTGGTTTGACACAGTGGCTGCAACAATGCGCTCAAGCACAACAATGATTGCGAGGATGGCGCAGGACTGGGCAGTGTTTCGTTCTGTTGTACGTGGGGTCACTGTGAGTCAGAATGGCTTGACAGCACCTGACAATTCTGTTCCATTAATCCACTTGTCTTTCCTTTTGCTGACACCATACTCCTTGATCACTCTAGCTATCTATAAATTTTATTTCTTAAAAAAAAAAAAAGATACGAAGCACAAGTAGGAAAATGTTAACCTTTGCTAAATTTGGTGATGGGTACATGAATTTTGAGACCTTTCAAAATATTTTAAAACATGCACTAAATATATAATGGAAGACTGATTCCAATCACACCAGCAACAGCATTTGAACAGACCTTGAAATAGATCTTATAATAAAGACTATAAGTTCTGGGTTTATAAGATGTTATTGAAAGACATAGAAATTACCGGAATAATTGGGAGATGTACTATCATCCTGGAAGGGAAGGCTATCATTATAAATTTGATATTATATATATAAAACACTTTGGCTGTTATGAATGAAGGTTTAGGATATTTTAGTAACTTAAATTAATTTTTATGTTAATCTAGGCAAAACATTTTTTTGGAAAACAAGACTAAGTGTTGTAAATTTAATGTAATTTTTATAAAAATCATAACTGAGTATTTTAGTAACAATTTTCTTCTCAAGTTGATCTAGGCAAAGCAAGTGGGAGTGGAGAGCAAGAACCACACTGAAACAAGAAGAACAATAAGGAGTAGGTGGTTACCTGCCTTGTGGCAAACCAACCTTGAAGCTACAATAACTAAAACAATGCCATCCTGGTGAAGGACCCGAAGAAAAAAAAAGAAACAGATATAAATAAATTTATCATATATGGACGACACTTGAAACCATTAAGAAAAGAGTCATTCAAATTTTCAAACCACGTTTGTTGAGTAAATCATCTATTGGGGGAGGTATCTTCCTCGTTTCACACACAAAAACAAATTCCAGATGGATTCAAGGTCTAAGATAAGAAATAAAACTTCTGGTTATTTTTTCAGTATAAAAACAATTTTATAATCCTATTTTTCATCTTCTTGAGGAATTTGGAAGAGCCTTGCTGAGCCCATAGGGACCTGAGAGCCATAAAAGGCACACCCAAAAGATGTGACCACATGAAAGTCTAGAGCCCAAGCATGACAAAAGCAACCACGGACAGGGTTAAAGACAAAAACCTACGTGGGAGAAGTTTCTGAGATCTGTAAAAGACAATGTGTCAGTATCCATAGTAAATAAAAAAAAAATTTTTTTTTTTTTTTTTTGTAATGAGCCACCCCCAAAAGGTAAATTGATGCTTCAATGTGTTTGGGTTGGGTTAGGGTTAAGGTGTGGCTCCGTCAGCCTCTCCTCTCCTCGGCAGCACTGCTCAGTTCTCTGATGTGTCCTGTGGTTTTCCCTCTGTGGTAGCCAGCAGGAACCAGGGAGGTGGAGTGCAGACGGCTGGAGGACTTGCACTTCTCCTCACTTCCTTGGGTGACTGCAGGGCCTGCCCTTTGGGCACGGCCTGGCTCTGCCAGACAGAAGACAGACGGTCGGGCGTGGCATGTCCCCTGTCAAGGCCAGGAATGAAAAAGAGTCTGGAAAGACAACCCCAAGATGGGGCCCAGGGCCACTGAGAAACGGAGAGGTCCTGAAGTGAGTCCCAGGAATACCTGGTCCATGAGCCACGTCTCCCTGTGCTTCAAGAATGGTCCAGTGCTTACCATGGCAGCTCCCACCCTGGTCAGGATGGGGCACACCTGGTCCCATTCCCAGCCTTACCTGTCACCTGTCACTAGTGGGTGGCTCTGGGCAGGGTACTCCTCTCGGGCCCTCAGTCTCCCCATCTGTACTGAGGAGCCCTGAGGCCACACTCTCTGAACCCCCTCCGCTCTGCTGCTTGGCTTGGGGACCGCTGCGCCCAGGGCCAGCTCAGAAGGAAGGTCAGAAGATGGCCGCAAAGCGAACTTGGCATCGGAAGTGGCTGGAATTGATCTTTCCTTAGGTCTTGGCAGAGGAGCGGCCGACCCTGGAGAAAGGAGTGAGGAGATCAATTTCTTTCTCATTTCTTATTCAGGAGGATGTGGGAGCAGCCAAGAGGCCCTCCAGCGCCCCTGGCTTTGTGGTTTCAGGAGCGTTCTCCGGGGCGACTGAGACACTCGGACTCCAGGAGCTGCGGCCGGACGCCAAGGGCCGCTCCGCTCAACTCTGGGCTCCTTGCACAGGGGTCGTGGCCTGCGGTAGGGTGCCTGAGCCCCCAGAGCCGTCGCCGGGACTTGGCGGGGTGTCCTGGGCAGCGGGAACAGAGGTGCCGAGGCAGCAGTGCAGGGGACATCAGAGGAGGCAAAGCATGTGGGCCCTGGTCCGCGGGCTGGGAAGAGCAGTAAGCGAGCTGCTTCGCTGGTCTCTGCTGCCGGGGTCCAGACATCTGAACCGGGGCTTGCGGCCCTCACAGCCTCCCCAGTTGTGAACTGCCCACTAGGAAAGCACGCCCTAGGGGATGACCTCCGCTGCTCCCTGAGGCGACGCGCCTCTTCCCAGAGGGGAGGGTCACCCTCACCGGGACAGGACGGAAGCCCCGCTTCATGACTTACGCCACACCCCGCCCCTCCCGCGCTCTCCCTCCCCCAGCCCCCTTCGCACCTCCCGGTCCCCTCGCCCGTGCTCTTCCTGGCCCAGGCTCAGTCTCTGCAGGCGGTTGCCCTTCCGCGGGTCCCTTCCCTGCTCAGTGCCCCAGTGTCGTCATCTGTATAAGGCGTGACCGCAGGCTTTTCTGGAGGGAGTGTGAGAATGGCTGAGCTGAGGTCTGCAGAGGTGAGGAACAGCCCTCGTTGTGGTCATCAGTCCTTGTTACAGCCTCAGCACTCCCCCCCCACGGCCTCCCCACGACCCCCCACTCTGTGCAGGCCCTGATGGGAAATCACACCCAAGCTTCTTCAGCTACCTTCCATAGCACCATGAAGGATGTTGAGGCTCTGGGCTCTGAGAAGACCCTGATACCCCACCTGGCTCCCTTCAATTAGACACCTGGAGTCACAATCCTGGCTCAGGAAACCGAGGCACAGAAAGAACCAAGCTTTCCTGTGAACAGCATGGAAGCCCCCAGCTGGTTCTGAGGACAAATTCCAGCCTGGGCCCTGCTTTCTCCTGCCTACACTGGTTTCCCAGAGAGCACCATTTCCTGGGTCTACACACCCTCTAGAAACCTCCGGTGTCTATGAAAACACTTGAATTTAGGGAAAAACCAAAATATCCAACCCAACCCATTGCTGTCGAGTTAATTCCTAGTGACCGTCCAGGGCAGAGTAGAACCGCTTCATAGGGTTTCCAAGGAGTGACTGGTAGATTCGAACAGCCGACCTTTTGATTAGCAGCTGAGCTCTTAACCATTGTGCCACCAGGGGTCCAAACCAGCTGCTGTCAAGTTTGTTTCTGCCTCGTGGTGACCTCACACGTGTCAGAGTGGAACTGTGCTCCATGGGGCTTTCGCTGGATGATTTTCAGAAGGTCACCAGGCCTTTCTTCCAAGGCACCTCTGGGTGGATTCAAACCACCAACCTTTTGGTTAGTAGCTCAGTGCTTAGCCACTTGCTCCACCCGCAACTCAGTAAGGGTCAGATGTAGGAGGGCATCGCACTGAGACAGGAAAGCAGAAATGTGCCTCTAGGACCTCAGATGACTCCAGGAGGGCAGTGCTGGGCCCCCCAGCCCCGCCCCACCCAGCGCTGAAGGAAAGAGCCTGGGCAAAGATGTTCACAAGGTCCCCTTCAAAAGTCCCTGAAACCCTGGCTCCTGACGCCTTCACTTTCCAGACTGTGTGGCCACTGCGGGGCTTCTGGACCAGCCCTAGAGGTCCAGACTCCATGCTGCCCTCCAAGATGGGCCTTCCAGGGAGGAACCCTGAGAGAGGGAGGTGTATGGGGAGCAGGGAGGAAACAGCCTGGGCAGATGGTCACACCCTTAGCCTGTGATCTGACACGCAGAGGGATGCTGAAAGGGACAGCCACTGGAGACTGGTTTTCAGACGTGCTTCCCCTCCAGGGAGGGTGGACCCAATCTGGGCCCTGAGGTGGGTGGCCCTCCTGGGGCTTCCCCTTTTTACAGCAACCTAGCAGTAGTGGCATTGTGGGGGCTGCGGCCACAGGGACAGATCCACTAGCTCCCCACAGCTGGGGGCCAGGGTGCACTACACAGAGCTCGCCTGGGGGCAGGGTGCACTACACAGAGCTGGCCTGGGGGCAGGGCCTGAGTGTCACTGCCGCCACTATTCCCAGGGTGCAGGCAGGTACCGTGATTGGCCTTGGTATATTAGTTATGCAAAGCCAGCCCCTCTGCCCCTGCCCCGGCCTCACCCTCCCAGCCTCCCAGCGCCTGCCTGATTACTCTGTCATCAGATTAGGGGGCAGGCTCTATGGGTAGCCATCTGGGACTCTAAGCTTAATAAGGGGCCAAATTCACCATGTCCAGAATTTAATTTGACTAAAATATTATCCAAACAATCTAAATATCAAGTAGTTAGCCTTGGAAGAAGCTCAACCAGAATGCTCCTTGGAAGCAAAGATGGTGAGACTACATCTCACATACTTTGAGCATGCTGTCAGGAGGGATCAGCCCCTGGAGAAGGACAGCATGCTTGGTAAAGAAGAAGGTCAGTGAGAGACGAAGACCCTCAACAGGATCGACTGACACAGTGGCTGCAACAATGGACTCAAGCGTAACAACGATTGTGAGCATGGCGCAGGGCTGGGCAGGGTTTCGTTCTGTTCTACAGAGGGTCGCTATGAGTCAGAACTGACTCGTCGGCTCCTAACAACAACAGTTAGTCTGAGCTTATAAAGATGTTCCCAAACTGCACGGTGGCACCATGGCATAAGGGGGGCATGAGAAACCCTGCTAGAGAAAATGCTCTCGTATTTAAGGAACTATGTACTGATTTCATCTCCAATGAAAACTCACCACCATGTCAGAATCCAGGCCGCACACGAGGCTGCGTCCCAAGTGGGGCCCTGGGGCAAGACCTGAAAGCAGCTTGGACTGGCCTGGAGTTGCCCCCAGAGTCTGCACCAGTTAGAGCCCACGTTCACTGAGAAGAGCTCATGTAGGTTTTTATTACATTACTGTCCTCAGTCTGTTATTTGAAATAAAGTGAACGAACAAGGAGACTTCTTTCTGGTGCCATTATGTGAAAGGGCACCATGATGCCCTGTGCCAGGATGAGGCACTGGTCACCGCTGTTACTGGGGTGGCCTGTGTGAGCCCAGACCCTGCTGGACCCCATGGCCCCCTAGAAAGCAGGTCAAGACAGAATCCTGCACAGCCTGCCCAGTGGCCAGGACAGAGCCGGCTCAGCCCCCTGCTCCCCGGTGATGTATGCATGGTGGAGGTTTACATTCTATCTCCTGTGTCTGGCGGCCCTCCCCCAGAGGTGCCCAAGCAGCATCCACCCCCTGGGGTGGGGCAGGGTGGTTCACGGATGGTGGCAAAAATATTGCCCTTTTGTCACTTCTCAGACAGCCACAACAAACACCGAGGGACATGGTGTTCCCTCCAGAGCCTGCTCATCAGCTCAGGCCTCACACCGCCAGCCCTCACCTGGCAGAGGCCTGCACCTGCCACTCAGAGTGCCACCCCCCCCCACCCCGGAAAGCTGCATCTCACAGCATGGGCCCTCCAGCACCCACGGGCCCTGCCCCTGTCAAGGCCTCGGATTCAGGCAGACCCTCTTCTCGGGGCCGGAGAACTGACTGTGGCCATGAGCACGAGGGCCTTGGATGGCCCTTGCAGCCCATTGAGACACTCCAAGGAGGGGCAGCTGGCCGCGGGGGTGAGGGGCCTCCCAGCGTCCGCCGATGATGCCGTTACCTGACGCGAATGGCCAGGGGCCAGTGGACCGTCCACATTAAGGCAACTCTGCAGAGAGCAGCCCAAAGGGCAAAAGCATAGTTTTTTACGTCAGTCAGAAAAAGCTCCAAGTTAAACTGAAAACGGAGACTCCATGCGGGATCTGGCAGTTTCCTCCAAGCTCCCACCTGGAGAACCTCAGCCACGTGATGCCCCTCAACACTAACCTGGGGAAACCACAGGGAGCTGGGCCCACTGGGGGCTGGGTGGGGCACCTGCCTGTCCGCTCAACGCTCATTTACTTGGTCCCATAGCGTTGCTCCCGGGCGAGCTCCTTCTCTGTCCTTGGCCCCAAGGCTGGCACTGTCTGCCCCACCTGGCCAGGTAGCCCTGAGCCCCAGGACTGGGGATAGGAGGCGGGCAACTGCCTGCTATTTGCTGACATCAGCGGCTGTGCAAACCACTGGGGAACCTCTCTCGGTTGCAAAAGCTGCCCCCTGAGTCAGGTCAACGCTGCTCAGGACACGCACACATCATCTGGCTTTTCCAGGGGATACCACCCACCAGAACCGCCGGCCAAACCCCAACAGGCCCCTCACGCCCTCCCAGAAGCTGACCCTTGCACGCCGCACTGCATAAAGGGGGGTCCTGTGGAGAGGGCAGGCATGTGGGGTGCACTCAGTGTCAGAAGGGCCGTGGAGCACAACCAACATCCAGAACCACTCCCTGAACCTGCAGGAGACATGGCTAGAGCTCTGAGAGAAGACCCAGAGGGGGTGGAGCAAAGCAGGGACAAGCATTGAGGCAGAGGGAACAGCACTGCAGAGCAGACACACGAGGCAGTGGGGTGCATTTTGTTAGACGTTCTGGAGCAAGAGACACACTTGGGGGGAGGGTATGATGGGCGGCCCTGGAGGTGGGAGGACAGTAGTGGTTGAGAGAAGGAACCAGGGCCTATGGGGCTGTGGGTGAGGAGGCCTGAGCAGGAGTTGAGAGAGGCTGGGCTGTCTCTTCACTCACAACAGACAAGAGGACTCCCGGACTGGCCTGGCTCAGCCCTTGATAGGTTGGTACCAGTGCTGGGCAGAGGCTTGGCTGGGTAGACCCCACAAAAGACTCCAGAGGCCCAGGGTTGGGCATGAATGTGTCTAGGCCTGCCCAGGCTAGGCCAGCAGGCCTGCTCCAGCTGAGTGCCCTGCTGCGCCTCCCACCTCCCACCTTGGACCTGTGTCCCTGCAGCCTCTTGGTGGAGCAGTCCTCATCCCACCCACTTCCCCAAGGCCTAGGTCCCATGCCTCCACCCCCCCCATACCTCTTCCTGGCATCCCCGGGGCCCTCTCTCTCCTATAAGCTCACGGGCCCTTCTCACAGCACATGCGGCTGTTACAGACCTGGGCTTGAAAGGACACCACGGGTTGTAATGGGGAGGCCACCCCCCGCAACAGAGTCCTCCCGTTCCTTCTCTGCAGAGAGCCTTGCATTGCTCTCATTCTGCCCACCTGCCCTCACAGAGCGCCAAGGAGACCCCCAAGGGGAGTGCACCCTGAACCTCAGGGCACTCTGGATAGAGGCCGAGGAAAGACACATTCCATAAAGAAAAGGAGAGAACATGTCCTCAGTGAGTGTGTGAGTGTGTGTGTGTGTGAGGGCATGTGTGTGCATGTGTTCATGTGTGTTATGTGAGTGTGTGTGCTGTGAGCATGTGTTGTGTGTGTGCACGTTTGTGTGAGTACACGTCAGTGCATGTGTTCATGTGTGTTATGTGAGTGTGTGTGCACGTGTTCATGTATGTTATGTGAGTGTGTGTGCACGTGTTCATGTGTGTTATGTGAGTGTGCATTCATGAGTTTGCATTCACATGTTGAACTGTGTGCGTAAGTGCATGGGGTATATACATGTGTGTAAGTGCGTGTGTAAGTATGAATGTATATGCACAGTGCATGTGTGTTTTCTCAGTGGGGCCTTTTCATCAGCTAAGCTGTGTCAGCAAACTACCTACCACTCACAGGCCGTTTCCGGCCCCCTCTCCTGATCTGCACACAGCCGCATCTATCGTAGCTGCTTGCACTCAACCACTACAGCGTTTAATTGTTTCAACTCAGATAGTGTGACCCGCCAAGCCTAAAATATTTGCCTTCTAGCCCTTTAAGGAAAACTTTTCAAACCCCTGAGCTCAGCCGGATGGGGCCAGGACTGGCCTCCAGGACCTGGTAAGAGGGAGCTGGAAGGGGTTGGAGGTGAGGACAGAGCCAGGCACGCTCTGTTTGTCATTTACAGGCCTGGAGGCACCACCTCCCCCAGCCAGAGGTCAGCGCCCTGGCTGTCAGGCCCTGTGAGCAAGATCCCCATCGATAAGGGGTCAGGTAACAACAACCAACCAAAGGCAGTGAGGGCAGGAGGACTGCGGTTGGCACGGGGGCCGGCTGGGAAATGTTCCGAGCTCTGGCCGTGGCCAGTGTGGCCCTGAGACCCCGAAAGGCAGGGCAGGTGTGGACCATGGCCTCCCACCAGCTGCTGGTGTCGCCCCCAGAGGCTCTTCGGAAGCCCCTCTCTGTCCCCAGCAGACTCCTGCTAGGGCCCGGCCCCTCTAACCTGACCCCGAGAGTCATGGCCGTGGGGAGCCTCCCGCTAATCGGCCTCATGCACAAGGAGATGTTCCAGGTAGGCCTGCGGGTGGGGTGCAGGCACCACCCTAGCCCCCTCCTTGCCAGGGGCTGATGAGTGTCCCCCCCAGATAATGGATGACATCAAGCAAGGTATCCAGTACGTGTTCCAGACCCAGAACCTGCTCACACTGGCCGTCAGTGGCTCGGGACACAGCGCCCTGGAGGCTGCCCTGTTCAATGTGCTGGAGCCGGGGGACTCCTTCCTGGTGGGGGCCAACGGCGTCTGGGGGCTCCGGGCCGCAGACATTGGGGAGCGCATTGGTAAGGGCAAGGGGGCCCCGTGCCATTTCCCAGGTGGGCACTTGCTCTGTTTTGGCTCTTCATCCTTCACCGCCCCCATGACCGCCCCCTGTGCCCTGGCCCCAGGAGCCCGCGTGCACACCATGCTCAAGGACCCCGGAGGCCACTACACGCTGCAGGAGGTGGAGGAGGTAGGGGGTGTGGGGTACACTGGCCTGGGGGGCTCTAGGGGGTTGGGAAGCCTACCCTGCACCATCATCTGGCTGGAGCCCCAGGAAGGCTCCCCACGTCTGGGAGCAGGTGAGACGCCAGGTAGGGTGGGCTCTGCCTGATAGGGAAACTGATTCAGAAACCGAGGCCAGGGTCGGGGGCAGGAGGCAGGAGGCTGGGAGGGACAGGGCAGTGGGGCTCCCCAGTGGTGAGGAGGCCCCGACCAGTCCAGACGGTGCTGGCCTCATGACGGCCATTATCCCCACAGGATGACAGGAGGCTTGGGTCTCTGGACAAAAGTCCTTTTCTTGGGCAAAGTCACTTCCCAAGCTGACAAGCCTCTCCCTGCACACACAGGGGAGGGGTTTGAGGCATGTGGGGCCCTATGGCCTGGATCCTGGGTGTCCATGGAGGGTGTGGGGTGGTCCTAGCCCTGCCCTCCTGTGGAAACGGCCCTGGAGCGGGGGTGGTCAGTTGGCCCCAGGTGGCTCCCGACAGGCTCTGCCCCAGCTCTCCCGTGACCCTCAGGGCCTGGCCCAGCACAAGCCAGCACTTCTGTTCCTGACCCATGGGGAGTCATCCAGTGGTGTGCTTCAGCCCCTTGACGGCTATGGGGAGCTCTGCCACCGGTGAGTGGCCATGGGGACACTTGTGGGCCCTTGGGGGTGGGGGGCATGCTGGCTAGAGCTGGGCCCAGGCCTGTGTCAAGTAGCAGGCATGCAGGCACCCCTGGGGTCCTCCTGCTCTGGGTCGAGTCTGGGTGGCTCCTCATCTGGAGAGCTGTGGGGCTTGGGACAGAGCCAGGTGCTCAGGTGCTCAGGTGCTCAGGTGCTCAGAGTTCCCGCTGCCCTCTAGTCCCCACGGCTGACTGCTGCCAGGTACCAGGGCCTGTGGGTTCTGCCCCTCCTCACCCCAAGACCCCCAAAGGGGTCTCAGCCCCACTGCCCTCCTGGCAACGGGACTCAAAAGGCACTCCACGCCTAGTCATGGGACAGTTTTTATGCCTTTTTTTACTAAAAGCATGTGGAGGGGGAGGAGGAGGAGGTCTTCAGCACGTCTGCCTCTGGACTCTGCCCCCTCTGGCCCTGGACTTCAGGCCAGGAGGCTAGGCTGAGCCATGCGGCAGAGGGAGACGCAGGCCTTCATCCCTCCCCCAACCCACCCCCACACAGCCTGTGGGCCTGAACACCCAGAGCAAGCCCGAGGACCACAGCCCAGGCCACCCAGGGTGACCCTCCCCACATCTGTGTGCCAGGCCCTGTGGGAAGGGCCACTGGGGCCTTGACACCAACCAGACCACTGCCCCTGTCCCTCAGGGAGAGACAGCTGCTGGGAACAGGAGGCCCTGGGGAAGAGGGGCCACATGTGGGAGGTAGAAGCTTCCGCCTGCTTCCTTACTGGCCTCTAAGGGCAATTGAGGCCCTCCACACACAGTCAGGGGAGGACTGACCCCGAGGCCCCTCGTCCTGCTTCACACTGGTCCCCCCTCCCCAGGTACAAGTGCCTGCTCCTCGTGGACTCTGTGGCCTCCCTGGGTGGGGCCCCCATCTACATGGACCAGCAAGGTAGGGGTGTTCTGATGGCCGTTCACCCGGCGGGATCTCAGGGCAGACAGGCCCTGGCTGGAGCACTTCCTGTGAAGTGCCTGGATGCCCACCATGAGTCCACCCTCTGTCACCAGTCCGAGGGCCCAGGGAAAGGGCCCACTCCTCCTTGGGGGCTGGCAGGCTCCCTTAACTAGTCTGTACCGGACATTTCTGCTTGGCGTTCAGAGCCGGGCCAGGGTCAGGGTCTGACCGGGCACCCAGGGCAAGCGGAGGGGGTACCTCTCAGTGGGGCAGTCCCTGGAGAGCAACTAAGAGCACCTGTAGGACTGGGAGGAGGGATGTCAGGCCCTTTTAACCGGGGACAGGAGCGGGAACACTACCACACACAGCCTCAGCTTCCCCCCAGCTGTGGCACTGAGTACCATGGGGTTGTCAGGGCCCTCTTGCTGCACCCCGCCTGAGAAGCCTCCATTCCCAGCCCAGTGTACCCTCGGCAGTGCCAGCCAACAGCCAGCGCAGCGCCTGGCTTGGCGGGGCTGACTGCTCCTTCCTGTAGGGCCTGTCTGATGAGGGTCCCTCGGCAGTGAGGGTTCCCTGGGTTGACCCTCAAACTCCTGCTCCCAAAGGACAGACATGATGCTGGGGGCACAGGGCTACTCTGGGGTGCCCACACTGCACCCCCAGGGTGGGCCACACCTTCCTGATGGAGGGAGAAGCTGAGCAGGAGGCTAGGGCTCAGGTGACCCCAGCACGACGACTCCCCGGCCTCATTTACCCCCTGGGCCCCAGCCACCAGTCCTCCAGCACAGCACCCCCTCTCCACAGAGATCGACATCCTGTACTCGGGCTCCCAGAAGGTCCTGAACTCCCCCCCAGGAACCTCAATCATATCCTTCAGTGACAAGGCCCAGTGAGTGACCACAGACCCAGAGATGGGTGTCGGGGAGCCTAGTGGACACTGAGAAGAGGGACCCTGGGGCCAGTGTTCCCATGGCCACATCCTTCTGTCCCCCGGGAGCCCTCACCCTCATCCTGAGCAGAGTGTGCTGAGGCCAGTTCACAGGGGACAGTGGTCTAGGTACAGTGAGACCACAGGGGGCTGGGGAGGTTCTAGAGGGGGGCTGGGTGTGTGGGGGGCAGAGGCCTGGTGTGTGGGGACAGAGGACTGGTGTGGGAGGGAGCAGAGGCCTGGTATGTGGGGGGCAGAGGCCTGGGTGTGTCGGGGGCAGAGGCCTGGGTGGGTGGGGAGCAGTGGCCTGGCATGTGGGGGGCAGAGGCCTGGTGTGTGAGGGGCAGAGGCCTGGTGTTTTCAAAGCTACCAGCTCCAAGTCAAGGGGTGACCATCAGGATGGGGGAGCCGAGCCCAGGCCTCCTGCCTCCACCCTCCAGCTCAGCTCTACGGGCCACCTTTGCCCCCTCCAGACAGTGTCATCCACTATCCCCATGTCCAGACCCTGAGCAAGGCCCGGTCGAGGGGTTCAGCAGGCAGTCAACACCCAGCAGCCTTGCTCCTTGGCTGTCCACCTGTGGCCTGGCCAGTGTAGCGCCTTTACCAGACAGGCAGGGTTCCGGGAGGATCCGGCACCTGCGCTGGACGCTGGACCGTGGGAATCAGGAGTCACTAGGCTGAATCAGAGCTGGATGTACTTAAAGCCACAGCCAGTTGGCACTGCCTGTCGTAGGAGCAGAGAGAGCAGGGGTCCAGGCTGGGCCAGGCCCCCCAGGGTGCAGCTCCTAAAGACAGGAAGAGAGACAGCCTGGATTGTGTGCGGTTGCCAAGTGTGCGGACACGGTGTGAGGCGCCGTGGTTGGCCTCCCAGTTACACCTCAGCCTTGCAGCTCACACCTCAAGAGTGCAGCTGCCTTCTGAGAGGAGAGACTCCAGCCCCACACCCCGAGCCTCAGCTTTCCTGTCATGATGGACGGGTTGGACTGGCTCACACCGCATCTTCCTGTTTCTGGCAATGAGGCAGAGTCACCGTGAGAGGGGCCTGGGGCAGGCAGAGACCCACAGGGAGGGTTCAGGCTGGCCGGGTCCCTAGAAGGCCTACTTGTGCCCCAAACCAAGTGTCAGAGGCACAGCCAGGACCTTGGGGCCCCACACTGTGAGCTCCCTTCTGTGAAGTGTAGGGGGAGGGGTAGACAAGATGGCCCCAAAGACCTCCACCTGCCCTGCAGTGCTCAGTCTGACCCTTCTCTGCAGAAGTAAGATCTATGCCCGGAAGACAAAGCCCTGCTCCTTCTACCTGGACATGAAGGGTCTGGCCAACTTTTGGGGCTGTGAAGACAAGCCCAGGATGTGAGGGCCGGGCTGGGGTCGGGGTGGTTGGTCATGGTGACTGGGGGATACAGGGGTCGGGGGGAGACTTCTCACGATCCCCAGCCTCTATGAGAGACCCTGAGCCCCCACATTCACATCCCCACACGCCACCTGGAGTCCTGGCGCTCACCTGTGTCAGGGCTCACCTGTGTCAGGCCATCCAATGCCCCACAGGGTCCATCCTTCCCTCACCTGGTCTGCAGACTCGGGGCAAAAAGTGTGGCTCCCACCTTCCCACAGATCTGACCTCCAGAGACACCCCAGTACGCCCTCCCACACCTCATCAGGGGCCCTGCCACACCTCCCATCCTGGGCTCCTGTTTACCCACCCCAGAGGAGAGAGTAAACCCATTCAAAACAAAGCTCGTGATGCTGGGTTGGCCCCTCCTGTCTTCCAGATACCATCATACTGTCCCCATCGTCAGCTTGTACAGCCTGCGGGAGAGCCTGGCCACCATAGCGGAGCAGGTGAGGGGTTGCGTGCCCAGCATGGGGGCTGAGGCTGGGCAGGAGCAGCCACTCCTGACGAGCCTAGTTGACCCATGGGGGTGACACATCCTCCCCACCCTCCCCCCCCAGGAGCACCAGGAACAGGAGGTGTGGGCAGGACACAGGGGTCTCCCGGCCTCCGTCCCCTTCCCATCAGACTGCGGGCAGTGGAGGTCGGGAGGAGACACCCTCAGAGGGAAGGGGCCCTGTGCTGGGTCGATGTGCCTTTCCTGGCACCATTCCTGAAAGCCCCTGAAAAAAACCCACTGCTGTCAAGTCGATTCGGACACATAGTGACCCTATTGGACAGAGTAGAACTGCCCCATAGGGTTTCGAAAGACTGGCTGGTGGATTCGAACTGCCAACCTTTATGGTTAGCAGCCGAACACATAACCACTGCACCACCAGGGCTCCGAAATCCCCAGAGGAATTGGCTTTCTGCCCTGAACCACCACCCTCGGCAAAACTCTGCAGCAACCTGAACACAGCTCCTATCTATTCTTGGCTCACGCTCAATCCCCGACATTTGCTAGCCCCACGTCAGGGCCGACGGAGGAGAGGCTTGACCTCTGTGCCCCCTTCTGGGGTCACAGGCTGCTGGGAGTGGCATGGAGATGGTGGCCTGGGAGGACGGTCGCCTCATGTCAGGGCCGACGGAGGGGAGGCTTGACCTCTGTGCCCCCTTCTGGGGTCACAGGCTGCTGGGAGTGGCATGGAGATGGTGGCCTGGGAGGACGGTCGCCTCACGTCAGGGCCGACGGAGGGG
Organism: Elephas maximus indicus; assembly: GCF_024166365.1. NCBI lineage: Eukaryota > Metazoa > Chordata > Mammalia > Proboscidea > Elephantidae > Elephas > Elephas maximus. Next base: position 142,823,622 of record NC_064824.1, read on the forward strand.
AGGCTTGACCTCTGTGCCCCTTCTGGGGTCACAGGCTGCTGGGAGTGGCATGCAGATGGTGGCCTGGGAGGATGGTCACCTGGAGCAACTGCACGGCCTGACAGCCGAGTTCTGTCCAATGACTGGCCTCCCCTGGAACACTAGTTCTGAAAGTGTCATCCGTGGCCATTTTATCTGCTGACTTGCACTCGGCCCCCAGGGCTAAGGTGCTCTCTGCCCCTTGCTATTCCCTCATTTCCCAGAAGATCCCACGTATTCTAAGTGCTCCGCGTCTTCCCAATGGGAGGCAGAGGGAGCCAGACCCCCCAGCCTAGACACCCCACTTGGGGACCACACTGCCCAGGTCTATGGGTGCCCCACAACACCAGCGGTCCGTGATAAAGGACCGGAAAGCCCCTGCCCTGTGGAGCCCCCAGCAGTGAGCGCGGATGCAAGTAGGTAAAGGCCGGTAGTGAGATGGAGGGAGGAGGAAGAGGCGCACCTGAATGGTGCAAACACACCCAGCTGCTAGCAGAAACTTTGGAGGTTCAAGTTCACAGAGAGGCTCCTCTGAAGAAAGGTCTGGAGATCCACTGTTGAAAAATCACCTACTGAAAACCCCGTGGAACACAGTTCTGCACTGACCCATGTGGGGTCACCATGATTGGGCGTTGACTCCATGGCAGCTGGGTTGGTTAAGGAGGACCAGGAATGGGGTAGGGGATGGAGACAACTGCAAATTAAAATAGGTGGGGTTCATTGCCAAGATGGAGGAGGTGAGGAGGCCTGGGCCCGGGAAGTGAGCCACAGCTGGGCCCTGAGACGGAGAGGGGGAAGAAGCAGGGGAGGAATAGAGGAGGCCAAGAGGGGGAGGATGGGGAAGGGGTGGAGGGATGGTGTGTGGGGATCCTGGTGAGGTCAGTGCACTGGGGACAGGAACCGGGGCCCAGAGCCCAGAGGGTTGAGAGACATGGGAGCCAGTGGCTGCAGTGGGTGGAGGGCAGGGCTCCTGGGGGTTAAGGAGTGGGAGGCTTGGAAGCCTGGCCCCTCCTTCCCTCCCTAGGGTGAGAGCTGGCCAAGCCCCGAAGCAGAAGGGGGCTATAGAACACAGGGCTAGGACCTCCACCCCACTCTGTTCCTTTCCCCTGGACCCTCTTGTCTCTGCGCCTCTGACAGCTCAGCCCCTCCCCCTCCACTTCCCTTCCCCCAGGTGACAGACAGTGGAAAGAGTCCGGCTCCCCTCTGGTTCTGACCCAGCCTGGGCCCTGTGTGGCCAGCAGCCCCTTCCCTCCCTTTGACTTGCCCCCACCTCCCCAAATGCCCCTACCTAACCACCACCAGGGGCCACATAGCTCCAAGGGCAGGTTGGACCCTGGGCAGAGCCACAACTGGGGGCTTGGGGGGCTCTAGGAGGCAGCGGGGACTCCAGGGGACTAGGAATCCAGGCCCAGAGAGAAGCCCTCCAAGCCTGGGGCTGCTCCCCATTGGAACCTGTGGGGCCTGACCCCTGCCCCACCCTCCTCAATGTCCTTGGTGCCCTCTCCCCACAGGGCCTGGAGAGCAGCTGGCGGCAGCACCGGGAGGCCGCAGCCTACCTGCATGGGCGCCTGCAGGCACTGGGCCTGCAGCTCTTTGTCAAGAACCCAGTAAGGGGCCTGGAGGCAGGGACAAGGAGCAATGGTCTGGTCCCTCCGAGGTCCTGACACCTGCCTGGAGTTCAGGGCAGAGCCAAGCCAGTGGAGCTGGAGGGCACAGCCCAGTGGCCTCTGGATGCTGGGGCTCAGGGCACTTGGACACTTGGCCTGCAGCCCCCAATCCTCCCCCAAAGCCTCCCTGCCTGGGGGTAGTTACAGGACCATGGGAAGGCACTCCTGAGCCCCCAGGCAGGGCCCCGTGGTAGGAGTGGGGGCTCCAGGGCTCACACCAGGCGGGCGGACATGAACAACCCTGGCTGTGGGGTAAAGGCGGTGCTCAGGCAAAGCTGAAGCCTCTGGCCACCTCCCAGGACTGGTGAGACTCACCCAGGCTCAGCTGCCCTGTCCTTCAGAGCCTTGGATGAGGGGCAGGCAGTGGGGTGGTGGGGGGCCTGCTTTCCTTGGGCCCTCTCCCCTGCTGCTGCCTTGGGCAGAGGCCAGGACTGGGCAGGCTGGGCAGGTGGCATGGGCGGTAGTGAGGGTGGGTGCAGCACTGCCCACCTTCTTGGCTGAGCCACCCTGTCTGGCAGGCACTCCGGCTGCCCACAATCACCACAGTGGCCATGCCTGCTGGCTACGACTGGAGGGACATCGTCAGCTATGTCATGGACCACTTCAACATCGAGATCATGGGTGGCCTTGGGCCCTCGGCGGGGAAGGTAAGAGGGCAGCAGCTCTGGCCACAGGACCGCTCTGGGGGCGAGGGGCAGGGCCAGTCCCACCTACACAGAGGGGATGCTCCGATCGGCGCACCCATGTCCAGCCGACTGGCCCGGTCAGCAGACACACAGCAGGAGGGCCCAGGACTGCAGGGGCAGCGAGAAGGAGCGACCCTGTTCCAACGCTTGTGACCCCTGCAAGGGGAGACCCCGGCGAGCGTTTTCTCCTGCCTCCAGCACCCGTACTTGGTGGGGTCACATGGGATTGCTGTAACATCAGCCTGGCCCAACTGACGTCCGTAGTTCCACACAGAGGCCCCTTCCCACTGAGCGGCACTGATGCTCGGAGTCTACTGCCTGCTGGGGAGGCAACGCTCAGAAGGAGCCCTTGTTAGACAATCCTGGCCCCCCACTTCCTTCACTTGTTCTGTGGGCACAGGGGGAGGGTTGAGAGCCTACCTCTGGCCTGGGTCTGCATGGTCCCCCTAGTGGGGACAGGAAGAGTGACATCTGCACCCCACCTGTGCCCCATCCCCCTAAAAAAAAAAAAAAACCATCCCCCTAGGTGCTACGAATTGGTCTGCTGGGCTGCAACGCTACCCGGGAGAATGTGGACCGTGTGATCGAGGCCCTGAAGGAGGCCCTGCAGCGCTGCCCCCGGAACAAGCTGTGACCACCCACCCAGCCCCACACCTACCAGGAGGGACTTGAGGGAGTGACAGGACCAAACAGACTGTAAGACCTAGGGGCCGGGCAAGAGAGCTACTCACCCAGCAGGGCAATGCAGAGCGAAGGGCAGGACCAGGCAGCCTCCCTGAGCCTGTCTGAGTAGGAACCCGAAATCACACCCTTCAGGCTCAGTGTCAGCAGCTTCTAAATGCCCTGAAGCCCCCAAAGTCACTGACCTTCCTGGGAATATTCAATAAAGAACCCTGTGGCTGGGTCTTCGCTCCTCCCTGTAGGGTGGGCTGCGCGGAAGGCCCTCAGGGGAGCTGCCACTATGTTCTCAGCACTGCCCCGGGCAGACCCTGGAACCTTGGTAGCATGGACATTTGGGGTGCCATCTTGTCCTGGAGCCGAGGGGGCTGACCTCTCCTGGGGTCTCCCTGCGGTTGGAGGACAGGGATGTGCAAGTAAGTCAAGATGGCTGGGGATATTGTCTCCTTACGGCCTGGCCTAGGTGTCGCACCTGCAAAATGTATCAACAGACACACCGAAACCAGACAGACCCTTACAGCCGCAGGGCAGATGCGCGACCCTGCTCACGCAGACCAGGATATCCATATGGACCAGGGCACCCCCATTTCTGGGGCCGCATACCTGCGTGCACACACGGGGCAGTGCAGGTGCCGAAGGCCTAGGAGGGATACCACAATGGGCTACTTGCCCTCATACATGCTGCCAAGTGTATCCCCCCCAGGCTCAGCCCCTCATCTGCTCAGATCCCTCTGCCTCTGGCCCCAGATCCCTGTCCCATGCTTGGGTTTTCTGCTATAGCGCGGTGGGGGTCCCTCCAGCCTCTCCTTCCTAGCAAGGCTCAGGCTATGTGGAGGAGGGGCCCTGATTACTCAGAACCAAGATGTGCTGGGCAGCCACCCACATGTCCACATTTCCCAGGAGGATGGTTGAACAGGTGGCTCTCCCCTTGTTGAGAGGGTATTCATAGTCCAAATGCTGCTATGTGCCTTTGTGTAGTCACTAGCCCTACCCCCTGTGCAGCGAAGGGTTGGCCTGGCTTCTTCCCTATGTCACTCACCTGGCACTGGATGAGCACAGTCTACTCACATGCGTCATTGGACTATGTTCGTGAGCAGATGATAGGCCAACAGGCCCATGGCAGGTTTCACAGCTGCTGGTAGATGTGGGCACAATGGATGGACACAGGCACTGTAACATCTTAGCTGTGGTCAGCACAGGAACTGTGAGGGGCCGGTGGGTGTGGAGCACAGAAGGCAAAAGGAGGAGCTCTCTAAGAGGAGGTGACAGTTTGAGAGGCCAGAGCATGCAGGGCCACGTAGGCCATGTTTGAGACTTTGGTCTTTGTCATAAGAGAGCAGTCCTGTCTTGGTTTGGGTTTCCCCAGAAGTGGGTGCTGAGAGCAGGGTTCAAGTGCAATGCTTGTTTGGGAGGAGATCCCAGGAATGACCCATATGAAAGTTCCCTTGGACTCCCAACCAGCTAGTACCTCTGCACTCCATCTTCTGATTTCTGTCAGCATAGATGAGTTCTGCCGGTATTTGGATTTCATATGGATGGAATCGTACGTATATTCTCTATTGTGTCTGCTTCTCTCACTGAACGTTTTTGAGATTCATACATGTTATTGTGGAAATCATGGTTTGCTCATTTTTATTGCTTAGTGGTATTCCATTGTATGGATATATTGCAGTTTGTTTATTCATTCTGAGTTGTTTCCAATTCAGGGCTATCATGAGTAAGGCTGTGATGAACATTCTCCTATAAGGTTTTGTGTGGATATATGTTTTAATTTCTTTTGGGTAAATGCCTGGGAATGGAATTGTGGAGTCATAGGACATGTGTAGATTTAACTTTAAAAGACACTGCCACAGAGTTCTCCGAAGTGGTTATAACATTTTACCTCCCCACCAGTAGTATAAGAGAATTCCAGTTGCTCCGCGTCCTCATCAACATTTGGTGTTTGTTGTCTTTTTCATATTAGCCTTTCTAGTGGGTGGGAAGTTGTGTCTAACTTTGTTTTAGTTTGCATTTTCCTGATGACTAATGATTTTGTGGACCTTTTCTTGTGCTTATTACCCTTTTGCATATCTTCATTGAGAAGTGTCATTTCAACAATTTTGCCCATTTTAGTTGTATTTTTTGTCTTTATTGATTTGGGGTAGCTCTTTCATATATTCTGGATACTGTCAGATGTGTGTGCAATGAATATTTTCTTCTGGTCTATTGCTTTCCTATTCATTTTCTTAATGATATCCTGAAAGAGTAATATTTTTTGATTTGGGGTTCTACTTATCAATTTTTTTTTCTTTTATGTCCTGTGCCATTTGTTTCTTGTCTACCTCAAGGTTGTAAAGTTATCCTTCTGTTTTCTTCTAGAAGTTTTATGGCATCAGTTTTTTATGTTTCTATGAAATGAAAAATGAAGTTTAGTTTTTATCCATACTGATGTCTAGTTGTTTCCACAGTATTTGTTATAAAGACTTTACCGTTGAGTTGACTTGGCAACTTTGTCAAAAATTAATATATATAAGTTTATTTCTGGCCTCTCTGTTCTGTTTTTTTCTCGTGTTTATCTGTCCTTATGTCAATATGGAAACTCTGGTGGTGTAGTGGTTAAGTGCTATGGCTGCTAACCAAAAGGTCAGCAGTTCGAATCCACCAGGCACTCTTTGAAAACTCTATGGGGCAGTTCTACTCTCTAGGGTCACTAGGGTCGACTTGACGGCAATGGGTGTTTTTGGTTTTCATGTCGATACCATACTGTGTTTAATACTGTAGCTTTATAGTACATCTTGAAATCAAGCAGATGAAGTCCTCCAATTTTGTCCTTTCTTTTCAAGATTGTTTTATCTATCATACAGCCTTTGAATTTTCATATATATTTGAGAATCATCTTGATTTTCTTCAAAGTCATTTGCTGGAATTTTAGTAGAGATTACACAAAGTCTATATACCAAGTTCGAGGAATATACAGAGTCACTATACCAAAAAGAATTGGTCAACACTCAACCATTTCAGGAGGCAGCATATGATCAGGAACCAATGGTAATGAAGGAAGAAGTTCAAGCTGCACGGAAGGCATTGGCAAAAAACAAAACCCATTGCTGTCGAGTCAACTCCGACCCATAGTGACCCAATAGGACAGAGTAGAACTGCCCCATAGGGTTTCCAAGGAGCGGCTAGTAGATTCAAACTGCTGACCTTTTGCTTAGCAGCTGTGGCTCTTAGCACTACGCCACCAAGGTTTCTGGCAAAACACAAGGCTCCAGGAATTGACGGAATACAATTGAGGTGTTTCCACAAAGGGAGGCAGCACTGGAAGTGCTCACTCATCTATGCCAAGAAATTTGGAAGACAGATACCTGACCAACCGACTAGAAGAGATCCATATTTATGCCTATTTCCTAGAGAGGTGATCCCAACGAATGTGAAAATTATTGAACAATATCATTAATATCACATGCAAGTAAAATTTTCCTGAAGATCATTCAAAAGCAGCTGCAGTAGCATATCAACAGGGAACTGCCAGAAATCCAGGCCGGATTCAGAAGAGGACGTGGAACCAGGGAAACCATTGCTGATGTCACGTGGATCCTGGCTGAAAGCAGAGAATACCAGAAAGACGTTGACTTGTGTTTTATTGACTATGTAAAGGCATTTTAGTGTGTGGATCATAATAAATTATAGGTAACATTGCAGAGAAGGGGAATTCCAGAACACTTAATTGTGCTCATGAGGAACCTGTCCACAGATCAAGAGGCAGTCATTTGAACAGAACAAGGGAATATTGCGTAGTTAAAAGTAAGGAAAGGTGTGCGTAGGGTTGTATTCTTTCACCATACTTATTCCATCTGTATGCTGAGCAAATAACCCAAGAAATTTCTGGACTGTATGAAAAAGAACAGGGCATCAGGATTGGAGGACGACTCCTTAACAACCAGCCTTATGCAGATGACACAGCCTTGCTTGCTGAAAGTGAAGAAGACTTGAAGCACTTACTAATGAAGATCAAAGACCACAGCCTACAGTATGGACTGCACCTCAACATAAAGAAAACAAAAATCCTCACAACTGGACCAATGAGTAACATCGTGTTAAACAGAGAAAAGATTGAAGTTGTCAAGGATTTCATTTTACTTGGATCCACAATCAACAGCCATGGAAGCAGCAGTCAAGAAATCAAAAGATGCACTGCATTGGGCAAATCTACTGCAGAAGACCTCTTTAAAATGTTGAAGAGCAAAGATGTCACCCTGAATACTAAGGTGTGCCTGACCCAAGCCATGGTGTTTTTAATCACCTCATATGCATGCAAAAGCTGGACGATGAATAAAGAAGAGCAAAGAAGGATTGACGCCTTTGAACTGTGATGTTAGCGAAGAATATTGAATATACCATGCACCGCCAAAAGAATAAACAAATCTGTCTTGGAAGAAATACAATCAGAATGCTCTTTAGAAGCAAGGATAGGAAGACTACATCTCACATACTTTGGACACATTGTCAGGAGGGATCAGTCCCTGGAGAAGGACATCATGCTTTGTAAAGTAGAGGGTCAGCGAAAAAGAGGAAGACCCTCAACAAGATGAATTGACACAGCGGCTGCAACAATGGGCTCAAGCACAACAATGATTGTGAGGATGGCGGAGGACTGGGCAGTGTTTTGTTCTGTTGTACGTGGGGTCGCTGTGAGTCTGAATCGACTTGAGGGCACCTACCAACAGCAACAATGTGTATCAAGTTAATGAGAATGAAAATCATCAAAATAATATGAATTCTAATATAGTAACAGTAATTTAGGTCTTCTTTACTCTCAACAATGTTTGCAGTTTTCAGTGAAGAGGTGTCATGGATTGAATTATGTCCCACAAAAAACGCGTGGTATCAACTTTGTTAGGCCATTATTCCCAGTATTGTGTAGTTATCCTCCATTTTGTGATTGTAATTTTATGCTAAAGAGGATTAGGGTGAGATAGTAACATCACCCTTACTCAGGTCACCTCTCTGATCCATTGCAAAGGGAGTTTCCCTGGGATGGGGACTGCACCACCTTTTAAAGGAAAGGGAAGCAAGCAGAGAGTCAGGGATCTCATATCACCAGAAAGAAGCAGCAGACCAGAAGAAAGCAAATAATAAAAATTACAGCAGAATTAACTGAAACAGAAAACAGAAAAACAATTGAAAGAATTAACAAGACCAAAAGCTGGTTCTTTGAAAAAATTAACAAAATTGATAAACCATTGGCAAAACTGACAAAAGAAAAACAGGAGAGGAAGCAAATAACCTGAATAAGAAATGAAATGGGTGATATTAGAACAGACCCAACTGAAATTAAAAGAATTATATCAGATTACTATGAAAAATTGTACTCTAACAAATTTGAAAAGAAATGGATGAATTTCTAGAAACACATTACCTGCCTAAGCTAACAAAAACAGAGGTGGAACAACTAAATAAACCCGTAACAAAAGAAGACATTTAAAAGGTAATTAAAAAACTCCCAATAAAAAAAGCCCTGGCCCGGAGGGCTTCACAGCAGAGTTCTACCAAACTTTCGGAGAAGAGTTAACACCACTACTACTAAAGGTATTTCAGAGCATAGAAAAGGACGGAACACTCCCAAACTCATTGTAGGAAGCCAGCATATCCCTGATACCAAAATCAGGTAAAAAACAAAACACAAAAAAACCCAGTGCCGTCAAGATGATTCTGACTCATAGCGACCCTACAGGGCAGAGTAGAATTGCCCCATAGAGTTTCCAAGGAGTGCCTGGCGGATTCGAACTGCTGACCCTTTGGTTAGCAACCGTAGCACTTAACCACTACGCCACCAGGGTTTCCAATCAGGTAAAAAAAAAAGACACTACAAAAAAAGAAAATTACAGACCTATCTATGAGGCAGTTCTACTCTGTCCTATAGGGTCGCTATGAGTTGGAATCGACTCGACGGCAGAGGAGGAGGGATGCAAAAATTACAGACTTACATGCAAAAATCCTCAACAAAATTCTAGCCAATAGAACTCAACAACATATCAAAAAAAAAATAATTCACCATGACCAAGTGGGATTCATACCAGGTATGCAGGGATGGTTCAACATTAGAAAAACAATTAATGTAATCCATCATATAAATAAAACAAAAGACAAGAACCACATGATCTTATCAATTGATGCAGAAAAGGCATTTGACAAAGTTCGACACCCATTCATGATAAAAACTCTCAGTAAAATAGGAATAGAAGGAAAATTCTTCAACATAATAAGGGCATTTATACAAAGCCAACAGCCGACATCATCCTAAATGGAGAGAGTGCGAAAGCATTCCCTTTGAGATCAGGAACTAGACAAGGATGCCCTTTATCACTACTCTCATTCAACATTGTGCTGGAGGTCCTAGCTGGAGAAATTATGCTAGATAAAGAAATCAAGGACATCTGGATTCTTAAGAAAGAAGTAAAAGTATCTCTATTTGCAGATGACATGATCTTATACACAGAAAACCCTAAAGAATCCTCAAGAAAACTACTGAAACTAATAGAAGAGTTCAGCAGAGTATTGGGATACAAGATAAACATACAAAAATTAGTTGGATTCCTCTAAGCCAACAAAAAGAACATTGAAGAGGAAATCACCAAATCAATACCATTTACAGTAGCCCCCAAGAAGATAAAATAGTTAGGAATAAATCTTACCAGAGATGTAAAAGACCTATACAAAGAAAACTACAAGACACTACTGCAAGAAATCAAAAGAGACCTAAATAAGTGGAAAAACATACCTTGCTCATGGATAGGAAGACTTAACATTGTAAAAATGTCTATTCCACCAAAAGCCGTCTATAGATACAACGCAATTCCGATCCAAATTCCAATGACGTTTTTTAAAGAGATGGAAAAACAAATCACCAACTTCCTATGGAAGGGGAAGAGACCCCAGATAAGTAAAGCATTATTGAAAAAGAAGAACAAAGTGGAAGACCTCACTCTACCTGATTTTAGAACCTCTTATACAGCCTCAATAGTCAAAACAGCCTGGTACATTTACAATAACAGATACATAAACCAATGGAACAGAATTGAGAATCCAGACTTAAATCCATCCACATATGAGCAGCTGATATTTGATAAAGGCCCAAAGACAGTCTCTTTAACAAATGGTGCTGGCATAACTGGATATCCATCTGCAAAAAAATGAAACAAGGCCCATACCTCACACCATGAACAAAAACCAACTCAAAATGGATCAAAGACCTAAATATAAAATCCAAAATGATAAACATCATGGGAAAAAAAAAACTAGGGGCAGTGCTAGGAGGCCTAATACATGGCATCAACTGTATACAAGACATTACTAACAATGCAGAAGAGAAACCAGATAACTGGGAGCTCCTAAAAATCAAATACCTATGCTTATCCAGGAAACCCTGGTGGCATAGTGGTTAAGTGCTATGGCTGTTAACCAAAAGGGTCAGCAGTTCAAATCCACCAGGCACTCCTTGGAAACTCGATGGAGCAGTTCTACTCTGTCCTATAAGGTCGCTACGAGTTGGAATCTATTCGACAGCAACGGGTATGCTCATCCAAAGACTTCACCAAAACAGTAAAAAGATTACCTACAGACTGGGAAAAACTTTTTAGCTATTATATTTCCGATCAGGGCCTGATCTGTAAAATCTACATGATACTGCAAAAACTAAATTACAAAAAGACAAACAACCCAATTGAAAAATGGGCAAAGGGTATGAACAGGCACTTCACTAAAAAAGACATTCAGGTAGCTAACAGAATCATGAGGAAATGCTCACGATCTTTAGCCATTAGAGAAATGCATATCAAAACTACATTGAGATTCCATCTCACTCCAACAAGGCTGGCATTAATCCAAAAAACACAAAATAATAAATGTTGGAGAGGTTGTGAAGAGACTGGAACAGTTATACACTGCTGGTGGGAATGTAAAATGGTACAACCACTTTGGAAAACAATTTGGTGCTTCCTTAAAAAGCTAGAAATAGAACTACCATACGATCCAGCAATCCCACTCCTTGGAATACATCCTAGAGAAATAAGGGCCTTTACATGAACAGATATATGCACACCCATGTTCATTGCAGCACTGTTTACAATAATAAAAAGATGGAAGCAAGCAAGGTGCCATCAATGGATGAATGGATTGGAGGAAGACTCATTAACAACCTGATTTATGCAGATGACACAACCTTGCTTGCTGAAAGTGAAGAGGACTTGAAGCACTTACTAATGAAAATCAAAGACCACAGCCTTCAGTATGGATTGCATCTCAACATAAAGAAAACAAAAATCCTCACAACTGGACCAATGAGTAACGTCATGACAAACAGAAAAGATTGAAGTTGTCAAGGATTTCATTTTACTTGGATCCACAATCAACAGCCATGGAAGCAGCAGTCAAGAAATCAAAAGACGCATTGCATTTGGTAAATCTGCTGCAAAGGACCTCTTTAAAGTGCTGAAGAGCAAAGATGTCACCCTGAAGACTAAGGTGCGCCTGACCCAAGCCATGGTATTTTCAATTGCACCATATGCATGTGAAAGCTGGACGATGAATAAGGAAGACCGAAGAAGAATTGACGCTTTTGAATTGTGGCGTTGGCAAAGAATATTGAATATAACATGGACTGCCAAAAGAACAAACAAATCTGTCTTGGAAGAAGTAAAACCAGAATGCTCCTTAGAAGCAAGGATGGCGAGACTGTGTCTTACATACTTTGGACATGTTGTCAGGTGGGATCAGTCCCTGGAGAAGGACATCATGTTTGGCAGAGTACAGGGTCAGCGGAAAAGAGGAAGACCCTCAACGAGGTGGATTGACACGGTGGTGCAACAATGAGTTCAAGCATAACAATGATTGTGAGGATGGCTCAGGACTGGGCAGTGTATTGTTCTGTTGTGCATAGGGTTGCTACGAGTCGGAACTGACTCGACGGCACCTAACAACAATAGCAACAATATTCACACAATGGAATACTACTCATCGATAAAGAACAATGGTGAATCGGTGAAACATTTCATAACATGAGGAATCTGGAAGGCATTATGCTGAGTGAAATTAGCTAGTTGCTAAAGGACAAATATTGTATGAGACCACTATTATAAGAACTCAAAAAATAGTTTAAACAGAGAAGAAAATATTCTTTGTTGGTTACGAGAGCAGGGAGGGAAGGAGAGAGAGGGGTTTTCACTAATTAGATAGTAGATAAGTACTATTTTAGGTGAAGGGAAAAACAACACAAAATACAGAAGAGGTCAGCACAACTGGTCTAAACCAAAACAAAAGAAGTTTCCTGAATAAACTGAATGCTTTGAAGGCCAGCGTAGCAGGGGTGGGGGTTTGGGGACCATGGTTTCAGGGGACATCTAAGTCAATTGGCATAGCAAAATCTCTTGAGACAACATTTTGCATCCCACTTCAGAGAGTGGTGTCTGGGGTCTTAAAAGCTGGCAAGCGGCCACCTAAGATGCATCAATTGGCCTCAATCCAACTGGACCAAAGGAGAATGAAAAACACCAAAGATACAAGGTAATTATGAGCCCAAGAGACAGAAAGGGCCACATAAACCAGAGACTACATCAGCCTGAGACCAGAAGAACTAGATGGTGCTCGGCTACAACCAGTGACTGCCCTGACAGGGAACACAACAGCAAACCCCTGAGGGAGCAGGAAAGCAGTGGGATGCAGACCCCAAATTCTTGTAAAAAGACCAGACTTAATGGTCTGACTGAAACTAGAAGGACCCCAGAGATCATGGTCCCCAGACCTTCTGTTAGCCCAAGATAGGAGCCATTTACAAAGACAACTCTTCAGACAGGGATTGGACTGGACTATGGGATAGAAAATGATACTGGTGAAGAGTGAGCTTCTTGGATCAAGTAGACACATGAGACTGTGTGGGCAGCTCTTGTCTGGAGAAGAGATGAGAGGGCAGAAGGGGTCAGAAGCTGGCTGAATGGACATGAAAACAGAGGGTGGAGGGAAGGAGTGTGCTGTCTCATTAGAGGGAGAGCAACTAGGAGTATGTAGCAAGGTGTATATAAGCTTTTGTATGAGAGACTGACTTGGTTTGTAAACTTTCACTTAAATCACAATAAAAATTAGAAAAGAAAGAAAGAAAAAAGCACAGGGAGCAGAGCATGTCTTTTAGACCTGGGGTTCCTACACAGAGGAGCTCCTAGTCCAGGGGAAAATTGACAAGAGAGACCTTCCTCCAGAACCAACAGAGAGAGAAAGGCTTCCCCTGGAGCTGCCACCCTGAATTTGGACTTTTAGCCCACTTTCCTGTGAGAAAATAGACTTCTCTCTGTTAAAACCACCCACCTGTGGTTCTGTTATAGCAGAGCTAGATGACTAAGACAAGAGGTCTTGCATATCTTTGGTCAGTTTTATTCCTAAGTGTTTGATACTTTTCATGCTGTTATAAACGGTATTTTTAAAATTTCATTTTCCACTTTTTATTCCTAATATATAAAAGTACAATTAGTTTTTATATATTAAGCTTTTGTCTTGTGGCTTTGCTAAATTCTAGTGGTTTTATGTAGATCCCTTCGGATTTTGCATGTAGATAACCAAGATAACTGTGAATAATGACAATTTTATTTCTTCATTTCCAATATTTATGCCTTGTATTTCTTTTTTTCTTGCCTTATTACATAGGTGAGGACCATGAATACAATCCTGAATCAAATGGTGACGACAGACATTCTTGCTTTGTTTCCAGTCCGAGGAGACCTGTGTTGACTGTATATGATGTCATGTAGTTTTTCGGTAGATGCCCTCTATCAGATTTAGGAAGTTCTCTTCTATCTTGGTTTGCTAAGAGTATTTATCGTTATCTGGTGTTGGATTTTGTCCAGTGCTTTTTCTGTAAGAGAGAGATGATCATAGGATTTTTCTCCCTTACTCTACTAATGGGCTTTATTTCATTGATTGTTCTCTTATTTTCTTGAAATCACTGAGAGTGGGATGTTAAAATATCCAACTGCCAATGTGGATTTATCTGTGTCTCCCCTTAATTCTGTCAGTTTGTCTTCATGAATCTTGAAGCTCTATTGTTTGCATTGTTATGTCTTTTTGATGAACTGATCTTGTTATCATTATGAAATATTCCTCTTTATTTCTAGTAATACTCTTTGTCTTAAAGTGCATTTGGTCTAAGATTAAATACACACATCAGTTTTCTTGTGCTTAACATTTGCATGTTATACATACCCCCTCCCCCCACTTACTTTGAATTTAAAGCATATTTATTGTGAAGAGCATATAGGTGCTTTTTAAAAAATCTATTCTAAAAAACTGTAGCTTTTACTTGGAGTGCTTAACCTATTTACATGAGTCTCCAATTCCGATACAGATTTTTATTTATCCCACTTGTTCTCTGTTCCTCTGTTCTTTCTTTCTTGCCTTATTTTGGATGAACTACATATTCTATTTTATAACTTGCATTGGTTTGTTAACAATACCTTTTTATATTATTTTTAGTGGTTGTTCTAGAAATTATAGTATCCATATTAACTTATCACTCTCTACTTTCCAATAATATTAAACTACTTCACACACATTTTGAGACTTTTAAAATGGTGTAATACCCTCTTGCATATTGTGATATTGTTGGTTTATATATCATTACTACATAACACATATGTGTGTATATATGTAGTTAGGTGCTGTTGAGTTGGTTCCGACTCATAGCGACCCTACGCACAACAGAATGAAACACTTCCCGGTCCTGCACCATCCTTAAAATCGTTGTTATGCTTGAGCTCATTGTTGCACCACTGTGTCAATCCACCTCACTGAGGGCCTTCTTCTTTTCCGCTGACCCTGTACTCTGCCATACATGATGTCCTTCTCCAGGGACTGATCCCTCCTGACAACATGTCCAAAGTATGTAAGATGCAGTCTCGCCATCCTTGCCTCTAAGGAGCATTCTGGTTATACTTCTTCCAAGACAGATTTGTTTGTTCTTTTGGCAGTCCATGTTATATTCAATATTCTTTGCCAACACCACAATTCAAAGGCGTCAACTCTTCTTCAGTCGTCCTTATTCATTGTCCAGCTTTCACATGCATATGATTTGATTGAAAATACCATGGCTTGGGTCAGGCATACCTTAGTCTTCAGGGTGACATCTTTGCTCTTCAACACTTCGAAGAGGTCCTTTGCAGCAGATTTGCCCAATACAATGCGTCTTTTGATTTCTTGACTGCTGCTTCCATGGCTGTTGATTGTGGATCCAAGTAAAATGAAATCCTTGACAACTTCAATCTTTTTTCTGTTTATCATGATGTTGCTCATTGGTCCAGTTGTGAGGATTTTTGTTTTCTTTATGTTGAGATGTAATCCATACTGAAGGCTGTGGTCTTTGATCTTCATTAGTAAGTGCTTCAAGTCCTCTTCACTTTCAGCAAGCAAGGTTCCATAACACAGGTTGTTAAGGAGTCTTCCTCCAATCCTGATGCCCCGTTCTTCTTCATATAGTTCAGCTTCTCTTATTGACACGTGCAAAGAGCTGGAGACGGAAAACCAAAGGGGAAGAACATGCTTGGCGTTTCTCAAGCTGAAAGAACTGAAGAAAAAATTCAAGCCTCAAGTTGCAATAGTGAAGTATTCCATGGGGAAAATATTAAGCGACACAGGAAGCATCAAAAGAAGATGGAAGGAATACACAGAGCCATTATACCAAAAAGAATTAGTCAGTATTCAACCATTTCAAGAGGTAGCATATGATCAGGATCCGATGGTACTGAAGGAAGAAGTCCAAGCTGCTCTGAAGGCATTGGTGAAAAACAAGCCTCCAGGAATTGATGGAATATCAATTGAGATGTTTCAACAAACAGATGCAGCACTGGAGGTGCTCACTCGTCTATGCCAAGAAATATGGAAGACAGCTTCCTGGCCAACTGATTGGAAGAGATCCATATTTATGCCTAATCCCAAGAAAGGTGATCCAACCGAATGTGGAAATTATAGAACAATATCATTAATATCACATGCAAGCAAAATTTTGCTGAAGATCATTCAAAAATGGCTGCAGTAGTATATTGACAGGGAACTGCCAGAAATTCAGTCTGGTTTCAGAAGAGGATGTGGAACCAGGGATATCATTGCTGATGTCAGATGGATCCTGGCTGAAAGCAGAGAATACCAGAAGGATGTTTACCTGTGTTTTATTGACTATGCAAAGGCATTCGACTGTGTGGGTCATAACAAACTATGGATAACACTGCGAAGAATGGGAATTCCGGAACACTTAATTGTGCTCACGAGGAACCTTTACATAGATCAAGAGGCAGTTTTTCGGACAGAACAAGGGGATACTGTTTGGTTTAAAGTCAGGAAAGGTGTGTGTCAGGGTTGTATATTTAATGTGTATATATATATAACATATATATGGATATATACATTTATAAAACTATATATATATAAACTCTCAAAGATTTTTTTTCTTTCAAACTATCAATAGTCTTTTAATGACATTTAAGGAAAAAAAACCCACATACACATTCGTAGATATAAAATAAACCAAACCCACTGCTGCTGAGTCTATTCTGACTCATAGTGACCCTACAGGACAGAATAGAACCACCCCACAGGAGTTCCAAGGCTGTAAATGTTACGGAAGCAGACTGCCACACCTTTCTCCCACAGAGCGACTGGTGAATTCGTACTGCCAGCCTTTCAGTTAGCAGTTGAATGCTTTAATTATTGTGCCACCAAGGATCCTTAGATGTAAAATAAAGATCTTTTAAAATGAAAAAAAAAAAAAAGTCCTTTTATGTTTACCCAGATATTTTCCTTTCTGGTAATTTTCATTTTTCCTGAATATCTAGGGTTCTTCTATCTGGCAGTATCCCCTTTAGCGTAAGGAGCTTCCTTTAGCATTTTTTCTAGTGAAGGTAAATTCTCAGCTCTTCTCTGGATAAGAATGAATTTATTTTTTAAGGATATTTTCACTGGATGTAGAATTCTAAGTCAATAATTTTTTTTCTTTCAGTACTTAAAAAATGTCTTCCCACTGCCAACTGGTTTGCATTGCTCCTGGTGAAAAGTAAGCCATTACTTACATGGCATCATATCTCATATATGATGTGTTTTTTTCCCTCTGGCTGTTTTTACGGCTGCTCCTTCTCTTTGGTGTTCAGCTGTTTGTCTGTGATGTACCTGAGTGTGGTTTTCTTGGTACTTATCACACTTGGGATTCACTGGGCTTCTTTACTCTGTGAATGGATGCCTTTCAACAGTATTTGAAAGTTCTTAGCAATTATCTCTTCAAATATTTCTTCTGCCCTTTTATCTCTCTTTTCTCCTTCCAGTACTCCAACTACACTTATATTATCCTAAAAAAAACCCAGTAAAAGGGTACTTATATTATCCTAGTTACCTCAAATAGTCTCTCTATTTTCTTCACTCTTTCCCTTTGTTTTAGTTTGTATCCTTTCTATTCACCTCTCTTCTAGTTCACTGAAATTTTCCTCCACTGTTCCAGTCTTCTGTCAAGCTCATCTAGTGAATTCTTCATTTCTAGTATCACTTTTTTTAATTTCAAGAATTTCCAGTTTAAGGAAATGTATGGCGTCCTCATCTCTTCTTGCATATTTTCTACCTTTTGGAATGGACATTTTAGCATTTTCATCATAGTTGTTTCAGAGGTCCAGTTCCTATCTTATGATTCCATCATTTGGGCCATCTCTGGCTTTGCTTCTTTTGACTGTTTCCTCTCTTAATTACAGGTCACATTTTTCTGGTTTTGCGTGTGTCTAACCCAAGGGAGCTAGACATGTGAGCTGAGGAAGAGGCGGATGTGGTGAGAAGATAGTCCAGGCTACTGTTCATGTAACTACTGCCTTGTTACATCCAACCTGCTTGACCTGATCTGGAATGCACCATGCCCATGGTACAACAGGTTACTGCTTCACTCCCCCAAACTTATGGCCTTGTAACACCCAGCTCATGATAGGCAGCTCAGGTCAAATAGTCATTTGGTATCCCATGGCCAGGGGCTCAGCCTCTGCTGGGGCTCAATATCATGTCAGAGGCTGCTTTTGAACAGTGAATAGTTCTCTGCTGCAGATGATGTGGTCTTGCTCCAGAACTCTGTGATCGGCTCCCCTGTTGGGTTGCCCCTTACTACCATGGATACCACCAGTGTCATTGCGTATGGTAGCAAGCACCTGCTAAATAGCGCACCCATATGCTGGCTCCACTCAGAACTAACAGCTTTTTGAGTCACCCAGTAAACGGACAATCCTTAGTGAGGTATGTGTATGCAGCCTTCAAAATCCAACGAGGCTGCCAAGCACTGTCCTTGTTCTTGGTGGTACCATATTTTTATGCAAATAATGCACATGTGAAAAAAATTGGGATAGTGGAGCTTGCGAAAATACTTCACAGGGAAGGGGCAGTTGGCAAACAAAAGTAGAAGATGCGGGTCGTTTACTTAAAATACATCGCCCTACAGAAGTCTGAACTCAGGGCACTGGCTCTAGGGGAAGGCATTCCTTCTGTCAGCTCTAGGGGAAGGTCCTTATCTCAGCTTCTGTTGTTCCTCAGTCCCTTGACAATCTTCATGTGGCATCTGTCTTCCTCCCGTTTGTACTTGCTAGTCTCTGTGTCTCCTTGTAACTTAGAAGTGATTGATTTAGGATACACCCTACACTGATATGATCCCATTAACATAACAAAACCGTATTCGCAAACAGGATCACAGGTACAGGAGTTAGGATTCCAACACATATTTTGAGGAGACACGATTCAGCCCGTAACACCTTGGATGCAATGTCTCAGCAAGTCCAGGATCACTGAACCTCTACCACCTTATTCTGTGTCACACTCTTGAAACTTTGCGAGGCTTATTTCCCACCCTTTGGAATGAATGTCTCTTACAAGGCATCCAAAGTACTTTTTACAGTAAATACTCCCCAGGTCTGATAAACATGATGTCTTCGATATGGTGAACCAGCATGAAATTCATTCTACAGAAGATCCAGGTGATGAGGGTCACCAGGTCTGTACTGTGACCGAGAGCAGCAGAGTTAACATCAACCTGGGGCAAGATGGTGAACTGACATTGTTAGTTACCTGTTTCGAGCGAATGAGAGCTCTTTCTGATCCTCCTTTCTGCTGGGAGTTAAAATGGATGCATTCCCCAGATTGGTGGCCACTAGCCACTTCCAGAGGTTGTGCTGACCTGTTCTACCAAAAATACCACACCCAGAACAGCACCTAGGGTACAGGTTACCACTTGGTTAAGTTTATGAATTCACTGCCATTCGCTATGATCCATCTGATTTTTGCTGGGGCCGTATGGATTAATTAAATTTTCTGAGGGTGGTGCTTAGCTCTGCTATTACACCTGGGATACAGCATCATTTTGATGGCCTGTTCTGGCCATGGAAATAGGGATAGTTTCAACATCTTCCCTTTAGCCTTTCCTGACATTACGGCTTTTACTCCTGTTAAGTATGGTCACCTACATGTACTCAATACCAGTGAAATGACCATAGGGTGGGCTTATGAGTCAGATTTTGACCAAGATCCTATTTTCCACAAGCCCCCACTCTAATTGGGTGGGGGGGTCATGATGGCATTTGCGTCCCCTTGTGTCAGTGTCAGCTCAGGCTCTGAGTCTCAGATCCTGCAAAGGGTCTGGGCATTTCCTTTCATCCATGTGCAGTTACTATGGTGTGTGGCCACAGGTCCCTTTGGAGGAGGTTTAAGGGCGTTCCTGTCATGGACTTGCTGTGGTATTGCAGGCCCTACCCCCAGGAGCCCAGAGTTTCGTTGTGTCTCAGAAGCTAAGGAGCAAGTACCACCAAGAGGCCAGAGCAAATGGAGACCAGAAACTGTCTACTGGGTTGGGGCACAGGAGGATCACCAGAACTTTTGTGCAGGTGGTTCACTAGAGTGAGGGGCTGCAGCCTGGAGGCAGTGGGCTGTGAAGAGCATATGGGCTGGGAAATAAAGCAACAAGAATGGTTGGGATGGGGTGATGCCCAGATGCTAGAGGACAGGTCGCCTTACACAGGAGGGAAGAGGGTGTCTCCACTGTGACAAGAGGAAGCAGACAGGACCAGAGCCAGGTGGGCAGGCTGGATCAGCACCAGGGTGGGCAGGTTGGACCAGTGCTGGAGCAGGTGAGCTGGACCAGCATGGGGTGCAGTGGGGGTGGGGGAGCGGCTAGTAACAGGAGCTATGGATGCCCCACCTCTATGAAATGGGAAGTGGAGACACCTGCTGAAGAGGGGTTCATTACCTAGAGGAGGAGGAAAACCAAAGCTCATTGCCATTGAGTCGATTCCGACTCATAGCCGCCCTATAGGACAGAGTAGAACTGCCCCATAGGGTTCCCAAGGAGCGGCTGGTAGACTCAGACTGCAGTCCTTTTGGTTAGCAGCTGAGCTCTTAACCACAGCGCCACACGGGCTCCTGAGGAGGACAAGGTAGATTTGAAATTGTCTACACACAGCCTTTTCTACTTCTATTTTTTCTAGGGGAAAATACTTACACAAAGTGAGTGCCACCTCGGCTGTATATATTCAGTGCATTAGTTTATTCTAGCATATATATACTATTTCATCCCTAGAAGGAACCATGTGGTATAGGCAGGGACAAACCCCTGAGCTCCAGGTCCATGAAGATACTTGGTTTTCAGAGTCTTGACATCGCCACTGGGATCAACACAGTGTCACACAAACCCCACAGCACCGTCATCCCAGACCTTCACCCCGGAGGACAAGGCAGCAGTTCCAGGAGAGCCCACCTGCCCAGCACCCTCAGGTTGCCATGAGGCCACACCCTGGACAGTCTGAGGGTGGTCCCTGGGATCAAGTCTCTCCACCACCTACCACTTGTCTCGAGGTGAAGCCACCTGCCCTTCATCATACATCCCGCAGCCTCCTGTGGGCGGTATAGGGAGGCATGGGGCGTCCCGCTCAGCTCTCTTCGCTGCCCAGAGTCTTGGTCTTCCGGAAAATGCCCTGCATGGCTGCGATCCGGTCCTTATCCTGGATGTTGAAGACCTGGAACTGCGGCGGGGTGGGGAAGAAGGACCAGAGACATCTGAGAGCCCATCACTCATCACAGGCCCTGGATGCCACAGTGACCCCTTACATAGTGCAGGACAACTTGCCCACACCTGGCCACTGGGCCTCCTCCTTTGGGTCTCTGCCTGGACCATTCTCGCCATAAGTGGGCCCCAACTGGCCCAGCATCCTCTCCTCCAGGAGCCCTCCTAGTGCTCAGGGTCCCTGTGTGTGTATGACACAGAGGAGTCCTCACTAGGGCTTGCTGAAGACTGATTGTGTACCACCCCTCCCCCCATGCACACCCAGGTCTGCTGAGAGCCCACCCCTCCCGCCTCCCCTCACCCTTTTTGTTTCCTCACCCTTCCTGCTGCCATCCCCCCAAAAATACTGAGGTCTGCTGAGAGCCCAGAGCCGGTCCTTCCCTTCTCTGGTCTGCAGACTTTGGGGTGACCCCAGGAGGCTATAAGCACCCATCAGGTGGGAAGTATGGCTAAGACAGGGTTACCACTGGGGCCCTGCTGCACTAGAGCAAGGGAGGCTAACCCGGAAACATAGGACAAAGCCAGAGAGAGGCATTTGCTTTGAGGGGTTAACCCTTGGAGACAGAGTGGGACTGGACACCATGGGGATAGAGACAGGAGGGACAGCGGCCAGAGCAGCAAGAGAGGCCAGGCACCCCTAAATGCCCGGTCATAAGAGGCACGGGGGAAGGAGGGAACTGAGTCACAGGGAGGGGCGGGAAACTGTCCCCATGAGGGGCAGGGAAGGCTGATCCCTCCCCGCAGAGTGGAGTCCCTGGGGTCAGCATGCGGGTCTCTGAGCCTTCCCTGAGTGTGGGTTTGGTGGTGATTCTGGTGGGGAGCAGGGACCAGCTCAGATATGCCACCCTGGCTCCCAGAAAGTGGCCATGGGGCCACAAGGTCACTGGTAAGGGGGTACCCCATGATCCATCTGACCCCCGACATCACCCTCTCCCCCAGTAGATACTCTCGCTGTCTGGAGGAGGCCTGGCCTGGCTCCTGACCTGGGGGTCCTGACCTGGTTCCTGACCTGGGAGGGCCTGACCTGACTCCTGACCTGGGAGGGCCTGCCCTAGCTCCTGACCAGGGGAGTCCTGACTTGGATCCTGACCTTG
The DNA here is from genome assembly GCF_024166365.1 of Elephas maximus indicus. Classification (NCBI taxonomy): domain Eukaryota; kingdom Metazoa; phylum Chordata; class Mammalia; order Proboscidea; family Elephantidae; genus Elephas; species Elephas maximus. Next base: position 142,845,847 of record NC_064824.1, read on the forward strand.
GGGCTCCTGACCTGGTTCCTGCCCTGAGGGTTCCTGACCTGGCTCCTGACCTGGGAGGGTCCTGACCTAGGGGTGGCCAGGGTGCTGAACCAGGGCTCTGTGCCCACTGTGGGTGGTCCTGATCTCACATGGCCCCTCCAGCCAGCTGTACCCACCTTGTCCAGCAGGATGTCGAAGTAGGCGGTGGTCCAGTAGGCTGGGTCACTAGCGGGCAGCTGCAGCAGGGCCTTGACGCTGTTGTCAATGCGTGGCGGTGGGCTGCAGCCCAGGTGCGTGACATGGATGCGCAGGGATGCCTCGGGCTGGCTGGCGAAGTGCTCCACATGCTGGTACAGGGTGCCGAGGTCCAGGCCACTGGCCAGCAGCAGGTTCTGCCCCGGCCACAGAAAGTGTGGCAGGTTCCTGGTGGCCAGGCAGCAGAGCAGCACCACCAGCAGGCGGTACACGGCGCCCTCCAGGTCAGCCCAATCCTCGGGTGCTGGGAAGAGCACTGAGGCCCACAGCAGCACCATCTGGAGGGGGATGCAGGGGTGGTGGCAAGTCAGCCAAGCCCACCTACCTGTACCTGCTTCCACCTGCCTGCACCCCACCTTGGACACCCCCGTCAGTACCTCTTCCCCTGTCCCTCCCCTCCTCCCTCTGCCCCCATCTTTGGTCTTTGTCCAGACCCCTCCCCACCTGCTGTCCCCTGCCCTGGCCATGGTGGTGGCCCTGAGGCTCTGACACCCCCACCTGCAGCACTGATCCACCTGTCTGCCTCCCCAGCTCTCCTGGAGCACTGCAGCCTGAGTCTAAGCCCACTCTGACTGCAGTCCCCCAGCCTAACCTCCTCTCCTCACGCTCCAAGACATCCCGTGCCAGTCACCCAGGACCTCTCTCAGGAGCTTCTGATGCTCCCACCTGCCCATGCTCCTGAGCCTTTCCCTCTTGCACTCTCCCAGTGAACTCCTACACACCCCCGCACCCCCATCCAAAGGGCCCGTCTGGTGGCATCATCCCAGCCCCGGTCAGTGTGCCTATGACTCCTGAGCCCAGATAAACCTCTGAGAGCAGCAAGAACAGACTTCCCTGGCTGCCCCAGACACCCTCCTCCCTCCTGCCTGAGCCCCCAGCCTGGGCCCCTCCTGTCCCCAGAGCCTGCAACCTGGGGCTTCTCCTGTCCCCCAAGCCCCAAACTGGAGCCCCTCCTGTCACAGGATGCACCTTTCTGTGTCCTTACCCTCTCCTTCTACCGATCCCATCACCCCTCAGCTCAGTCTGGGGCTCCGGAGCCACAGTAGGGGAGACCCATAGACTGCTGGAAGCCAGCTCCTACCTCAGGGATGGGAATAGAGACCCCAAGAGGGTATGGAGGAGTCCCAGGCTATATCGGGGATGCACGCAGCACTGTTTCCAGAGGCCAGGTCTGGCCACCTCTCCCTGCACCTGGAGCCAGATGGGGGGCCGTCCCTCTCCTCCTACCATGGGGCTCTGCAATGGTGCCCACTTGGGGAGGAGGAACTGACAGAGCCCTGAGACTCCACAGCCCCCTTGCTTCCCTTCACCTCCTTGCAGGACAGGGGTAGGTGGAGAGGGGCAGTTGGGCCTAGGCTCTGCCCAGGGCTGGGTCAAAACCCCCAGCCTGGGGCCCCTCCCTGGCTTCTCTCAGCACTTGACAATTCACAGAACCCTACCAGGACTCGGGCTTCCCCTCGGGTCACAGCAGCTCAGTAAGCCACGGAGAAGGGGAAGTTTTCCCTCATGACAACGGGGGTCCCTGAGAGGTGACAAGGCTCTCCCTACATCCTCGGGGGCTGGTTCCACTTGAGAGAAGAACCCTTCTCAGGGCTGAGGAGCTGGGCAGACACCGGCTCAGCCCAACTGAACAAGAGGACTCAGAACTGAAGCCCTCGGTGGTCCTGGTGAGGGACAGCAATTACAGGCCTTGCTGCCGGCACGCTGCGGCCACACCCTTGCCCAGTGCCCCTCACTGGCCGTGGCCTCCTTTCCTCCCACCCAGGCAGGCCCCACACGGAGCTGGCTCCAGAGCTTAAAGGGGAGGGACAATGTGGGCTCCTGGCTCTGATCAGGGTCCTAGTGATGACAGAAAACAGTGCCTCAGGCAACTAGTGTTAAATTGCTGAATGATCTCTCACAGCTGTGATGGAAAATGTGCTGGCCAATAGAAACTGCTCTTTGGTGCCCCACCTAAAGCACTCCCAGGGCAGCCCCCCAGATAGGCCTCTGCCTCTGACCCCTGGCTCACAGGGAGCACCAGCAGGACAGAGGGGCCAGGCGAGTCCCATGCACACTCACCTTCATGTGGCTGAAGGCCAGGCCAGCACTCCGGCCATTGTCCCGCCAGCTCTCGTGGTTGACCCGATCCAGGATGGAGATGCTGTCCAGGCGGTGGCCGGGGAGGGAGCCTAGTGCACCCAGCAGCCTCGTCAGCAGGTAGTCAGTGGAGACCCTGAAACCAGAAGTGCTGGAGACCCCTTGGCACCAGGAGTCACCCATGCCCCACAGATCACCACTTGAGGGAAGCCCCCAGGCTTTGCTGGCCCCCAACATCAGGAAGGCCCAAGCCCTGTGGGGACCGCCCAGGTCCGACGGTGGCCCCTGTAGTGACATGGCCTCCCCTGTTTGACCCAACCCAGTCCTCTCTCAGTTTTCTAAATGGCCCTCCATGAACTTTTAAGGGTGAAAGTTCAGCTGTTACATAGACTGCCAGCCCCAAGACATGAGGGACTTAGGGTGCCCCAGGCCAGCCCAGCCCCTGTTGGTGCAGACAGGAAGGTGGGCACTTCCCTTTCCGGCCCTCCCTCCCTCTCTCCCCCTTCCTTTCTCACAGACTCTGACTTGGGGTCCTCCCCCCATTGCCCTGCAGATGGGGGTCCTCACAGAGCCCTCAGGCCTCCTGGGCACGGAGGAGGGGCTGCCAGAACCCCAGGGCCAGGTAGATGAAGGGGCTTCCCTCCCTAGACACCTCAGGAGGAGGAACCCTCGTGGGGAAGGAAGACACTGTGATCTCTAAAGCGTGGCCCAGGTGGAAGATTTCAAAAAAGCCCAGAGCTGTTTAGTCTCCTTGACTTCATGCATCTCCCAGTGGAGACCCCTCTGCCACATGGAATCTGTGACCACTGTCCCCTGCCTCCTCAGCTGCTTTTCCACCTGAGAGGGAGGGAGTGGGCTGGGGGAGGCCCTCCCAGTTCTGTGAGCTGTGACCTAACACACCCCCCATCACAGGTTCCCTGTGGCCCGGAGACAGTGCCCTGTACTCAGAGAGAGGTGATGCCGGGTGTTTTGAGGTGTCTCCTCAAGACTCCAACAACCTCTTGCGTGATACAGGTGCCCCAGGGGGCAGAGGCAGGCTGGAGAATTCCCAGGAGCAGCGGTGCCCACCCACAGGACCTGCAGATGGGGAGGTTTGTCCTACCTCCAGTGTTGGGTGCTGGCTGGCACGAGGTCCACCCCCTGGTCCAGGATTCTCTCCAGGCTGCCTGTGGGGAAGCGGGTCACCAGTAGGGTCCTCTCTGGGGCAGGTACCCTGCACCTCCTTCTCACCACAGGCACCACGTTGAAGCGGATGGTCCTCCAGCCGCTGGACACCAGCAGGGACAGCTGGAGCTCCTCCTCCTGAAGGCTGGAGGCATTCAGCGAGCCTGCATAGAGGCCAGCACTGAGCCAGACCACTGGCCCTCTGTGCAACCCACACCTGACCCTGTCCCACCGGGCCACCCACTCTCAACATGACTTACCTGCAGTCCTCTCTGCCCTGCCACCTAGACCCCTACCTTTTCAGGCAGCTGCATCTCACCTCTCACCTCCTCCATCCCTCCCTAGACACCTGCACCCTCCTACCCTGGACATCTGTACCCTCCCATCCCTGGACACCTGCACCCCTATCCCTGGACACCTGTACCCTCTCTCCTTGGAGATCTGCGCCCCCCCATTCCTGGACACCTGCACCCTCCCTCCCTGGAAATCTGTACCCTCCCACCCTGGACACATGCACCCTCCTGCCCTAGAAACCTGCATCGTCCATCCCTGGCTGGGGCCAGGAGGCTGGCAAGGCCCCCACCTGCCTCAAGCGTGGGGGTGGTTCTTAGGGCCACTTGTGCCCTAGCTGCCATGGTGCCCCACGCCCCGATGGTCCCGCCTCAGGTGGCAGTCTGGGAAATCTGATGGTGTCACTCACTCCCTGTCTCAACACTCTGTGGCTTCCCCTGCTCAAGGGGAAGCTCGGCCTCCCCAGCAGAACACACAGCAGCCCCCACCCAGGCCTCTGCCCCTCTTCCCCCACTGCCCAAGCCCACTCCATCCGAACCTAGTGACACCACCCCCAGACATGCCTCCCACCCCTGCCAGTACCACCCCGCTGCCTGGCTGCACTTCAGCCCTCTCCCGTCAGCACTGGCTCCCCTCTCAGGCTGCCCGACTCCCCCGCCCCCCCGAGAGGAGGTGGCTGCTTTCTGGGCTCCCTCAGCCCGTCTGGCACCAGCACTGCCCTCTGACTGGATAAGGTGGCCCAGAGCCACCCTGGGGCCCTTGAGCCGCCTTCCCAGGGACGCTTTGAAAGGCACTTAGGCAATTACGATTAAGTGCCTTGGTTCCTGATGGAGACCAAGTGGGAACACCCCTTCTGGTTTGGTTACATTTTTCTCCTTTGGAGGGAGCCCAAAAAAATAGGAGTGGGCCCTTCAGGGCAGCAGCTGTGGCCCCTGAGGTCAGATGAGGGACTTTGTAGAGGTGGAGTAAGTGGACGGAGCTCACCCTGTGGGGCCCCACATCGGCACCTGTGACCCATCCCTTTGGCCTCCGGGCATCCCTTCACCTAATGTGGCCCTGTCTTCTCCACCTGAGATGGGCTGGACGTGGGCTCCCAGGGGGCAGGCAGGGCTGACCCCCGATCCAGGCCTCCACACACATGTGGAGATTCCACGGCAGCCCCTGCATATTACTCTTGCCCCCCAGGCCCCTCAGGGTCAGAGACCAGCTTGAATTTGCTCACATTTGAGCTTATGCTGCCTCATCAGGAATGTCCCTTCTCAACCTGTGCAGCCCAAGGTGTGGGGAGCTCTCCTGCCCCAGGGATGGGACACTTCCCAAGGGTTCCCCCAGAGGTCCTGACCTATGGCCCCTGGAGGTGGGACACCACTTCCCCATGCAGTGCCAGACAGTGGCTGGGAGCCCCTCAGTCTGGGGGTACAGCCAGCATCCCCCGGCCCAGCCTGCTTACCCCCAAACCAGGAGCTGGGAGCAACTGAAGCCCTAGCGAACAGGTAGCCTTTAAGGCCCTGAGCTGCTGGGCTGCCAGCAGCCTTGGCCACTCTCACTGAACAACCAGCCCCTCTTTCCTGACGTGATCCACCTCAGTGGTGGCCATAGGAAGGGCCACCCAGGAAAGGGCCACTGGGGAGGGCGGGCCAAGCAGGACCCCCAGCGGCAGAGCACTCTGCCCCTCCCACAGATGAGGTCATGGCAGCCCCCATTAAAGGACAAGGCCCGTGTGCCCCCAGACGCTGACAGCGCCCTGCGGCCCCTCCCAGAGCACTGCCCTGGCCGCTGGCCACTGACCAGGGTGGCGGAGGTCAGGCCTCCCAGGGGCAGCCTGTGCCCAGGAAGGCCTGAGGGGGTATAATAACCCCTCAGCTTCCCCTTGGTGGAAGAGGAGGGGCCTCCTTCCAGACATTGGAGGCTCCTGTCACACCAAGCCAATTTCCTCTCTCAGCCCTTTAGTTGCGTTCTATCTATGAGCGGCAGCTTGGGAAGCAGCCAGCTGTGCCCACGGTGCCCATGCCCACCGCAACCTCCCATCACACAGCCCCTCACCTCACAGCCCCCACCTCACAGCCCCCAACCTCACAGCCCCCACCTCACAGCTCCTGGGCAGAGGCAGCCTGTGCCCTGGTCTCCTAGCTTCTGTCTCCCTCTCAGCTGAGCATCCCAGAACAATGTCTGCAATTCCCACATACCCAGCAGGGTTTCGGGCTGGTGAGTGTATCTCTCAGCCCAGAAGAGAGCTGGGGTGGTGAGGGGAGCTGGCAGTTCAAACAGTACCCCATGCTCACCCCAACCGTGGGCCTGTCTGTGGCTAGGGTGGTGGGCCCGCTGGGGACAGGGCCAGGTGGGAAGGGCCACGGTAGTTCAGACCACAGACAAGGTCATGCCAACTCGTGCACAGTAATTACATGCTCAGAGGATGACCAGATGGGATGCTGAGGAGGGGAGGATGGGGAGTGGGTGCCAGACACCTAATGACAGGCCTCGCCACCCTTGGGGGCTGCTCACCATCCTCCAAGAAAAGTGGGCACCTGCTCTGGTCACAGGGCTGGTCTTGGGGGGGGCTTTTCCCATGGCCGTGCAGGTGTCCCTGCCATGGGTAGCACCCTGGGCCCAGGACTTCCTGGTGCTGAAACTCAGTCCAGAAGTCAGGGGGTCTTCTCAACCTCCCTCCGCATCCCAGCCATGTCCTCCATGTGCTGTGCCTGACACACCCCCAGGAAGTGCCCAGGAGGAGACAATGGTCCTGTGGCCTTGGTGGCTGAGCCCCCAACCGTGTTCCACCTGGTGGGCCAGGCACCAAGGCTGGGAACCCTGAACAGGGCACACCCTGGTGGGTGCCTAGCGTCTCCATCCCCAGCCTCACAGACTGGGCACCTCATATGAGCCAACACCAGGGCAGATGCCTGGGGACTCTAGGCAACAAGCCCGTGGGAGTAAGTGCCTGTCCCCATCTCAGGGAAGCAGGATGGGTCCCAGGTCTTGTCGGAACAACCCACCACCTTAGCCCCGTTCACCACCCAGGGTCACTGCTGTGCTGGCCCTGAACAGGCAGCCTCTGCTGGAAGGGAGACCCCTGCTCCTGCCCTGCTGGAGCCCTGCCACCCCAGGATACGCCCCACCCCCTCAGTCACATCAGCATGGCATGGTGGGAGGGGTCAAGGCCAGCTCTCCCCTCAGCTCAGCTGAAAGCGTGCAGTCTCAGGCCCACAGGGCCCCAAGACACAAATTAGCAATGTGGCCATCAACGGAAACAGACATGCTCACACACACATGCATACACATGGTCCTACACATGTACACATATGCACACACATGCATACACATGCTTACATGCATGCACACACTCACGCTTGCACATACACACACTCTTGCACATACACACAGGCTCACACTTACACACACGTGAACATGCTCACACACACGTGCACACACCTGCTCCTCCCAACCTTTTGCAAAGTGACCAGATATCACAGTGGGGTCGGCTGCGAGGACCGTACCAATGGGCTGTGACTGGTTACACACCCACCTGCCCAGAGCCATAGCAGGGATCCCCATCAAACAAGCCAATTGGAAATCAGTACCCTGGTCACGAAGTTTCTTGCTATTTAAAAAGTAGCATCCATTAGATTTTTGTTATAAAAATCACTTTGTGAAAATGAGATAACACGAAAGTCATAATCTGTGTTAGAAGCGTATGAGGCTAGAAAGATTCAGGACATCTTCCAGCTCATGAGCACCCCTGAGCAGTCCCACTCCTGTACACACATGCACAGTGATCACATGTGTGTGTACTCACTCATGTGCACCAGACACTCCCCCTGAGCAGTCCCACCCTTGCACACACACATAGAGATCACACGTGTGTACTCACTCATGTGCACCAGATGACCCCTGAGCAGCCCCACCCCTGCACACATGCAGAGATCACACGTGTGTGTACTCATGTGCGCCAGCCATGCCCCCTGAGCAGCCCCACCCTTGCACACACATGCACAGTGATCACATGTGTGTGTACTCACTCGTGTGCACCAGACACACCCCTGAGCAGCCCCACCGTGCACACACATGTACAGTGATCACACGTGTGTGTACTCACACACCTGCACCCAGACTCGCATCCTGAGCAGTCACACATGGGCATACCTACACAGCAATCACACACATGTGTACACAGACATATGCATGCCCGGTGCTCTCACGCATGTACGCAGACACCACGTGCAGAGGGCCAGTCCCCCTACCTGGAGCGATGAGACTGTGGTGTTTGCAGTGCACGATGGCAGCCACCAGGAGGTCCCTGAGGACGCACAGGACCTTGCCCGGCACGATGTGGCCGCGGCACTGGGCGCTGCTCTCCGAGGAGGCGCTGAAGACATCGTTTGCCGTCCAGGGCTCCAAGCCCGCGCCTTCTGTAGGGACCCCCAGGCGGCAGCATGCAGGGCCGCCCGCAGGCTCGGCGGCGCCCGACTCCTCGATCAGGAGGTCCTCGGCATCCAGCCCCAGGGGCACCTCCAGGTCCAGGGGCTCTTCGGAGGAGCGCAGCGCGAACTGGAAGGCCCCCAGGTCGCGGGAGTAGTCGACCAGGAAGCGGGGGTCCAGGGCGTGCACGCGCTCCAGCACGGTGAGCAGCACATCCTCCGCTCGCTGGAAGTCCTGGGCCCGGGGCGCCGCGCGCGACCGGACCGCCTGCAGGTAATGGTGCCACAGGGGCACCTGCACGGCCATGCCGGCGGGCGGCGGAGCACCAGCCAGTGCGGGCAGGACTGCAGGTGGGCTGCGATCCCAGGTGCTGGTGCGGACGGGCGGCGGAGCACCTGGCCGTGGGAGCAGGACTGCAGGCGGGCGGCGATCCCAGGTGCTGGTGCGGACGGGCGGCGGAGCACCCGGCCGTGGGAGCAGGACTGCAGGCGGGCGGCGATCCCAGGTGCTGGTGCGGACGGGCGGCGGAGCACCTGGCCGTGGGAGCAGGACTGCAGGCGGGCGGCGATCCCAGGTGCTGGTGCGGACGGGCGGCGGAGCACCAGCCAGTGCGGGCAGGACTGCAGGTGGGCTGCGATCCCAGGTGCTGGTGCGGACGGGCGGCGGAGCACCCGGCCGTGGGAGCGGGACTGCAGGCGGGCGGCGATCCCCAGTGTTGGGAGCGGGCGGGCAGGCTAAATAGCTGAGCCCGGCAGAGGCCTTTCAAGTGGGTGAGTCAGTCACCAGCAATCAGGAATGTCACTGGGGCCTCGGCCGGGCTCCACCCTCCTCTCAGGGCCGAGGCACCGCCCCACCCTCCTGTCCCCTTTCCCAAAAGCCGCTCAGGGCGCCCCCTCCCAGGCCGGCCTCCTCCGCTGCCTCTGGGAGCGGGTGACGGTTTTCTGAGGGTTCCTCCTCGTCCTTCCCCAGGAGCAGGTCTCTGCGGAAGCCAGGGCCTCGCCACCCCGCCGAAGTTGGAGGGGACACGCAGTACATGCCTGTTTCTCAGACGAGGAAGGTGAGGGAGGCCTGCGGCTTCCCGGCGTCTGCAGTGTAGGAGCCACCTTCCCCGCCTCCTCTCCCTCCCGCGGCCACTCTCCAAGCAGTTTGAGAGGCAGTGAGCCAGGCTGGGGCTGCATGGGCAGAACAAAGTTGAACAACCTAGACAGTTTCCGCCTCCATCGCTTCTGCCTGGTGCAAATGCTGGAGCCCCACTCTCGGTGCAGAAGCGGTAGGGGTGGACCCTGCCTCCCCCCACCATGCGAGCAGGGCCTCCGGGCATCTAGCCCTCCTGGCTGGGGCCCTCATTGTTGCCACCCCCCAGCCTTGGGCCTTCTGGGCGTGGCACGCACCTGGGCCTGGAGCTGGGCCTCTGTCCCGGGTGGAGCTGGTCTCTGTGGCGCTGCATCACCAGCTGAAGAGCTCCCCTCCCCCCAGCACCTGTGCTGGGCACTGTGCCCACCCTCCTGCCTACCAGCTCAGGGTTTCACAAATCCCAACAAGCAGGGGGCAGGTGCCACCCCTGTGGCCCTTGATCCTGCCATCCAGTTCTCAGCCACTGGACCCTGCAAACAAAGAACAGGTGGCCCCCACTCAGGTGCTGCTAAGATGCCAGGTGCCAGCCCCTGGACCCCACCCCACAGCCCTCCAGGGGACCTATCAGCCCTCACTCGTGGTGGGACCTGAGCTGCGGGGTGCACAACTGGATACAAGGATGATGCTTGGAAGCCCCCTGTGGGGTCTCCGCTCCCATGTCTCCCAGGAAGAGGAGCTCACCCCACACTGGGCAGTCCATGCTAGCTCCAGCCAGACTGGCTTCCTTCCTGGGACCTGAAGTTCCTGTCCTCAGGCCGCAGCCCAGGCTCAGAAGATTTGGTCCCCAGACCCATCCTCCCCACACACTCTGTGGCCCCTCTGTCTCCAACCGGCTCTGACATGCAGGGGTCTTCCTCTTGGGGTCCTCCTCTTGGCAGGAGCCAGAAATCCTGCAGCCCAGGTCATCGGGGTCTCAGCCCTCAGCCATGGGCTCGAGGTGGGCAACTCAACTCCTGGCTCTGAGCCTGGGCTTTAGGTCTGTAAGGACTGGGGAGGCAGACTTGATACACCTGGTTTCTTGGGCCCCACTCTCCTAGGAATCACCCAGGAGACCCCGTGGCCCCCAGTCCATCTGAGGTGGTCCTTGGGAGCAGCCCCACCTGTGCCCTGTGCCCACCCTATGACCCTGGAGTTCCCCAGGCCAGGCCTTGGCCCTCCTCTCTCCTCCCACTGACGTCACCTACCTGGGCACACGGCCCCCCCTTTGCTGACACCCCCTCCTTCTGCCCTACACACCCTCCCCTGTGTGCCCAACCAGGCACCCCACACAGCTCCACACCTTCACTCCCCTAATCACACATCGAAGGGCACAGGCCTCCAGCTGCCACCTGCCAAGTCTGCTCAAGTCCCCACAACACTTTCACTTCTAACCTGCTAGCTAAAATTTGGGAATTCCCTCTACCCCCTCAGGATGCCCGCCATAAGCTCAGAGGTCCCCAGCCCCTCTCACTTCTGCCCTGCTGGCTCCCACTACTGCCTCGGGTTTGACAATTTTGTCAAACAACTCACAGAACTCAGGAAAACACTATACTTAACGATTGCAGCTTTATTATAGCAAAAAGGGTACAAAAGAAGAGACACAGAGGGCAAAGTCTGGGAGCATCCCCAACATGGAGCTTCCATGTCCCAAAAAGGGTGCGTCACCCTGCAAGCATCAATGTCTTTGGACCAACCAGGAAGCTCACGGAATGTCTGAGTCCAGAGCCTTTACTGGGGCCTCTGTAGGCAGAGTGCCTGGGTGGCACCAACTGTGAATGTGCTCGACTGGTTCGAGTCCACTCAGAGGCCCCTAGGAAGGAAGGCTTGGAAATCTACTGAAAAATCAGCCATTGGAAACCCTGTGGAGCATAGTTCCACTCCGCACACCTGGGGTCGAAATAAGTCATAATTGACTGAATCAGCTCCCTCCCCTGAGGTTGGCTGAGGCCACATGGGGGTGTTTCTGGCCTGGGCAGCCCTCTACCAAGAGGCCCCTCATTGGCCTAAACCCTCAGGTATGGTCTGGAGACCGTTTCAAAGACATCTCAGCCACTGGGGATTCCACAGTTTTAGAGGTTCTCTCTCAGGAACCAATGACGAGGACCAAATTCTCTGGGCGAAGTTAGATTCTTTGACCCACAGAGGATTATCTGCTTTACCTAAAGTGAACCGACCTTAGATATTAGTCACAGGTAGATACCTGAGTTGACCACATAAACTTCCTGTCACTCCTGAGGGTGCGGCGTCGCCTGCGTGGTGGGGGAACTGATTTTATCCCTAACACTCCACAAGAGCAGATAGGGAGGCAGGTCCTCATGAGTCACCCCTCCCCCAGGGCCCCCCAAGCTGGGCTCACGTGCAGCCACTGAGTGGATAAATATGGGGTGGGGTCTTGGTGCATTCCTCTCCCCCAGCCTCTCAGGCTGACCCACGCTCTGGATCCCCCACCAAGGCTGGCAGCCACCTTGTGGTCCTGCCAAGGGCCCACTGGGGGGTGTCCCAGAGAAGCTGGGTTGGTGGTGTCCCCAAACATGAGCCTCCCAGAGGCCCATCTGATCTGGCCACCCCATGACAGGTGTCCACTGCTGTCCTGTGGCTGGGCCCCCCAGAGGGGCACAGAAACAACAGCTGCACCCAGGGCCCAGCACCCACCAAGCCCATGTCCAGAACAGGGCTGTATCTGGTACAACCATAGAGTGACAGCGGCTACTTCAGTTCCAGCACCGCCAGGGGTCATGCCCTCAGGCACAGCCCACAGGGGCCATGAACCCAGGTCAGCCAAGCAGATCCAGTCGCTGAGACTTCCAGCCAACATGGCGCCATAAACAGAAGCACCACGTCATCCCTCCACAGCAAAGACCCGAAAACTAAGTAAAACAGAGACAAATGTCATTCCTGGAACCTGAAGTGTCAGATGAAGAGATGAAGAACTCAGCCAAGCACTGAATGGAATAAGAAACTGACAGAGGATGGAGAGTGAGGAGAGATATGTGCGGAGGGCCCCATCAGCTAACGCAGCATGGATCCACTATCTTGGACTCCAGCCGGGGATTGGCAGACCGGGATCGTGGCAAAGCAGCTTTGCAGAACTCCCAGCAGGAGACAGAGCTTGCCGGCTGGCTGTGGTGGCTCAGCCGGATGGGAAGTGCAGCGTCCGCCCCACCCATGTCCGAGATCAGCAGACAGGGAGTACAAGAAGCAGGTCACAAAGTTCCCAGCAGGAGACAGAGCACCCGGTAATGAGCAATACAAGCTTTCCGAGCCCCTCCTCCTTCCTCCCCGCTTCAGCCTCCTCTGCTTCCCACCAGCCGCAGTCTCTTGGCCAGGAGGCAACTGCTTTGGCCTCAGGCAGCTTGGATTCTCCCTGCCCACACTGGCCAGGCCCTGAGCTGGTGTTGGTTCTTTCCGTCTCTTTTGGTTTCTTCTGTGCCCTACCACCTCCCCCTCCTTTCTCTGGAACATCTGGCTCTGTGTGCCATCTTTGCTTCTTCTCGTAAGGCTATGAAGCCATGCGCAACTGGGGAACCACTCCCCCGGCCTGCAACATCAGGCTGGTGGGATCCCTGCAGCTTTTTTTTTTCCTCCTCTCTTTTCTTTTTCTTTTTGCAGCTTGGGAGCCCCTTCTAGCCAGGCTGCACTGCACCGCTTAGAAGCCACCCCCCCCCATCTGCACAGCCGTGTAGGTGGGATTCTTGAGGGCATTTCTTTTTTTTTTTCTTTCCTCTCTCTTTTTCCCTTTCTGTCCTCCATTTCTCAGTTCTCATTTTTCTACACTTATCTTCTTTTCTTGTCTCCTGAATACCTGGTACTGTGTGACATCTATACACCCTCTAGCCAAGCTATACTGTGCAGCCCGGGAGCCACTTCCCCAGTCCTAGCAGCCCCACTGGTAGAACTCTGGGACTCCTGGGGGCTTTTCTTTTCCAAATTTTTATCTAGTTATTTTTCTTTCTTTTTTTTTATTTCCTTTCTGCTTTTCTCCATTTATCGGTTTCTCATCTATCCACTCCAAAGGGAAGTTCCCTTAGCACTCTTTTTTGTTTATTTATTTGTTTTTGGCTCCTGTTTCTCCCTCCTTTACTTCCTCTTTCCCATTGCAATCTTAGCTCCACACATCACAACCTCCCGCCTCTTTCCTGCCTACCTGCAGTGTGCACTGAGCGTCACACCCCTGAGCAGCACAGGCACGGCCTACTGGAACCTGCCCAGCACTGATTCCTGGCCTGCCCTGTTGGCCCTAATACGTGTCATAAACAACCCACCCCAGACCCTCCCCTTCAGCTGGACCTGCCCTGCTGCACCACAACTGAATGACTGGCCCTGCCCATCAGACAAGGAGGTGAAAAGTACCGTGACTACAGACAAGCAAACAACAAAGAATGCACAGCCTGGCTGCTCAGATGTAACCAAATAAAACAAAAAAGCAGGATGAAACAAACAAATCTACAATCAGGAAATGAAGAAAATAACTACTGAATGTCCCAAAGGCAGCAGACAATACCAGAACATACATAAAAATAGGACAGGATGATTCCAGTAGGCATCCAAAATAAAACACCAGATGACTTTCCAGTAGAAGAAAAGGCACTAGAGCTACCTGATAGGGAATTCAGATCTCTAATATTCAGAGCAATCCAAGAGTTGAAGCAAAAAGCAGACAAAAATGAGGAAAAAATAGGCAAACTCATGGAAAATACAGAAAAAAAAAAGGAAGAATTCAGGAAAATAATACAGGAACAAAATGCCAAAATAAATTCACAACTAGAAATCATTTGAAAACAATAATTAGAAATCCAAAAGATAACAAGATTTCAGAAATGGACAGTGTCATAGAAGGGCTGAGGAGCAGTTTTGAAATGATGGAAGACAGAATCAGTGACATTGAAGACAAACACTTGGATACAACTCTGTCTGAGGAAAAATCAGAAAAAAAGAATGAAGAAAGATGAGGAAACCCTGAGAGTTATGTCGGAAACAATCAAAAGCAAAAATTTGCAAGTGACTGGAGTTCCAGAACAGGAAGAGAAAACGGAAAACACAGAGAGGATCATTGAAGAATTGCTGGCAGAAATCTTCCCTAATATCATGAATGATGAAAAGCTGACCGTCCAAGAAGCTCAACGAACTCCATATAGGATATTCCCCCAAAGAAAAACACCAAAGCATATCATAATCACCCTCGCTAAAACAAAAGACAAAGAAAAATTCTTGCGAGTGGCTTGAGAAAAACAAGAAGTCTCACACAGAGAAGAAACAATAAGACTAAGCTCTAATTATTTGGTAGAAACCATGCAGGCAAGAAGGCAACAGGATGACATACATAAAACCTTGAAAAAAAAAAATTGCCAGCCAAGAATAATATATCCTGCAAAACTTTTGTTCAAATATGATAGTAAAATTAGGACATTTCCAGATAAACAGAAATTAAGGGAATATGTAAAAACCAAGCCAAACTTACAAGAATTATTAAAGGGAGTCCTTCAGTCTGAGAACAAACAACATCAGACCACAGCCTGAATCTAGGATACAAGATTGTACGAGCCAGATATCAACCTAGGAAATGAACTCTGAAGGACTATCCAAAACCAAAAGAATTGCAACAGGGAACCAGAGAGGTTAATCTGTAAACGACAACAATGTCAGAATAATTAAAAGAAGAAATAAATGTATAGGTATAGAACTTTCTAATGGAGAGGAAGATAAGATGATACCAAGTAATTACAGACTTGCTCTTACCTAGGAAGATAAGGGTAAATTTCAAGGTAACCATCAAGAAAGTTAACAAACCTACTCACCAAAATAAAGAAGGAAAACACAAGTCTCAATAAAAACAAAACCTACAAAAACAAAAGAAATTCACAAACAAAAGGAACTCAGCACAGGAGAGTAAGAGGAACAAAGAAAATTTTAGCGCTACAAAATGACAACAATAAACTCACACCTGTCAATAATTACACTGAATGTAAATGGCCTAAATGCACCCATAAAGAGACACAGAGTGACAGAATGGATTAAAAAACGGGATCCATCAATATGCTGTCTACAAGAGACACACCTTAGAAACAAAGATGTAAGTTTATTAAAAATCAAAGGATGGAAAAAAATATATCAAGCAAATACCTACCAAAAAAGAGCAAGAGTGGCAATACTAATCTCAGGTAAGACAGGCTTTAAAACAAAATCCACCATAAAAGACAAAGAAGGGCACTATATAATGATCAAAGGAACAATCCATCACGAAGACTTAACCATAATAAACATCTACACATCCAATGACAGGGCTCCAAAATACATAAAACAAACTCTAACAACACTGAAAACAGAAATTGACAGTTCCACAATAATAGCAGGAGGCTTGGACACACCACCCTCAGGAAAGGGCAGATACCGTCACTGCTGTCTGTGGGAGACACAGCAGCCAAGGCAGGCAGAGACCTGGGGAGACAGAGACACCCAGGGACAGAGACAGTGAACCAGGTCCAGATCCCAGAGCAGATAGTGTGGGCAAGGGCAGCCTGGAGGCAGGGATGGGTGGGGACAGAAGTCTCCACATTCCTTTGTACCCCTCCCTCTTCCCAGGAACTGCCCTGCCTTTTAAGCCAGACACCACGTGCTCAGGGAGCCAGGCTGGGTGACAGCCCTGAGTCACAGGCCCTCAGTAGGAAGCAAGATGCATCTCATGTGGGTTTCGGGTCCCTCCCCTTCCAGGGAGGCTCTGGGTCAGCTGCAGGTTCTGGACCCATGAGGGCTAGCTGGTGACCTGAGAAGTGAGGTTGGCAGGCAGGGGCTGGTCAGCTCTGTCTCAGCCCAGCCCCCACCTCCACCCTCTCCCCAGGGTGCCCATGTCCACCGTGGCTGGGGCCACCAGGAGCTGGAGTCCAGGTGTTGTGAAGGATACTCCTGGTGTTGTACACAGGGTAGAGGCCAAGCCAAGCCTGGCTAAGGGGCCCTGCTTCAAGGACGAACAGAATGACCAAGCCCAAGGTGGCCTCTGTAAGGGAGGGGGCAGCACAATACAATGCCAGCAGAGGGTCCCTGATGAGACAGCAACAGGGACCGTGATGGATCGGGCCAGAGCGCTCCTCCTACTGGACACTGAGCACTGGGCAGGTGGCCTCCCTGCAGCGGGCCTCAGTCTACCGTCTGTAATGCCCAATTGCACTCTCTAATGCTCTCCCAAAAGTTAAATGAAGTTGTGATTCTAGACCCAGAAGCTGTGGTCTGTGCACTGCTCCGCCCAGTGTCAGGGTGGGTCTAACCGTCCCTGCCCCTCCCTGTGTGTGATCACTCAGGTGGACTGTTCCCCACGGCGTCCCCAGGTCTCCAGGGAAACGGCTTCCTGCCAACAGTGTTCTCTAGATCCCATGGCAACGGGCCCTGCACTCCTGTTTCCAGGACAACCAGCTTTAGCGTCGCGGTTACCACAGCAACGCCCCTGGGTTCGTTGGCTGGTGTTCCTGTGAAAGCAGCCGAGTGCCCAGCTCAGGAGGACCAGGCAGAGCAGCCAGGGGCCTTGCAGGTGTGGGCCAGGTGTCCCAAAGGGAGCCTGAGGGGAGGGCCGCCCAGGAGCCGCCGGGTTCTCCTGAGATGAGTTCTGCCTCCAGTGAGCCTGGCGATGGGGCTGCTGCTGAGCGGCCCCGGCTGGGGCTGGACGTCGTGATCCAGGTCAGTGGGCTGCAGGCACTGGGGGGCAGGGCGCTGCAGGGGGGGCCCGGGCACTTCCTAGCTCCAAGGGCCACTTTTCACCCACTCACGTGTTCAGCACGAGCGTGCACAACACATGTGCACACACATGAGTGTAGATGTCCCTTGGGAGAGGAGCCTGGGAGAGCCCAGACTGGGGGTCCCCGACCCAGGCCTGCCCTCCCTCCGTGCTGCAGAAACTCAGGGGATCAGGTCCCTCCGAGACTCAGGCTGCAGCTGCACGCGGGGAGCAGACAGCTCTGCAGACTCCCCCAGCACAGCCCGCCCTGGACTCTAGTTCCCGGCGGGTGTTCAGTGACAAAGTCAGAGCCAGCGTTTGCTCCCTGGAGAGGTGCTTGCCATCAGCTCCGTGTGGTCCGTCCTCAATAGCCCCTCTGACTCCAGAAGTCGTGGCTGTCTCTCAGCCCACTCACCTGCACAACAACAACCACGCAGTAACAGTAACAGTAAGGACTGGGAGTCGCCCTGACAACCACCACACAGTAACAGTAACAGTAAGGACTGGGAGTCACCCTGACAACAACCACCACACAGTAACAGTAATGACTGGGAGTCGCCCTGACACTCTCCACTTGCCCTTAGTCCCAGCACCAGCCCAATGCCCAGCCCTGCGACACCACCCTCTGCCTCGCAGCACGCCTGGCCATCTGTGCTGCCACCCCTGCCCCGGTCACCATGACCAGGAAGTCTCCACCTCCACTGACCTCTTGGGGAGCCCCATGAAACCTCAGTGAACCAGCTGACTCCGAGTTGTTTATTAACTGCTGTGCTGTAGGGGTTGACCTGGCCCTACATAAACAATACAGGTCACCTGAGGAAAGTAATTACCCATGGTTGGTGGCGGGTGATAGATAGCATGGAACAGCCATCACACACACACGTATACATACATATGCAGCTATATGCATGCACACACAGAGCACTTGGGCAGGTCACATACACACATATAGGTATGCATGCACACACCTGTAGGCACACATGCACACTCACCCACAGGTGCACACACATATAGGCACGCATGCACACACACACATCTGCAGGCACACACATACACTCACACACACATGCACACAAGGACAGAACGGACAAGGGCAGGTGATGCAACAAAAGAGAAGGCTGGTCGGTGCCTTTCCCCTGGGGCTCGGCTGGCTCTCTGGCTCCCGTGGGATCTCAGCCCTGTGAAGTCCTGAGGGCTGGATGAACAAATGATGGGTGCAGTTTACAAGACACACTCAGCCATGACCCAAATGTCAGCCCTTTGGGGTTTTCATCACCTCATGGATGCTGCAGTTACAGGCTGGTTTGGGCAGGACCCAGGGTGGTGCCGATATCGTGCGGTGGGCATTGGAGCTGGGTAAACATGGCTGAGGGACACGTGTGTGAGATTGTCATCTGGAAGCCAGGTGAAGCCTTGCAGAGTATGCCACCAGGTCTGCTGGACCGCCCACCAACACCTGTTATTTGCACTGCGGTGATTGAGATCTGGGTGCAATTACATCTGGGGCCAGCGGCAGGCAGGCAGGCAGGCAGGCACCACAGATGCCCAGATAGGCCTGTCCAGACTGCGCGGGGGGCTGAGGGGTCCTCTGCCCCTCCAGTGACAGAGGGGGAAGCTGAGGGCCTGCGAAGGGTGTGGCCTGAGGATGGGGAGCCTGGAGGGTGACCAGGAGTGGAGTCTCCGTGCACTGAGTGTGCCCCCACGCCCCAGAACCGTCCCTGACTTCCCTCCCCCTCAGCGCCCCCCCCCCAGCAACATCTGCACAGCATCCTGAGATCCCACTCTGCATCTCAGAGTTCGCATTGGCGCTCCCCTGGGACAGGTGTGGGAAAGATTCTTACCTTAGGCCCCTGGGCGGACACAGTTGGGTTGGGAGAGCGCACAGACCCTGAAATTCTCTGTGAAGTGAGGGGTGGCCGGGGCATATGTGAATGGTTTGGAGGGACCCATGGCTTTTCCCGGATTTTTGGAAGGTCCTGTCCCAGAGTAGACAGACAGTGGTGGGGGCAGGGAGAGTCCCGGAGGAGGAACACAGATGAGGCAAGACTTCTGATCCTGTGGCTGGCTCCTGGAATAGCTGCAGGGCCTTTCAGATGATACTTTTTCTCGGCTCACTTTGAGTTAATAGTATTTTCATAGGAATTTGTCCATTATATATAAATTTTTCAATGGGTTGGCGTAAAGTCGTTCATCTTCTGCCTTTTTAATGTCTGCAGGGTTGAGGTGGGGCAACTCACTGTCCCAGTTTGCTCGAGACTGAGAGGTTTCTGGGACTTGGGATCCTCAGTGCTAAAACTAGAAAGTCCCCAACAAGCCAGGACAAGCTGGTCACCCTAATGTGAACTGACACCCCTTTTTTCATTTCTGGCACTGGTCATTTGTTGGTACTGTATTTATTTATTTTTCTATTTCATGAATTTATGTCTTTTCCTTGCTTTTAATTTCTTGGGGTTTTTAAGTTTCTTGCTTATCTAATTTTTTGGGATGAGTGTCCGGCGCATTGATTTTCAGCCTTTCTTCTTTAATGTACGCATTTCCCTCTCAGCAAGGTTTTAGCTGCATCCCACAAGTTTTCAGATAACAGAACTTTGATATAATAATTTTCATTATTATCCAGTTCAAACTATTTTCCATTTCCTAACTTCCGTTGTGATTTCTTATTTTACCCGAAGGTTACTTAGAGGTATATTCCAAACACGTAGAGATTTTCAAGGAGCCCTGGTGGTGCGGTGGTTAATAGCTCAGCTGCTGACCAAAAGGTTGGCGGTTCGAACCCACCAGCCACTCCACGGAAGAAGGATCTGGTTGGTGGTCTGCTTCCAAGGAGGTTTACAGCCTTGGAAACCCTGTAGGGCAATTCTACCCTGACTTATAGGGTCGTTATGAGTCAGAATCAGCTCGATGGTAATGGGTTTGGGTTGGTTTTTTAGAGATTTTCGAATGACCTTTTTTCTTAATTTATTTTTTTACATCTAGTTTAATTACACGCATGGACCAAGCATCAAATTGTTGTGGATTTGATTTCCGAATGATTAAAAACATTGAGCAGCTTTTCACATGCTTATCGGCTATTCCTGTCTCTTCTTTTGTGAAGTGTCTGTTCAGATCTTTTGCCTATTTATTAAGTTGGTTGTTAATATTCTTATTCTCGAGTTGTAAGAATTCCCTGTGTATCCTAGTTGCCATTTCATTTTTGTTAACGATGCCTTTTGGAGAGCAGACATTTTTAACTTACATGAAGTCCAGTTTACTAATTTTTTTCTTTTAGGGTTCATGCCTTTTGTGTCCTAAGAAATCTTTGCTTACCGCAAATTATGAAGATTTTCTCCTATGTGTACTTGTAGAAATTTTCCGGATTTTTCTTTTATGTTTAAGTCTATGGTGCATTTCTAGTTAATTTTATATATAGTATGAGGCGTTCTTTCCCGTATGGATATCAAGCTGTTCCAACATCATTTATTAAGTTGATCTTTCTCTCTCCCACCTAATTATCTTGGTGCCTTTGTTGAAAATTAACACAGCAATGATCTAGGTCTATTTGGGGGATCTCTCCTCTGTTCTGTTGATCCATTTGTCTCTCTTTATGCCAGTTCCACACTGTCTGGGTCACTGCAGCTTTATCAGAAATCTTGAAATCAAGCAGCGTGTGTCCTTCAACTTTATCCTTCTTTTTCAGATTTTTTTTTAAACAATGCTAGGTCCTTTGGAAACTCTATGGGGCAGTTCTACTCTGTCCTATACGGTTGCTATGAGTTGGAATCGACTCGACGGCACTGGGTTTTTTTTAGGTCCTTTGTATTTCCATGTATTTTTTAGAACCAACCTGTCAGTATTTTAGGGTTGCATTTAATCTATAAATGGTATTTTTTTATTTCAATTTCCAGTTGTGTCTTGCTACTACATGTATTTATTTTTTGATATATTGGCCTTGAATCCTGTGAGTTGGCTAAACGCGTGTATTATTAGTTCTAGAAACTGTCTCATAAATTCTCTAGGGTTATTTACATGCACTGTCATGTTGTCTTTGTGTACTGAAAGGGCTACTTCTTCCCTTCCAGTCTTTCCTGCCTTCTATTACTTGTTAATGCCTTATTGCACTGGCAAGGACCTGTAGTCCAATGTGGAGTAAAAATGGCAAGAGTTGACGCCCATGTCTTATGCCCAGTTTTACGGGGGCAATTATTCAGTCTGTCTCCATTAAATATGATCTTAACTATAGGTACAGAAAACCTGCAAAAGCCAGAATTTGTCAGAGAAGGAAAACTCAAATGTTTTCCACTAAAATGGCTGATAGAAAAGTGGTAAGACTGCACCCTGTCACAGGTGGAAAACTTGTGAGACCCAGAAAAACAACACAGCCCTGTCGAGTTCCAGTTCTCACAGGCTTCAATGTATTTTGTAGCTATAGTTTAGCAGATTGAGGATATTCCTTATCTTCCTAATTTCCTTAGAGCTTTCATCTCGAATGAGTGTTGAAATTTGTTAAACTTTTTCTGCATCAGTTGACATGATATGTGGTTTTTTTAGACTGTCAGTACAATGGAGTGCATTGGGTTTTTGAACACTGAAGAAGCTAGGGGTCTGCTAAACTTCTTGAATCTATAAGTTGAATGCCTTTTATCAGTTTTTAGAAAATTCTTGGGTATCACATCTTTCAGTATTTCTTCTGTCACATTCTCTCTCTCCTCCCCTGTTGGACTCCAATTACTTGTGTGTTAGACTTTTTGCACACACCCCTATCTGTTTTTAGCATTCATTTTTACCTGTTGATTAGTTTGGGTATTTTCTATTAACCTGATTGCCAGCTCACTAAACATGTCTTTTGCTGTGCCTACTCTGCTGTACCCACAAAGTTTCTCTGGTGAAATTCTTCAACCTTTCACCTATTTTGCCTATATTTTCCTGAGCATAGTAAATCTTTGTTAATTTGAAATCATCGACAGCTAAGTCCAACATCTGGACCATCTGCTTTGATTTGTTTGATTTTCCCTATCATCAGTCATTCTATCTCTCCTCTTTGAGTATCTACTGATTTTTTATTGTATGCCAGACTTTGTGTATAAAAGAATGTTATCAGCTCCAGGGGATATCATATTTCACCAGGGAGATTTAATCTTTCCAGTGTTAAGCAGATGGAGTTGGGGGCTGTTTTGGGTTTGAGCTTGCCTGTTTCACTGCAGTTCTGATAATAGTCAGCCTGCTACTGGCTTGTCCCTGTCCCTCAGGCACACACAACAGCCTAGTGGGCCATTGTCTTCTCAGCCCTTCAGAGGCTTTCAGCTTAGCCTTCAGGTGTGTTCACCCCATGATGCTTCAAAAGTTGTGCATATCTTGAGAGGCAAACCAGCAGTGTGTTTGAACCCTTCAAGTCTCATATGTTGCCCCTCCAGTACCATGGGAATGTCAAAATCCTGGCTGGTTTTCTGTTCCCCAACAGCAACCTTCCCACCATCTCCCCAGAATCAGTGAGGATACAGGCGGAGAGACACTCAAGATGCTTAGTGTCAAGTCACCACTCCCTTGGAGGCTTTTGAGCTGGCCTTTTGTTGTCAGGGCCTTTGCTTCTTAAGCACTGTGAGACTGAAGGGCACTTCCTCTGCCTGGCAGAGATGCTGGGCTCCCTCTTCAGCCTCCTCAATGACCTCCAAAATTAGCAAACGCTTTGTAGGAGAAGCCACATCTGGATCTAGGCTCCTCAGCTTTGTCACTGCAGTTTCATCACTCCGGCCCCATGTACCTCCTGGATGCTCTGTTGGCTGGTCTCCTTCCTCAGTGCCCCCTGTTTAGGCTGAGCTCAAACCATGACCTCCAGCGTATGCCGACCCACCTCTCCTCTCTGAATGGATCCCATTTCTCATTCCAATCCATCTCCTCGGTGCTTTCATAGCTCTTAGCTGTCTTTTAAAACACGAGCTTAATGATTTAACGGGCTGTTCTAGTCGCTGCAGACGGAGTGTTAGCTCACCGCGTCCTCCTGCATCTTCTCATCTTTCCTGGAAGGCAAATCCTGTGTCCCTGGATTTTAACTCTGAGGATAGAGCTTCCACCCACAGGTTTTACAGGGCCCTGGGAATCACTCACAAGAAGGACGATAG
The DNA here is from genome assembly GCF_024166365.1 of Elephas maximus indicus. NCBI lineage: Eukaryota > Metazoa > Chordata > Mammalia > Proboscidea > Elephantidae > Elephas > Elephas maximus. The sequence continues at coordinate 142,868,941 of NC_064824.1, forward strand.
GTCTTGTGGGTGGAAGCTCTGTGATCAGAGAGATTACACACATGTTCACAAGGTGGGGAGGCATGAAGGGGAGGAAGAGGAAAAGGGAAGGTACCAAGGAGGGGAGGGAAGGTGCTGTCAGGAGATACAGGCAGAAAGGTGAGTGAGGTGATGGGAGTCAGAAGGGAAGGCTGTGTGGAGTCCTCGTTCTGGTTCCAAATCTGCCGATGATTGTCTCGGCCTCAATGTCCCCACCTGTACGGTGGGGTGAGGCAGGTGGTCTCTGCGTGGCCCGCCCATGGAACCGGAATTGTGACTGCTTTGAGAGTGGGCTGTGGTGTAGCAAGTACTTGCCAGTCCCTGGGAAGTGCCCAGCCCTGTGGGGGTAAGCCAGAGAGGGAGGAGGGAGAGTCTGGTCTCCCAGTCTCCCAGGCCCTCACTTGGTGTCCATGCAGCCAGCACTGCTGTGCCAGCCAGACGGGCCACAGCCCCCGCTCAGGAACCCGCCCCAGCCCCGCTGTCATGGATCAGCCCCACATTCCTTGGCCGGACCTCTGAGGCCCTCACAACCGGGCTCTACCTGGTCTCCTGCCTTGTTCCCCATAACCCCCGGACCCTGCTAGTGCCCAGCTGCCTGTCTGTGTGCCTTTGCTTCCACTGCTGCCTCTACCTGGACACCTGTACCTGGGCTCCCTAACTGTTGGACCCGTACACATCCTCTAAGGTCCACCTCACAGGCCACCTCCTCCAGGAAGCCTATGTAGGCACTGAGACATGAAACAAACAAGACAGACAGGGCCCTTGCCCTCTGAAGAGGCCTGTTCTGAGTAACGTGGAGTTAGTGATTCATACCTTTGGCAGTTGCTGCTGGGTTTTTGGTCACTTGTGTCCTGGGCTGTGTCTGAGGCCTTGCTGGAGGCTGGGGGTGCAGAGATGAAGGAACCCCTGCTTTGGTGCCTCCCTTCAGGAGCACCCTGGATTAGCTCTCAGCTGAGGACCAAACCCCCTCCCTGGAGACATAAGCTCCTGTCCCTGGGGTGATGCCCAGACCCCCCCCCCCCCCCCGCCAAATGCTGGAAACACACAGGGACATGAATTGAGCAGCTGCTGAAAGGCAGCATGTTAGAGCCAGGTGCTCGAGGGACACAAAGCCACTCATTCTCCTCAGGAAGTGGACCTGGCAGGAGGCTCTGGCCAGCGCCCTCTCTGCGCAGGCCAAGGGCAGAAGGCCAAGAAGGCCGGGCCGCAGGCCCTGTCCTCAGATGTGCCCTCCAGCTGAGCCTGCCCCTGGAAGGAGCCCAAACGGCCACCTGGGCCTGCAGGCAGGAGCATGGGAGCGCCGGTGCGGAAACCAGCAGAAACAGCAGGAAGCTGGGGGTCTGAGTGGGAGTGGGGCTGCCAGTGCCTGCCGGGGCCATGCGTGTTTCTGCGTGAATCCTGGTCTTGCACAGAGGGCCCAGGCTGTGAGCATTAGCAACGCTGGTTCACTCGAAACTGGTTTGGGGGTTCAAGGTGGGGTCCCAGTCCTCACGCTGCCCCTTGTGACCCTGAGCAAGTCCCCAGCTTCCTGGGCCTCCGCTTCCTCGCAAGTGAAGTGGAGGTGAGAAGTCGCAGGATTCAGGGATATGAAAACGCTTGCTAAATGGCCAAGTGCGAAGGAACTTTGAGCACTCGATGTTCGTGGGCATCCCTCCTGACTCCCTGGCTTTGCCCAAGCGGTCACTGTCTTCTTTTCCTCAGCCCCTGTTGCCCATCAAAGTCCCCATCCTGGGCGCCGAGGGCGGGGGCCGGGCAGCCCCTCCTGCAGTGCCCCGCGCGACCACACGGTGGCACTGGTGAGCTCCGCCGCTGCAGACCCCCGTCCCAGGGCACCTCTGGAGTTCGGCGCTCTCAGCCCCGCTCCCACCCGAGTACGGGGGCTGGGTTTGCGTCCTGGTTGAGTCGGGTCACCCCGGGGCATCTCCTCTCCTGAAGTGATTTTAAACAGGGGCTTTGGCGCCTTTTCCTACCTGCCACTAGGCTGGTCCACCGGAGGTGCCCCTAACTTGGAACCCAGAGTTGGGGGGGGCCTCACCCTCTTCTCCCCCAGATGTGCCTGGGCTCCTTTTGCAAATGTATCCTCCTGCGCTGCGGACCAGGACATAACACCAATCAGAGATACCCCAGGAGTCTCTGGGGACGGTGGTCTGACCCTGGCCGTGAGCGGAGATCGCTCTAAGGTCACATTTCCAAAGCGCTTGTGGCCTCAGTCTCCCCACCCCCGCACGCGGCCCCCGTGGGGGCTTCAAAGAAGCCGTGGGCACATCTGTACAGCCCCCCGCCACCGACTCTACACCGCCACGCGGGGGACCGGTCGTGCCCGGGTCCCTGCCCTCCTGCTCTTGCCTGAGCGCCCTACCCTGCAGGTTGGGGGGGAGGGGGTCCCATTGGACTTACCGCCCCCCCGCCCCGTTACAGGAACCTGACACCTCGAGAACCACAGCATTCTGCTTTCAGTGTGGTGCCAAGGGCGAGGAAGGCCCTATGCCCCGCGGGGGTCTCAGTGGCACCCCAACCTCCTCTCAAAAGGTGGCCCTGACCACTGCCTTGTAGGAGCGCCCCAAGATAACGCCCAAGGCGCGGGGAAGGGGGGCATGGGGTGGCCCACAGCGACCCAGGGCAGAGGCTGGTCCAAGAGGTCGGGTCCTTGTGTGCAGAGCGCTGGGCTGGGCGGTGTGGGCACCGGTTCCGACCCACTACCCTGAATAGTGGGTCATGCCCCTGGCCTATCTGCAGGGCCCAATAGGATAAGGCGACTTCCGGACCCACCGTCCGGTGATCGGCGGTACTCAGCCGGGATCTGAGGGGGAAGCGGAGGAGGGGACCCAGCAGCAGCCCCAGAAGCCTAGAACCACAGGGTCCACAGCAGGACACTTACGGGGGAGCCAGGGTTGCTAGCAGCTTCCATTCCACGTGCCCTTCCCAGATGGTGCCGCTAACCGGGACGGTTCCGAGGCCTGGCATGGACGATGGTGGTGGGGGCTGCGGGTTCTAGGTCACCCTAGCACCGGGTCCAACTGCCAGTTCCTCTAGCAGCCGGTTGCCCCTTGCTCCATTCCCAGCAGCCACGCTCCACCGTTGGCAGATTCCATGCCCAGGGTCTCTGGGGCCCAGGCAGCCGGGGCTACCCTCCCCCTTTTCACAAAAGGGACACTGAGGGCCATGGCATAGCTGAGGTTCAGGAGGGCAGGTGACATGCCCAGGGTTGCAGCACGCTGACGGCAGAGCTGGGACCCCAGTTATTTCTTAGCGGGGAGTCCTTCTCTAATCCTGGTGGTGGGGGAATACCCGAGGAGGGTGGGGACTACCCTTCGCCCAGGCAGAGAGCCCGAGTGGGGGTGGCCGGCATGAGGAGGAGGATAGGTACCCCCTTGTCGTGCATGGGCGGGACCCAGGCCCAGAACTGAGAGCCAGAGGCGAGGACCCAAGAGCTAGTGAGACGGGGCATTTAGCGCAGGAGGAGGGGCTGGGGCAGCAGCGCGACCATGTGGGCGGGACTCAGCTGAGTCTGGGGTCTTCTGGAAAACGGATGGCCAGCCCCGGTGTCCTTAAATCCAAGGCGGTGCCTCGGTTGAGGCTCCCAATGGGCCTTCTAGAAGGTTCTTCGCGCACTGTCCGGGTCAGAACTGGGCGCCCGTGCCCGCTAGCCCCCAGCCCCAACCAGGAAGGACCCACCAGCTTTGGGGGAAGCGCCCTGCTCGGGATCTGCTGTGCCGCAGGTCGCAGCGCGACAGGAGCCTGGGGCGCCGGGGACGGGGGAACGCTGGGCGGCACCCCCACGAGGGGCAGGAAGGTCGTGGCCTTGTGACTCGGGCCGCGAGGCGGGCGGCAGAGCCCGGAGGGACCCGACCCAGCCGGAACGGGGGTCCGCGCAGACCTGGGATCCCCCAGATGGGGCCCCCCGCCCCTCCCCCCGCGTCCCCCCCGCCCCTCCCCCGCGCCCCTCCCCCGCGCCCCTCCCGTCTCACTTCTAGGGCTCGCCCCCTTCTGTTGTTTCCGTGGGGGCGGGCAGCCCTCACTCCCAGCCGACCCCTCCCTCTTGCCCCCCCTACGGGCGGCAGGGGCGGGGGAGGAGGGGACCCGGCACCCCTCCGCGCGGCCCCCCACCGAGCCCCCCGCCGACGCTCGGCCGGCCCGTCGCAGGCACCCGGCCACAGCTGGAACCCATTACGCCCCCAGCGCCTCCTGGGACGTCTGGGCTAATAGTGACCCTGTGTAAACGTTTGCAGTGAGTCAAGTCCATGCGGCGCTGCTTTCCCGTTAGCGGGTGGCGCCAAGGATGCCCCGGGGAGAGGCGAGGGGGCCGCTGCGGAGGAGGCGGGCAAGGGGCGCGTCCTTCCCGGCCTCGCAGGGTGGGCTCTGGGGAGTTCTCGTCACCCCAGGCCTCAGCTTCCCCGCGTGTAAAATGAGGGGTCTGGGCAGGTGATGGCTGTGGGCCCTCCAGCTGTTTCCTCGTCAGAGGACCTGTGAGGCGGCTGCTTCCAGATGGGGGGCAGCTCTGCCTTGGCCCCCTCCCGCCCCCAGGGCAAGGGCATCCCTCACTGCCCACCAAAGTAAGACTCTGAGGGCTTGTCTGGGGAACCCAGGGGACCCCAGTCCCACACCAGTGAACAGTAAGGCCCAAGTCCAAATGAGGGCAGGCAGACCCAGGCCATGGGCTCAGGCTGGTGGGGGCGGGGAGGGGGCACTCAATGAGGGCCTGCCCGGGGGGCTGCTGGCTGTGCCCTCCCGCCTCTCTGGGCAGCACCCAGGTCTGGGGATGACTCAGCAGGCTGTATCTGCCCAGGAGGGGGCCGGCCTGGTGGGGAGCAGATGGGGAAGCTGCCCTGCAAGACCCGTGTGAGGGGGGAGCAGCAGGGGGGAGGAGAGGACAGGAAGCCCTCTAAACCCTCTCTTCCAGCCCCAGCTGGGGGGCCTAGGGTTAGAGCCAGGAGGAGGCTGGGCCTGGAAAGGGTCTTCAGGGAGAGAAGGGAGAGGTGGCAGGAAGGCAAGACTGGTGGGGAGGGGTCCCTCACCAGGACCCTGGGCTGGGAGGAGGTCGTTTTGGGCAGTCATGGGAGGGGGGGTTGCATGGGGGAGCTGGCCATGGGGAGAGGGCTCCCAGGTGACAGGGAGGGAAGGCTGTGGAACTGGGGGCAGGGAAGCAGGGGGACTCCAGCTTTGCAGCCCGGAAAACCCTCGCCCCCCCACCCCAGCACACACACACTGCCCTGAGTACTGGAGCCAGTGCCTTAACTCTGACGTCCTAGTGAGGTAGAAGGGTGGGAGGCTGGGGCTGCCCTCAGCCCTGGGTGACTTTGCTGGGCCCTCTGTTCCCCAAGGTTTCATGCTGGTTTGAAATGGGCCCGTATTGACCCACTCTCCTGCTCCAGCTTTGCTGGGCCCTGCCAGTTCCCCCCATTTTAGCCATCTAGTGCTGCTGTAACAGAAATGCCACAAGTGGGTGGCTTTAACAAACAAATTTATTCTCTCATAGTTTAGGAGGCTAGAAGTCCAAATTTAGGGCACCAGCTCCAGGGGAAGGCTTTCTGTGTCAGCTCTGGGGGAAGGTCCTTGTCATCCATCTTCCCCTGGTCTAGGAGTTTACTCAGCACAGGGACCCCAGGTCCAAAGGACACACTGCTCCCAGCTCTTCTCTCTTGGTGGTAGGAGGTCCCTCTCTCTCTGCTCGCTTCTCTCCCGTTTTATCTCTTGCAAGATAAAGGTGATGCAGACCACACCGCAGGGAAACTCCCCCTACATCAGATCAGGGCCCTGACCTAAGTAAGAAAGTTGCGTCGCACCCTAATCCTCTTTCACATAACCAAATCTTGCCTCATTAACCACAGGCAGAGATTAGGATTTACAACACACAGGGCAAGCACATCAGATCGCAAAATGATGGACAGCTGCACAATACTGGAACTGATGGCCTAGCCAACTTGACACACACTTCCGGAGGACACAATTCAATTCATGACACCCTCTCCAATCAGCACCCTGCTGAGACCCACGGGACGCCCTGCCCAGGCTGACTTCCAGGTCCACTCTGGCCTGTGCAGCTGGGCTCCTCCCCAAGGAGCAAAGGGGCCCCAGGCCAAGAGAATGTGCCTGCTCAGAGACCAGGATTCCCTTTCTAGATGGATTCTGGGGTACCCAGAACCCTGGAACCTCCTACCTACTTCTAGGCCTATCCAGACCTCTTCCTGGTAGGTCAGCCACTCAAGAACTGGTTGAGGGGGTGGGGCAGGAACCAGACTCAAGAGGGAGGGTGACTTCACTGTCCCTCACTGCCCCTCGCTGTCCCTCACAGCAGCTGTCTGCAGGGAGTCAAGAAGAGACACCCCACACTTACTCCCAAGAGCGATGGGGGAAGGAGAATGGCACCGAACCCACTTTTCTTATCCTGCCCCCCCTGGAACTGTGCCCCTCTCCCGAGCCCACACATCACTCCTGCAGGTGGACAGACCCTGCCCACACGATGGTCTTATTCATGAAGAGAAGGACAGCTAAGCTTCTGTCCTCCCTGTTGTCAGCCATTTTCCTTGCCCTGTGACCCTCGCCACTGCCCCCCCATCCCACCCAGCTGGGCAAACAAGCTGTGAGCCCTTGCCTGCTCCCATGGGTGGGAGGGGGTTGGGGACCCTGTGCTCCATTGCTCAGCAGCCCCAAGGACCAGCCACTGGGGATGTGGAGGCTTACATCACAGCTCTACCTGACAGTTATCTGCAAGCCTGAGCCCCAGTTTCCCACCTGTGAACAAGGCACCAAGCCTGCCTCCAACATCCCTGAGAGGAGGATTCTGGATGACAGGCATGGCGCTCAGCCCGGCCCACAGGGGATGGATGGGGCAGGGCAGGGCTGGTCTTGGCCAGGTGTTCTTCAGATCTGATCCTCTGAGTACCTTACTCGCCGCTCCTCAGAGCAGTCCCACTTGACAGGTGGAGAAATTGAGGCACAGTGCTCTGGGTGACCTGCCCAGCCTGGCACAGTCCTCTGCGGGCCCTTGGCCTTCACAAACTCCAGTGGGGTTCTTATGAGAGGGGTGCCAGGCAGCTGTCCAGGGACAATAGCACCAGGGTCTCTGGGCCCGTGTTTTTTCAGAGACTGGAGGATACCATCCTGGGCCCCATGGCCAGCAGAGAGGACCGGGCACTGACTGTCCGGGGGGAAGGCCAGCAGGCGTCGCCCACCCCCGTGCCTGTCCGCATCCGTGAGATCGTGGCCGGCAGCCTGGGCGAGGAGCAGCCGAAAGGTGAGGGGGGTGCGAGGGCACCAGGGAACCTCGGACAGCGGACTAGGGTCCAGCTTCTGGGGGCCAAAGCACACCCCCAGCCAGGACTGCCCTGTGGCCTGTAATTGGGGCTGCCTCTGCCTGGTGGGGCGTGGTGCCACAGGGCTGCCCATGGGGTGTTCTGTCCACGCTCGCAGGGTCCCCCTGAGACCACAGGAACTGTCCCCAAGCCAGGCTGCATCTGCACCTGCTTTAGGTGGCCGCCAGTCTAAATGTACCCCTTCCTCCTTGACGTTTCATCAGCCTGGCCCCCGGGGGCACAGACGCTTGGCGGTGCTGTGCCACGCTCCTCTTGCCTCCCACCCAGCCCTGCGGGGCCCCCCCCCCACCACAGCACCATCCTAATCCTTACCCCTCACACCTGGGCACCTGGGCTCCCAGGCGGTCCATGTTGGGAGCCTGTGCCAGGCTCACACCCTCATGGGGGGCCCAGGGGTCCGTCTGCTATAGCAAGGGTTTGCGCAGCTTCTGAAGGACCTGGGACACTCGCCGTGTGCATGAAGGAAAAGGAAACCCCACTAGGTATTTAGAAAAGCAATTGATACAGGGGTGGGGCCTGGCCGCCCTGACACCGTGGCCTCGCTGCCTCACCAGGCAGGAACCCCCGTGTTCAGGCCGGCCCGCTGGCTCTGCTGTGGCAGGTTCGGGGCAGCGACTGGGCACAGGGATCTGTTTGGATTTGCTGTTCGTGTTAGATGCGGTGGGGTCAGTTCCACTCATAGTGACCCCGTGTACAACAGAGCACAACCCTGCCCGGTCCTGCTCCATCCTCACAATCCTTGCTATGCTTGAGTCCGTTGTTACAGCCACTGTGTCAATCCATCTCTTTGAGGGTCTTCCTCTTTTCCGTTGACCCCCTATTTTACCAAGCATGATGTGCTTCTGCAGGGACTGCTCCCTCCTGACAACATGTCCAAAGTACATGAGATGAAGTCACGCCATCCTTGCTTCTAAGGAGCACTCTGGCTGTACTTCTTCCAAGACAGATTTGTTCTTTCTGAGGTTTAAGAATGTTGATAAAGGCAGAGGGAGCAGTAGACTGCCCACCGGCAAGTGGGGAAGCCAGGCCCAGAGCATCCAGGTGTCCCCACCCTGGCTCCTGGGGTCTCTGGGGTCTGAGCTGTGGCCCTGCCCAGTGACTGAGGCCGACCCCACTTGGGAAGCCGGCGGGCAGCCCACCGTCCCACCTGGGGGCCAGGTGCCATGGCTGAGGGGACTGAGGGGACAGGGACCTGAACTGGGGTACCCTACCTACAGGGGTGCTGGAGCCCCCTGCTGCCGCGGCCCATACGCGGGAGGAGAATGAGCTGCTGCAGAAAGAGCTGGCCCGGCTGGAGGACCTGCTGGCCCAGGCGGGCGCCGAGCGGGACGAGCTGAGCAGCAGATACCACGCAGTCAGTGAGCGGGTGAGTGTGAGGGGGAGCTGGGGCCGCCTGCATGGGGTGGGCATTGTGCAAGGAGTCTCAGAACATGCCACGAGACAGCCAAACCCTGGCGCTACAGATGGAGAAACTGAGGCCCAAGGTGGGAAGGGCAGAGCAAGCGGTTTCCCCAAAGCCCCCTGAGGTCTCCAGACCCAGCTCAGCATTAACATGTCCCCATCCACCTGCCTGGGAGTCCTGTAGGCTGGCCTGGCCTGCCTGACCGCTCGATTGAGCACAAAGCTGGCCCCACTGGAGGGAGCTGGAGGGCCAGCAGGAAGGATCTGGCCCCACCCTGGGAGGAATGGCCCTCCCCCAGCCCTCTTTTCAGGCCTCTGAGGGTGGAGATGGGGCAGTGGGGTCAAGGTGCCTTCCAGTGTGCCAGAGAGCTGCATCCAGGAACCTATTTGATCTTGAAGTGTGGTCAGGGAAACTGAGGCAGGAAAGTGAAGAAACTTGCTAGGCCAGAGCCTCTTTCCTGTGTTGGCCACTCCACAGGCAGGGCCAGGCCAAGGTGAATGTGGAGCAAGGGGCCCAGCTCAGAGGGTGGGGGCTCAGAGCCCCACTGTGCTTGGCCCAGCCCCCACCAGGCTTCTTTCAGAACCCCAGCTGTTCTTTGAGGGGCAGGACCTAAGACCCACTTTCCAGATAAGGAAACGGAGGCTCAGAAGGGGCCAGTGCTTGCCCAGGGCTGGGCCACCACTGCTGGGGCCAGGCCTGAGCCGGGGCCAGCCCTTTCCCTGGCCTGTGGCCAGTGACCAGTGCTAATGCCCGCAGGCCAAGCAGCCTCCCTTCTGTGGGGCCCCCGGGAGGCTTCTGCTGTCATGGGCCCGCAAAGTCTCTCCCCCTCCCCCATTCTCTGGTCCTCCCCTTCTGTAAACCCAGCCCTCATCTGTGCACCCTTTACCTGCCCCTCCTCCCAGGGAGTTCCTGGGGCAGGAACCATGAGAACGTTCTCACATCTGGGGAGACCCAGCCCCAGGCCCTCCTTCAGGCTCTGTGTGTCCCAGGCTGGGCGTGTGGGAAGGGGAAGCTGTTCCTCACACAGGGTGGGGAGATGTTGGGAACCGGCCCTGGGGTGGCGGGGACAGAAGCCACAGAAACGCTGTAGACAAATTAGTAAACTCTGAGTCAGCGCCCAGCTCCCAGACGTGGCCGCCCCACGCTCGGCTCCAGCAGGACATTTCGACACCCTTGGACGCTACAGGAGCCCCTGGATAGGCTTCAAGTTGCCCCCAAGTCAGTGGGGTGGGATGTGGAGGGGTCAGGGTGGCAATTGCACCTGCTTCTTGGGAGTCTGCACCCCAGTGGCCCTCCCAGCCCTTCTGGCCACCAGCCTTGCTCTGGGCCCCTCAGCCCCTTGTTCTCACCTTGCTGGGGGCTGTGTGGGGCCCATGTACCCCCACCTGCCCACCCACCACGCCCAGCCCTCCACCATGCTCACCTTCCTCAACCCCACTCCCGAGATGGTGGGGTCAACTTGCACCCCAGCCAGAGGGGGCCAGATCATGGGACTGGACCAGGCTAGGAGGTGTGGGTACCCTTCAGCCCTGCACCCCTTAGCCTCAGCTCCAGCCCCCTTCTTGGAGGAGACAGGGCACCCCAGGAGGGCTGCGGGGAGCTAGGCAGGAGCTGGGAGAGGACGGGGTAGGGGCCTAGTCGTTCACACCAGGCCTTGGCCCTTGCTGACGCAACCAACTCCTGGTAAGGCCTAAAGCTCTGTAACAACACAAAACAGAAACCCCTGCCTTCTGTGGGGGTCGACTGGGGTGGGAGGGCGTGCAGTGAAGGTGAGGGCTCATATCCCCAGGCTACCGGAGAAAGAAGGCAGGTGCCCACTGCCCAGGCACTGTGCAGGGTCAGAAGCCCACCTGTGAGGAGGCTGCAGCAAGGAAGCTGAGGCCCAGAGAGTGGGTTCTGCCCTGGCCCTGTGGCCATAATGCTGTGCTCAGTGCCATGTACCTCCTGCCAGCTCCCCAAAACCCCCTGGCAGGGAAGCTCCCCATGGTTTCTGGAGCCCTGTTGTCCATGGGACCTCACTTCCAATCCGCCATTGGGGCGGCCTGGAGGCTCCTCCCCATCCCTCAGTTTACCCGCCTGTGAGCCAGGTGTAAGGCTGCACCAGCCACCTCAAGCACCCTGCAGCCCTACCTGTGGGCCACCCACCTTGCACACCCACACCATGCCCTGCCCAAGCAGGGGCCCATCAGTCACACCTCCAAGCTCAGCCCAGTGCCCCTCACCTGCCCTCTCTCTGCTGTCCCTCGGGTATAGGGGCAGGCCTGATGCAGATGGCACCCCCAAGCGTGTGCTGACTGGATGTGTGGAGGGCCAGAGCCTGGCCCACTCCAGCCTCTGCTTTTACCAAACTGTCCACACCTGGCCTGGTGGCTTACGCACCTTTCCAGCTGCAGGCCCGGCTGGAGACGACCGAGGCCCGGCTGCGGAGGTCAGAGCTGGAGCACAGCGTGGACCTGGAGGAGGCTCTGGGTCGGCTGGAGGCCGCCGAGCAGAGGTGAGGCAGGTGGGTGGAGGTAGAGGGCAGACTCCACTGTGCCCTGCCCTCTGCCCAAGGGGGCTTTCAGTGACATAGCCCCAGAGCCCCAGTGGTAACACCACCATTCCCAGAAGTGACCCCACCAACCTAGCAGGGCCCCCAGCTCCCCAGTTTCACCTCCCAGCTACCATGATTGTTAGCCACAGCAGGTGGGGCGGGGCCAGAGGAGAGTTCAGAGTGAGAGTAGGGGCTCACATCAGAGGCCGGTGAAGGCAAAGAGCCATGTCTCAGGAGAGAAGGGGTGCAGAGGATGGCCCCATCCTGGGCCTCAGTGGGGGCTGATGTGGGGCCATGGCAGGTGGTCAGTGCTTCTTGGGCTCACTGCAGGGCTGTACACCTGAGCTGGGCCAGCTGGTACAGGAGGCCTGGGGTGCCATTTGAGCCCCTTAATTGAGGGCCTGGGGCTCTGAGGCCGCCCTGAGGTTCCTGCCTGCCCACCACCTCACTGCTGTGGTCTGTCCTGTCCAGGAGCACTGGCCTCGCACAGGTGAACACGCTTTTGCGGGAGCAGCTGGAGCACATGAAGAAGGCCAACGACGCACTGGCGGAGGAGCTGGCCAGGACGGCAGGCGGTGTGCTGCGTCTGAGGGGTGAACTGGGGCGTCGGGAGGAGCGGCGCCAGCCCAAGAAAGAGGTGCTCATCCCCGTCCCCCATCTGTTGGGGGACTCTGCTTTGGGGCAGCAGAAAACAGGGAAGGGTGGGCTGGCTCCAGCAGGCAAGACCACTGGCCTTCTGGAAACCCCACCCCCCACCTGGCCACAGCAGTCTGGAATGAGAAAGCCTGGTGTTCCCCTAGAGGGGAGAACTCCTTGAGATGAGGTAGACAGGACCCCGAGGCAGACGTGAAAAATAGAATGTGATGGAGGGGCCGAGTCCTGGCTTGGGGGGTCTGCACCCTGGTGGCCCTCCCAGCCCTGCCTGTCATGGACCTCCTTCGTCTCTGAGGGAAGGAGGCCCTGTAGGTCAGTGCTGGTCAGATTGCAGGAGGGGGTCTCTCAGAGGAGCCTGGAGCCTCACGGTCACCCACCGACCCTGGCCAGGGCACCAACAGTGCCTCCACAGCTCACCTGCTCAGTTTCTAAAACCCTGAGCCATTGGTGGTAAAGGCACAGTGCTCCAGGGGTCAGCACCTGTGGGAGAGCGGTGTCCAGGTGTTCATGGCCCTGAACCCATCTGTCACTGGAGGTGGGTCCCTCTGGAAGGGGTGTGGTGTTGAGGGAGGCAGCTCTCTCAGTTGAGGCAGTCCCTAAAGAAGCTGGGAGCTGAAAGTGTCCCCAACACCCTCCCAGCAGAGGCGAGGGCAGCAGCCCTTCACCAAAGGGCATCTGGACAGCACAACCCAGTGTCCACCACATGTGCTGTGGGCAGGGCTCTCCCCCAGGAGCTGCTTTGAAAGTGGGCTCCTTCCAGGTGGAGAAGAAGCCTGAGGTGGTCCCCAAGTGCCTGTGCCTCGGGCTGGGCTCTACACAGACATCCCCCCAAACAAGCCCACCTCAGAGGATCCGTAGGTCAGGCAGCAAGGGCAGCTACTTGGGCTACTGTGGGCCCACAAGGTGTCCTTAGGCAGAGCCATCACATGGGAGGGGCTCAACTCCCCTGCCCCTAGAGCAGCAGCTGTGGACCCTCTTGCTGCTGCCACCCTAACCCCATCCCCCCACCCCCCTCCTCCTTACCCCCCCGCCCCCGCCGAGTTGGGAAAGGAAGGAATCATAAACCAATTGAGACATAAGAGAAGACGTGGCCACTGAGAGAGCTGTGTTTGTCATCAAGGGGTAATCTCTAATGATGGAACGTTGGTGTGGTAGGGGAGACACTCGAGGCAGATCACTCCTCACGGGCTATTGCCTGGTCTACACTTTATACAGCTCATACGGCTCGCTCAGCACGTGTGCCAGCAAGGGTCCTGGGAGAAGGGAGTCCCCAGAGTTCAGTCTGGTGTTAACGTGAATCCATTTCACCCTTGTCCTTGAAATATATTCTCCCTGGATGACAGTTGTTTTCCTCTCAGCACTTTAAACACATCCTTTCTCTGTCATCTGGCTTCCATTGGTGCTGTTGAGAAGTCAGTTTTCCAGCCTCCTTTGATTCTGACTGACTCCTTGTAAAGGTAATTTGTCTTTTCACTCTAGCTGCTTTTTTCCTTTTTTTTAATTCTTATTGTGCTTTAAGTGAAAGTTTACAAATCACGTCAATCTCTCATACAAAAATTTATATATATCTTGCTATATACTCCTGGTTGCTCTCCCCCTAATGAGACACCACACTCCTTCCCTCTACTCTATTTTTGTGTCCATTCAGCAAGCCTCTGACCCCCTCTGCCCTCTCATCTCCCCTCCAGATGGGAGGTGCCCACATAGTCTCATGTGTCTGCTTGATCCAAGAAGCTCACTCTTCAGCAGTATCATTTTGTGTCCTGTAGTCCAGTTCTGGCTGCTTTTAAGATCTTCGCTTTGACTTTGGTGTTCTACAATTTTTCTATGATGTGTCTATGTGTAGATTTATTTTGTTTATTCTGTTTAGGATTCATTGGGCTTCTTGTGTCTTTCATCATTTCTGGGGAGGCACCATTATCTCTGTAAATATTGTCTGTGCTCATTATTGCTCTCCTTTGGGCTCCAATTAGATGTATGTTGGCCATTCTTATGCCATCATCTGTACATCTTAACCTCTCATATTTTGTTCCTTTTTGTCACCCTGAACTGTACTGTATAAAATTTTTTCATTGTTAAAAGTTCTGTTTGTTTCTTTTCCAAATATTTCACTCTTTACTCATACTTTCAAACCTCCCACTTGTTTGCTGGAGCATATTTAAAAAAAAAAAAAAAAACATTTATTTTGTATTCTTTGTGCAGTTTCTAATACCTGAAGTTTTTCAGGGTCTCATTCTATTGTTTCTGCTGGCTGTTGATATGGTGCTTTGTTTCCTTGTATTTCTGGAGATTTTTAAAACTAAGAGCTGCTTATTTTCCTTGGAACTTTGTGAGAATTTTTTGAAAGCTGGAATGAGTGTAGCATCTTCCAGAAAGGGTTTGCATCTGCTTCTGACCAATGCCCATGTGCTCTGCCAGTCCCTGGGGTCACTTGAAGTAAATTTGCAGGTTGAGCTTTTTGAGACCACCCAGATTGTGTGAAATCAAGTTGCAAACTGTGTGATGGATAACTTGTGGCTCCAAACTCACAGGAATTTTTTTTCCCTTTTGCTCAACTCCAATGTTCTAGACAGGAAGTCTTCCTTACAGTCTGCTGCAGAAGTGTGTGTGTGTGTGTGTGCACGTGCATGTGTGTGTGTGTGTGTGTGTGTAGAAGAGTATTTTAATTAACTCTTATTCTGAGAGTGCAGATTTTGGGGTATCACCTTTATGTGTGAGGAGTTCTCTATTAGCCTGCCCACTTTGGGGGGCCCCTAGGATTTGCTCTCTGCCCCCTGAGCCCCTTGTGGCAAGGAAACTGATGTTCCAATTGCCCAGTTTGTCAAGAAGTTGCCTACATTCCTCTTGGGTCCCTGACTTCACCCGTTCTGACGTGACTGTTCCTTACTGTTTTGGTCCACCTATCCTTGAATTTAAGAAGTTGTTAAGTATGGAATCTAATGGATTTAATTGTGTTTATTGGACAGGTCAGTCCAGGCATTTGACTCTCCATGTTGCTCTTTTGATGATCACAATCAGGGTAGGGTAGAGGCACAGCTAAAACAAGTATACAGAAGGCTTGGTACCAGACAGAAAGTGTACACCTTACAGAAGATACTTAGCAAAGCGTTACTTGGCTCCGTGGGGTGGGGGCGACCTCAGATTTGGGACGAGGGGATCAGGAGAGGCTTTAAAAAGAGAGGCGCTTGCATGGGTCTTGAAGAATGGGCAGAATGTAAACACACTTGGTCTGAAAGCAACACTGAAGAGCGTGGGAAGGAGCTCATCAAGAGGTCAGGGTTGTCACAGTCAGGGAGGGGCAGTAGGGATGTGGCACCTCCAAGGTGCCAGACCCCACACCTGACCACTCACCGAGCACACCTCAGGTCAGAGCAGCATCTTCTGGGACTGGAGAAAGAGAAGGACCCCTGTCCTCCACCCTGTCTCAGGGGACAGGAGCTGAGTTTCCCAAGGGGTCTAATGTCCCAGCGGGGAGATAGCTGAGTAAGTCTTGGTTCTGGGGGTTTTAATTGTTGAGAAGTTCCAGATGATAGTTGGTGAGACCTGCTGAGTCAGCACCCCTGCCCCTTTGTGGGACCATAAACCCCACCCCACTTGGTCCCCACCAGTAAGCAGGTTCTGCGGGGCCTCTGGGGGCCATGCAACCCTCCGCCATTCATGTGGGGGCTGAGGGTGCTCTCCTGGGGGCCACAGCTTGCCAAGGTTGGGGTATGGGGGAGTCCAGTGTTCATATGCACTGTTCTGGCAGGCAAGCCAGCGGGACCTGGAGGTTGGTGGGTGGTTCAGCGTCTTGGTACCGGGACCCTGGGGAGCTTGCCCGGCATGGAGCCTGGAAGACAGTCGGGGAGAGGGGTGAATGGTATCCCAGGGCTCCAATTCCCTGCAGCACCTAGGCCTCTCTCCTGAAGTAGACACACACCTCTTGCTATCCAGGCCTGTCGGACACGCCCAGGGGAGTCCCAGAACCTCCTGCCTCTGTGGAGACAGGCCACAGCACTCCAGGCATACCTGGCTGAACTTCGAGCAGCCACCGAGAGGTGAGTGTCAGCTGCAAGACTGCAGGCTACCAAGGGCCTGTGTGGGGGAGGAGGAGGGGTGTCGGCCCCTCTGCAAGGCTCCTCCCATGGTGCAGTGCCCAGTGGGCGTGGTGAAGAGGGAAAGGAGGGTGACCATCTGGGAAATGGGTAAACAGGCTGACCCAGGCAGGCACAGGGAGTAAGGAGGGGGACCACAGCAGAGAGGTGGGTCAGGTACCCCAGACTCACACAGGCCACCCGATGCCATGTGGGTGTTCTCTTGAGGATGGGGAGCAGGGTTGATGGGGTCAGATCGTGTTCCCCGCTTGGCTTAGAGCCTCCAGCCCCGCGCCCAGACAGCTGCAGAGGCACAGCTGTGATTGGAACCCCGCCTCTCCAGGGGTCTTGCCGACATGCGGGCAGAGGCGGCCAGGACAGCGCGACGCCTGCACACGGCTTGCCTGAACCTGGACCCCAACCTGCAGCTGTCAGCCCACAGTGCGGCCGGTGCCCTGGAGCAGCAGCTGCGTGACAAGGTTCAGGAGATGCTGGCACTGCAGGGCTGCTGGGACGCTGAGAAGGTGGCACTGCAGGCCAGGTGGGCTCCGAGTGTGGCTGGGCGGGCACGACACCATGTCCCAGCACCGTCCTTCCTGTCTGTTGGGCTGCGTGGTCTTGGGGACTGCGACACGTCACTGCGTCCAATTTTCACCCAGCAATCTAACATCAGGATGCTTCCTGTGACGCAGCAAATGGCTCACAGTCACTGTTTCCAGTGGGGACGTGACAGTTCCCAACTCCAAACCAAACCCTGCTGCCATCTAGTCAATTCTGACTCATGGCGAGTCTGTGGGACAGAGTAGAACTGCCCCATAGGGTTTCCAAGGAGCACCTGGTGGATTCCAGCTGCCAACCTTTTGGTTAGCAGCCGTAGCTCTTAACCACTATGCCACCAGGGTTTCCACGTCCCCAATGCAGATGGGCCCAAACCTCTTTAGCCAGTCCCCTAGGGGCAAAAGTGTAGGGTGTCCCTAACATTTGAGGATTCCAAAGAATGCTGGAGTGAACACACGCGTGGTTCCCAGGAGAGGGTTCCCAGGTCTAAAAGCAGGACCTTTTTAGCAGGCGCCTGTGTTTTGAGACCAGTTGGTTAAGGAGCTGAGGCCAGGGCAGAGGGTTATCCTGCCTTGTGAGGAGCCCAAGGCCCCGAGTGTAGGGTGTGCCCTGTGAGTGTCACAGCCCTACCTCTGGGGCTTGGCTCCCTGGCCGAGGTAGCACTGTGACAGAGCCTACCCCTCTGGTGTTTTCTCAGCCACAAGGCCCTGTATCCTGGCTAACCCAACTTGAGCCTCCCTGCCTACAGAGTGGCCCACCAAGTCCATCGTGCCCCAGTCCCAGCCCAAAAGGAGGGAGCACCTGAGTGGGGTCCAGGCATGTGCCAGGAGACCCTGTGCAGGGCAATCCCTGGGCCTGACCGAGGACTCTGGGCCATGGGAAGGTGGCCCCGGTGCCATGGGGTGAGCCAGGGGCCTTAAAGAAGAAAGGGGCCCCCAGGAAATGGGGATTCAAGTCTGTCAGACTGAGGGTGATGGCAGTGTTCCAGGCAGAGGGACTAGCCAGGTCAGAGGTCAGGGGGTGAGCGTTGAGTTTGCCGTGCCGGGGGACAGGGGCCAGGGTCTTGGGCAGCCACTGGCATGAGGCTGGAGTGCTGAGTCAGGGCCAGTATGGGGGCCTTGAATGTTGGACTCAGGGTCAATGTTTTATTCCTGAGACAGCGGGAGCCATTGAAGATTACGTAGCAGGGGAGAGGTATCTGACTGGAGCAGGGACTGAGGCCCATTTGGGCAGGGTTGTAGCAGCTGACTGGTCGGCACTGGCACCAATCTCTGGCAGGCAGGCCAAGTGTGTCCAGGAGGGCCTGGGGCCGCGTGAGCTGTGCACTGACCACCTGCCCACCCCATGCCCACCCCTCTGCAGACTCTCGGAGCAGACGCAGCTGGTGGAGCGGCTCACAGAGGAGAACGCCGAGAAGGAGGGCACCATCCGTGCCCTCACAGTGGAGGTGCAAGGACTGGTACGTGGGGCCAGGCAGCCTCCCACAGCCCACCGGGATGGCCCCACAGAGGGGATGTCAGCCTGCCCCGCTGAGGAGTCTCCGCAGTTGCAGGAATCCCGGAGAGGCAGGGGTCAGCCGTCTGTGGACGACCTGAGAGATCAAGTGGACGCTCTGCGACAGGTGTTGAACAGCATCACCAAGGTGCCCCTGCCCTCTCCAGCCCTCCAGGGACTCAGGGTGTTCAGAAAGAAGGATGCAGGTGGGCCCAGGGCTCGGGAGTGGAGCTGGGACTGGGCACCTGTGAGCATTCCAGACGTTGCCTCACTCTCACCAACTTTGTAGCCTGGCACCCGTCACTCAGCCTCCCTGGGCTGCCTCAGTTTCCCCACCATTGGTAAAAGAAATGCTCTGCAAGTCTGGAGGATTTGTGGGTCCAGCTGGAAGGTCCCACTTAGTCATGGCCCCGTCCCCTCTCACCCTCTGTCCCTTCCTCTCTGCGCCCCAAAGGTGGCCAAGGCAGACTTGGGGTGCACAGAGCTGGTGCAGAGCGGCAGCACAGAAGGCTATGAGATGCTGGGCCAACCAAAGAGGCCCCTCCACACCACGTACCCCGGACCTGGGGGGCTGTCCCCGCCCCAGGCCCAATCCCCAGCTGCCCTAGACCCTGCCCTGCGGGCCGTGCAGGTGGCCATTGAGAGGCGACAGCAGAGGGAGCAGGTGGGTGCCACAGCCCATGGGCCCCAGAGCCAAACTGTGCCCAGCCCCCTGGGCTGCCCCAAGGGCACGTCCTGGTGAAGGGCTGCCCTGAGCCCACATCCTGTGGAGGGGCTGCCCTGAGTCTGTATCCCAAGGAGCAGCTGCAGGCTTAAGGGTGTCTTTCCTGGCGGAGCTGGGAGCCCAACCAGCCTCACACCCACCCCCGCATCAGGAGCTACGCTGGAAGCTGGAGGCCTCCCAGGCAGTGGCGGCCGGGCTCCGGGAACAGCTATCCGAGTGCAGGCAGGAGCTTCTGGCCTCGAAGGGACCCCTGTGGGAGCAGGCGTGGGAACATGAGGCCCTCCTGGGCGAGCTGGAGGCCCATCGCTGGGAGGCCCAGGGCTGCAGGGCATCCGAGGAGCGCCTGGGAAGGTGATGGAGGTAGGGGGTGGGTGTGGGCCTGGCAGGGGCAGAGCAGGGCAGGACCAGGTGAGGGGCTATGCCTGAAGCCACCTCGTTTCCCCTCACCTGGCCCACCTGGGCTACCCCTGACACTTCCTGATGCACTGTCCACACTGCCCCAGAACCCAGGCTGAGCTCATCCCTGGGCTCCCCTGGGCCTGCGAAGAGCTGGGCCTGCGGTGTCCTAGTGAGCGAGAACCCTCACGTGACCTTAGGCCTCCCACAGGGCCAGAGGCCCCAGGAGTCAGAGCCCACGGTCTCAGTCTGCCTCACTCTTCCCTTGAGTCCCTGAGCTCCGTGCCCCATGGCTTCAGAAAGTCTGGACCCCACATCCCCACCTCACGCCAGGCTTGGATCTGTCCAGGGAGGGTCCTCATTTCCCCCACGCTGCCCCTGCCCCAGAGAGAAGGCGGCCCTGGAGGCAGTGGTGGAGGAGCTGAGAGGGCAAGTGGACATCTCAGCTGTGGAGAGGCGCAGGCTGGAGGCCGAGAACGTGGAGCTGCAGAGAAGCCTGCTGCTGTGTGCGGAGCAGGGGAACGAGCTGGCCCAGCAGGAGCAACGGAGCCGGCGGGAGCTGGACACCAGGTGGGCTCAGCCTAGGGAGCTCCGAGTGCGGGAGGGCCTGGCCCAGCCCCCTGCAGACTGTGTGGCCTCAGTGTCCTCCCCCACTGCAGGGGCCGCATGCTCCCCACCCATCTCAGCTAACCGTGGTGAACCTGGGAGGCAAGGGGTCCACACCCCCAACATCTGGACCCTTGCTTTGCCCCCTGCAAATCGACTGTCTCAAGGGCCCAGCGAGGGGTCAGAGGGCCAGGGCAGTCAGCTCAGGGCACACAGTGCTCCCCACTCCCAGCAGGTGTGCACAGGCACACTCACACTTGGTCACACACATTTGCGTACTCGGGTCGATGTACACTTGCATGTATACACACACTTGCACACTCACAAACTCATAAATACACACTCACACACTCACCCTCTGTGGGTGGATCAGAAAACCCACACCTCACCCTGGTGAAGGATCTCGGCTGAAAACCCCCTCCAGCCCAGAACCAGGGGCACATTTGACCGCTGTCTCCTCCAGATTCACCCACTTCCTGGCCCTCTGGGGAGTCCCTGCTGGGCTGGGGGAAGGAGCAGGGGTGGGGCCTGGGGGTCACCCTGCCCACACTGTGGTGACCTCATGGCCTCTCCCCTCTTGGTCCTCAGCCAAGGGCACCTGGAGCAGCTGGAGGAGAAGGTGTCGGGGCTCAAGAAGGAGCTGGTGTTGGCCCGGGAAGCGTTGAATGCCACACAGCTGCAGCGGGATGTGCTGGAGGGCGAGAACGAGGGCCTGCGCAGTGCCCTAGCCCGGGTGTGCCCATTACCCACAGTGCCCAGGCCCCCCAGGCTCGCCCCCACTCACCTCCCCTCCCTGCCTGCTCCCTTAGCCACCACCAGAGCCCCCAGAGCAACACGGGAGGCCTCCTCCTGTCCCCACCCAGGGCGCCCCACCTCATCCTCCCTGGCCCTCGCTGCTCTTACCCCCATGGCTGCTCCCCACCTCTGCTGGTCTTCCCTGGCCACCCTCCCATGCCTCCTGGCTGTAGCCTTTGTGCCCTGGTGGCTCTCTCCTTCACTGGGATTGCTGTGAAAATCCTCCTTCTGTGTCCTCACTAGGGCCTGCCCACCTCCATGATGGGGGGCGGGGTAGGGCACAACTTCTTGGGGCCGTGAATCTGGAACACCCTCTCTGGCGTGCCCCTCTGGGATGACCTCTGCTCCTCTGCCCTGCCCCAGGCTGAGTCCAGCAACGCTGACCGAGAACTGCTGGTGACCCGGCTCAAGTCTGAGGGGGTGGAGCAAAGGGACTCCCTGGCCAAGATGGCCACCCTGATGGAGGGGCTGGCTCAGGACAAGGGCACCCTGAACCACCTGATCCTCCAGGTGAGCCCAGGACTCAGGTAGGCCAGTGGGCAGGGCAGGGCCACCCCCACAGGGCTGTGCTGGGACCTGGCCCTGAGCCTTGGTTTCCCCTAGGGTAGCTGCGAGACTCTTGACCCCAGTCCCCCTCCTTCATTCCTTACCCAGTCCCCCATGGCCTTTTCATTCCTGGACTGAGGCTCACACTTCCCGAGGGATGAGGGCTTGCTAGATGCACGACCCCACCCCGCCTGACACTGTCCTCTCCTGCGGCAGCTGGAGCAGGAGCGGGACCGCCTTCGGGAGCAGCAACGGGTGCTGGAGCAGGAGCAGGCCCGCTCACTGGAGCAGCTGGCACGGGCAGAGCAGCAGCTGGCACGGGAGCAGGCGGAGCGCAGGAGCCTGCTGCAGGCCTTTGGGCACCTGGAGCAGCAGCAGGAGCAGCTGGAGGGGCAGGCGGCCCAGCTCCGGCGAGAGAGGGCCCAGCTGCAGGAGCAGGTGGGCCAGGTGAGGCATCCGTGGGCTGGGTTGTATGAGAGAGCCGGGGCAGAGCCACCTCTGTGGTGTGGACACGCCATGGCATCCCTAGACCCAGTACTGTTTTCTAAATTGCAGTGCCAACTCCCTCAGCTCGGTGGCAGTGACCCACAAGTCTCAGAATCTGGCTGGTGGTGAGGGTGGGGTGCAGCATGAAGGAAGACCCTTTCCATCAGACCTCTCCCTGGTACCCAGGGCCGGGGGTCTGCCCTCACCAGGGCACCTTGGGCCTTGGGCCTAGCGAGCTCCACATACCTGACCTGCTTCCTGGCATACCGAGCTCCCCTCCTTCCTCATCCACATCCAAAACACTGAGCTGTTAGTCGCTTGTGCATTCAGGCACTCATTCCAAAATCCACTATCAACATAAATCTTTTCTTGAGCAGCCTTGACTCATTGTGTAATAAAACTGAAGCTGTTTTGTTTTTTCCAACCCAGGCCTCAGGTGCACTGTATGACAGCTCCGTCCCAGCTGAGTCCCTGCTGCATCTCAGCCCGTGGTGGCACTCAGATCCCATAGCCCCTGTCATGCTTGGAATCTCTCTAATGCCTTCAGACAGATTTTATAAATGCCATACAGCTTTTCTGGTTGGTCTAAATGGGAGCATTGGTCTTCAGCAGTCTCCACCGTTACCAGAAGCAGAAGGTTCTGGTCTTCGTTTTTTAAGAGTATTTTCACTGGGTATTTTTTTTTATGGAATATTAGGACAGCCATTATTTTCTTTCAGTGTTTTAGGGAAAAGTCATTCCATCATCTTCTGGCTTCCATTGTTGCTGTGTGGAACACAGCCGTCAGTCTTACTGTTGCTCATTTAAAGATAAACTCAAAACCAAACCCTGTTGCAGTTGAGTCGATTCCAACTCGTAGTGACCCTGTAGTGATCCTATAGGACAGAGTAGAACTGCCCCATAGGGTTTCCAAGGAGTGCCCGGTAGATTCAAACTGCGAACCTTTTGGTTAGCAGCTATAGCTCCTTACCTACTATGCCACCAGAGCTGTCTTTTTCACTCTGATTTTTTTAAGATTTTTTCCTTTACCTTTGGTATTCAAAAAATTTACTGAGATGTATCTAGGTGATATTTTCTTTATATTGATTCTTTTGAGAATGTATGTCTCACCCTAAATCTATGGCTTGATGTATTTTGTGAGATTTGGACAATTATTAGCCAGTATCTTTTTAAAATATTCTCTCTCCTCTCCTTTTTTCTTTCGGCCCTTTTTACCTTGCCCTCTGTTTCTCTTACACCCTTTTCTGAATTTTCCATCTGTTTTTCTCTTCATGATCCAGGCTGAATACATTCTTTTTATTTATCTTCTAGATCATTAGTCTTCTCATCTATTCTATTAAATCTGTTGTTGAACCCATCTATTAATTTTGGCTATTGCATTATTAAATATATAATTTATAATGGGTTTCTTTCCTATAGATTTTAGTTCTATTGTGAATTCTACACCTTGCCAACCATCTTCTTGAACATATAATCACAAATATTTTAAAGTCCATGTTTGATAGCTCTAATATCTGGATAGCCTGGAGGTCCAAGTCTATTTTCCGTTTTTACATGTGTTTTTTGTTGTATGATCTTGTCTCCTGATACGCCTGGTAATGTTGATTAAGCGTCAAGTATCATATATTACAAAATTAAGAAATAATTTGAGAGTCTTGATGATGTTACTCTCCATCCAGAGAGAACCTTTTGATTCTGGCAGACAATGAGAGTAGGAGATGATTACCACAATCCGGCCAGTGCTTAAGCTGATTGGAACCTGAGCTTCAGTTTTTGTGAGCCATGGCCTGTTCACCACTATGAGGGTGAAACCCTTTTGAGACTCCAGCGGAACACTTGAGGTGCTTATCAATGCCCCTCTGCTTTGGTGGCTCTAAACTCCAAGTTTTGTACCCCAAAGGCCATAGCGGAGTCTCTAGATGGTATAAAAGGCTAAGTGCTTGGCTGCTAACTGAAAGGTTGGTAGTTCAAGTCCACCCAGAGGCATCTCAGAAGAAAGCCCTGTGATCTACTTCCAGCCGTTGAAAACCCCGTGGAGGAGCACAGTTCCGCTCTGACACAGGTGGGGTGCCATGAGTCGGATTTAACTGGATGACAGCTGGTTTTTTTAAGGCTGTAACACTGCCAGAAGTTCTCCTTGGCTTCTCAGCTTCGTCACAAAACTTTTAAACGAGCAACTGCTTTGAGGTGAGAAGAGATACAGAATGGCGGGCTCATTCCTCTGCATCTCCTCCCTCCGTGATCTTGGCTTCCCCAGTCCTGGCACCTTGGTAGCTCTCTGAAGCCTCAGACAAATTCTTATGATGTTTTGTCTGGACTGACTTATTCTTCTCTGTCTGGAACAATCTAAGTTTTCTGCCACCTTTCACTGGCATTCCTATGCAATGTTTCTTGCCCCCTGGACACATATGGCTCAACAAACGTTACCATTTAGATTGGCCGCTGGCTCCTGCTGGGAGCGCTTAGTCTGATCAATTCTCCATCATGAACCAGGGAGTGGATGTCCCATCCGCTGTGAAAACAGACAGATGCGCTCTGAGGTTCAATATGTTTCTTGTGTCTTCCCCTCTTTTCCCTCTCTGCCATTCTTGTTCAGAAGCCCCTCCTTCCCTCAATAGGCCCCTCCTCAGCCTCCCACTCATTCTCATTGTCTCTGCTGGCCCTCCCCTCCCCCTCCCACAGGTCACATGCAGGAAGCAAGCCCTGGAGGAGCAGCTGGCACAGAGCCTGCAGGACCGGGAGGCCCAGATGGACACCCTGCAGCGAGCCATGCAGGAGAAGGAGGCTTTGTCCGAGGAGCGGGCCCAGCTGCTGGCCAAGCAGGAGGCTCTGGAGAGGCACAGCCGGCTTATGGCCAAGGAGACAGCTGATCTCAGGTACCCCTGGGCCTATGCTCAGGGCACAACCCACGTGGCCTCACCCTTGGAGAGCATGGCAGGGGGTAGACGCTTACACCGTGTCTGAGGGCTGAGCGAGTGTGTCTGTGCACAGGAGAGAGGCTGTGCCTTTGGGGTGGGAGGCACCTAGAAGAGGTAAAATCCAGTGGGAGCCCTGGCCTGGCCCCCCGAAGGACATGTCTTCCTTGTCAACACCTGCATGGTGCTCCAGAGACCAGCGGCACCATAACTTTTAAAACGTGCTCCCTTTCACTGACACTTCAGCCAGTAAGTCCAACTAATGCCTTACGGACGGCTGTAGTGGCCACTCTCGTATATGCGTTGTCAGGGCGTGTGAATTTCTGTAGAACTGACACCTTGAGATGGAAAAGCTGGGTCAAAGAAATGCATATTTTAAGTTTTGAAATTTCCCCCCCCCCAAAAAAACGGCCCCCACATCCTTGCCAACGCTGGATATTATCACCATTTTAGGTGTTTGCTGATGTGGTACACGATCACTACAACACTGTGGGACCGTGACCTGATCTCGCTGTGTTCTAGTGAGGCTGAGCAGACTTCACATATGTAGTGTTCGTTGGCCATTTGTGTTCCCTTTGTGAACATTCTTCTGTAGTGTCAGCTGACCTTCTGTCATTGGTTGGTAGGAGCTCTTTGCATATGTTGGATCTTAGCCCTATATAAAAAAATATATATATATACGTATATATATATGAATCCACTGCTGTTGAGCCAATCCCAACTCATAACAACCCCATAGGGTTTCTAAAGCTGTAAATCTCTATAGAATCAGATTACCATATCCTTCTCCCACGAGGAGCTGCTGATGGTTTCGAACTGCCAACCTTTCGGTTAGCAGTCCGTCCCTTTAACCACTGCACCACCAGGGCTCCTGCTATATATAGTGTGGATTTTTCTCCAAGTCCGCACCTGGTCTTTTAAGTTGGTTTATGGAAACTTCTCTGCACGAAACCCCCATTTCCCACTGCTGTTGAGTCGATACTGATTCATGGTGAGCCTATAGTGATCTTATAGGACAGAGTAGGACTGCCCCAGAAGGCTTCCAAGGAGTGACTGGTAGATTCAAACTGCCAACCTTTTGGTTAGCAGCTGAAACTCTTAACCACTGCACCACCAGGGATCTGTACAAAATGCACCCCCACCTCCCTTTTTAAGTGTATTCAGGTCTGTTGGCCTTTTTGTTGTTGTCTGCTGGGTTCTGTGTCTTGCTTGAGAAGATTACCAAATTCCCTTCCATGTTGCTCCTCGAGTTCTGGTTTTGGTTTCCCAGGGCTGCCATAACGAGATACCACAAAGTGGGTGGCCTTAAAGAGCAGGAATTTATTTTCTCACAGTTCTGCAGGCTGGAAGCCCAAATTCAGGGTGTTGACCAGGCCGTACTCCCTCTGTCTGCCCTGGGGAAATCTTTCCTTGTCTCTTTCAGCTTCTGTAGCCCTGGCATCTCTCTGCCCTCCTTGGCTTGCAGGTGCATCTCCACGTGGCGTCTGTCTTCCCCCGTGTGACACTGGTCCATGCCTAATCTCCCCTTTTATGAGACATCACTCAAAAGGAAATAGGACCTCATACTCTTGTATGGGACCCCTGGTGGTGCAGTGGTTAAGAGCTTGGCTGCTAACCAAAAGGTCAGCGGTTTGAATCCAGCAGCCGCTCCTTGGAAACCCTATGGGGCAGTTCTTCTCTGTTCTGTAGAGCCGCTATGAGTTGGAGTCAACTCCATGGCAACAGGTTTTTTTTTTTTTTCTTTTTTTTACTCCTGTATGACTTCATTAACTTAACTGATAATAGAAGAAAAGCCCTATTTCCAGACAAGATCACATTCCCAAGTACAGTGGTTAGGACTCAGCACCTCTATTTGGGGGACACAGTTCCATGTGTAGCATTGCTGTGTGATTTGTTCTGGTTTTGCATTTAGCTTTTTATTTCACCTGACATGGATTTCTGCATAGGGTCCAAGTTCACTTTCAGAGACCTGAGACAAATGCCGTGTCTCCTGTGCGCTGTCTGATATGCCAGCCTGCTGCACAGCCGCGTCACCCAAAGACTGGGCTCCAGCTGGACGCCACTCCTTGTAGGTGGTGGGTGAGGGTGACCCCCTGTGGTCTGATGCTTGTCTGCAGGGTGGAGAGGGACTCCCTGGAGAGCAGCCTCTTTGAGGCCCGACAGCTGGTGTCGAAGTTGCAGACACAGCAGGAGCAGCTGGAAGGAGAGGCTCAGAGCGCACGCCTCATGCGGCAGGCCCTGCAAGGTGCTCCTCCAGGTCCCCGAGGTCCTGCCTCTATCAAGGTCCCCAAGGGGCATGGACATGGGGCCTGGTACCTGTGCAACTAGACAAGCTGTGCCAGCCGTTGTCTGTGGGGGTGGGCAGGTTCCTCCCTGCCTGGCTTGCTTCCAGCACTGGCCTGAGGCTCAGGACTAGGCCATGGCCACAGGGTCAACAAGCTGGCTCTCTGCCCCCCTCTTTGAGGTCCACTCAAGGGCTCCCCCACTACCCTGCCCCCACCCCGGCAGGCTGTCACTGCCGTGTACCCAAGCCTGGTCGCAGCCATCATGGCGTGAGGGCTCAGGACTCACTCTGGCCATGAGCGTGGAATGCTCCATGGGAGCTCACCAGGGCCTGGCTGGAAAGACAGCTCCACGGCCTGTGGCCCCCACTGGCCGACCTGACGTCGTGTCCTCTCACAGTGGACATGGAGCAGCTGAAGAGTACAGGGGAGGTCCGGGAGACAAAGTTGCAGTGGGACTTGGAGCAGCTGCGGCGGCAGGTGGCACAGCAAGAGCGGGACTCACAGCTAGCCCTGGAGAGCCAGGCAGTGGCCCACCGTGAGGACCTGGCACGGCTCCAAAGGGAGAAGGTCTGCTTCCCAAGCCCCACCAGGCTGTGGCCACTTCCCAGGGCTCTCCCACCTTCTGCAGGGTCACAGACCTCCGGCCTGAGGGTCGGGGGGAGGCTGGAGACCAGCCATGGAGGTGTGTGCCAGGCAACTGTGCAGGCAGGCAGGCCAGAGGGGACCACAGAGATGCCTGCTCACTCTCCATAGTCCAAATTGGGGTCCAAGTGGGCAAGCCCCTCTCACCTGGGACCCCCAAAATGTGTGCAGGGCTACTGTGGAGACCTGGGTGCAGCCTGAGGCCCCAGAGCTGGAGGGGGCCACACCACTCACCTGAGCTGCCCACTGGTCACAGGCTTCTGGGAAGCTGAGGCCCTGTTTGATGTGACATGGTGCTTGGCATTGTAGAGGCCAGGAAAGGTTTATAAAATGTTAAGCAAATGTAGGATGGCAGGTACTGAGGCCCAGAGAGGCTCTTTGCAGCTCTTGCCTCAGTTTTTCCTTGTGTAAGACAAGGGAAGTGCAGCTGACTGGGCTGGACAGCCCTGGAGACTCATCCATCCATCTATCCATCCATCCACCTATCCATCCACCCACCCACCCACCCACCCACCCACCCAGCTATTATCCATCCACCTATCCATCCAAACATCCATCCATCCACCTATCCAACCATCCATCCATCCATCCATCCATCCATCCATCCATCCATCCATCCATCCATCCATCCATCCATCCATCCATCCATCCATCCATCCATCCATCCATCCATCCATCCATCCATCCACCTACCCACCCACCCACCCATCCACCCATCCCTCCACCCACCCATCCATCCATCCATCCACCCACCCACCCACCCACCCACCCGTCCGTCCGTCCGTCCGTCCATCCATCTATCCACCCACTCATACATAC
This sequence comes from Elephas maximus indicus, assembly GCF_024166365.1. Classification (NCBI taxonomy): domain Eukaryota; kingdom Metazoa; phylum Chordata; class Mammalia; order Proboscidea; family Elephantidae; genus Elephas; species Elephas maximus. The sequence continues at coordinate 142,897,200 of NC_064824.1, forward strand.
ATCCATGTGCACATCCACCCATTCACTCTTTCATCATTTCATCCATCCATCCATCCACCTGCCCAACCATCCACCTGATGAGTCACATCTCACTCAGGACCATGGGCCTGCTGGCCTCACGCATCCTGACCTGTGCAGTCCTCACAGCCTGTTGCCTTGCCTTGGCCCAGGAGACCATGTGTCTGGCACTGTCAGAGGAAAAGGACATGGCCGTGTGCCAGCTGCAACAGGAGAAGGAGCTGGTGGCAAAAGGTGCAGCCGAGAGAGAGGCTTTGAAGGAGGAAATTCAGAACCTGAAGCAGGAGCGCGATGAGAGCCTTCTCCAAATGGAGCACGAAATGCAGCAGGTGACGGAGAATTGTGAGACAGTGGAGGGTCCTGACCCCTACCTCGCCATGCCTTCTCTGGCCCAGCACAAGGGCTATGTGGCAGGCAACCCACAGCCAGGTGCAGCCTTTCCAAGTCACTGCTATTGCAGCTGTTTTCTTCTACAGCAGTCCTACAGACAGACATCCAACCACCTACCCATCAATCCATGCATCTGTCCATCTGCCCATCCATCCACCCATCCATCTATCCATGTATTCATCCATACATCCACCCACATGTCCACCCATCTGCTCATTCATCTATCCATCTACCCATCCATCCGTCCATCTGTCCGTCCATCCATCCACCCAATCTATCTGCCCAGCAATCTATCTGCCCAACCATCCTTCCACCCATTCATTCCACCACACACTCAACTGTATCTCCATTCACCTGTCCGTCATCTACCCATTCACTTGAAAATAACGTCTTTCTATCCACACACCCGACCATCCATCAACACACTTGACCGTTTATCCACCCAGCCACTGAGCCAGCCACTTACTTATTTCTCCACACATGCACACACAGAGTGTTGTTGTTCTTCGTCATGGATGAGTAATGTTCCATTGGTGCAGGGGTCATCCTTTGTCTTGAGGCCCCTCAGTGGACATTCAGGTGTTCCCAGTTTTCCTGCCCTTTTACAACACTGCAGCCGATGGCCCTGGCCACTGGTCATTCCACAGCTGACGTGTCCCCACCTCAACACAAACATATACCTCTGTGATTGTGTTGAGTGCTGCCAGGTTCCTTTCGATCTTCCAGCGTCACTGAGAGTATGTCTCTACTGTTAGTGAGACTTAGCATTTGGGGTATGGACAGACCATCAGTGGCTCCTCCTCTGTGCACTGGAGGGGTTGGGGGCTTCAGGTAGGGGTGGTTTTGAAGCCCCCAGTCTGCACTGGGCCTTTGGAGAGAGTAGGATCTGGACAGGTACAGGGCATCCCCAGTGGGGGGCAGTCTGGACAAAGGGGTGAAGTTAGGAAAGTACCCAGCAGAGGAAGGAGGCTCTGGGACTGGTAGGGACTCACCCCACCAGATCTCCCCCCAGGTCTTAGATCCTAGGTAGGGAACTCAAGGGCTGCCTCTGTAGGTTCCTGCCCCCTCCCCACAGCAGCAACGTACAAGTGGGAACATGAAGTGACTTGCAGGGGTGTTAGCGCCCAGCATTCTGTGGCAGTTCTGCTTAGAGAGGGGCTGCTTCATCCCGAGCCCCCGTATCCTTCACCTGCACCCTATCCTGTCACCTCCAGGCCCTGTCTCTGAAAGAAGCAGAGCGGAACCTGCTGAGGGAGGAGCTCTCCACGGCCACACAGGAACTAGAGCGGGCACGGCAGGAGGCCCAGGGCCAGCAGGAGCGAGCCAAGGTGAGCCCCTGCACAGCCAGGGACCTGCACCCCACAGACACACCCTCTTCATGTCAACCAGTGTGTCTGGGCCGCCCCCTCCCTGCCCGCCTGAGCCTCAGTTTCCCCAGTGTCTCCTGGGCCCCTTGGGAGGAGACAGTCTTAACGGGCGGGAAGGGTCTGCAGGAGCTCAGCTCTGCTCGGGAAGAACCAAGAACCAGGACCACCACCCCAGACACCGTGTCTAGCACTGGCAGGGCCAGAGGCCAGGGCCCTGCCTAGGCCCCACCTGGTGAGCAGCGGGCCCTGCACACACGGCCTCCCCACTGCACACTTGAGCTGCTCCTAGCAAAGAACATAGGCATGGGGAGGGAGGCAGGGGGAACAGGATACGGATGAGGCCATGGAGGCTAGGGACAAACTCACCGAGAGCGCCCTTCAGAAGGAGAAATTAAACTGGAGAGGCCAGCAGATATCTCAGGCAGCCCTCAATCATAAGGACTGTTTCAGGGATCCCAAGCTGACCAGGAGAGGCTTCAGCCTGGGGGGCCACCAGGGGGCCACGAAAGCCCCCAGGGAGCAACCACGCACCCCAACAGTGAACTAAGGCTGTTGTGGGCAGCTAGCTAGTGTTCCTGGGCCTCTCATCTGGAGCGTGTGCTGGGGTGGCCAGGCAGGCAGGAGTCAGGACGACTCTGGGGCCCCATGCCCCCACCCCATGGGTGGGCTGGGCACTGCTGCTGTCTAGGGCAAGGTGGCCACCATGCTCTGGGGCCCAAGGGCTCCTCCAAGTCCTCTTCAGATGGTACAGAGATGGGGTGGGGGCGGCCTGGGGCAAGAGTGATGTGGCAGGAATCGGAGAGGAGGGGGCCAGAGCCGGGGAGGACAGAGGAAGGTGGGTGTGAACCCCTGGTTGTAGGGAGCAGGATCAGCGGCCAGGGGGCTCCCCCGCAGGGAGCAGCCGAGGTCCAGGGCGCTGGCCCTGCCCTGGCCGCCCAACTCCAGCCTCGGCCTCTCTCCCCACGTCTTGGTGGAACACGCCTCACCTAGCCGGGCCAGCTCTGCTTCCTCTGCCTTGGCGTTTTCCTGCCAGCCCCACGGCCGTTAGCCATGCCGAGGCGTATTCCGGAAGTCTTGTGCTCATTTTTAGTCCAGGAGATCCCAGGTGCCCCAGCTTCAGGAGGCCCCAGACTGGAGGGCCCAGTGGTGTGAGTGAGTCAGAGCGAGTGAATGGACGAGGATGTCTGCACTGGGCAGTGAGTGGGAACAGCTTTGCACCGCAGGCCAGCAGGCCAGGGGCATGTCGGCAGGACAGCAGCCCCAGGGAGGCGGCCTTGCTCACTGCCAGTCCCCAAGGCATCTGCGGCGGGAGAGGGTGTTGCAATGGATGATCTGCGCAGCCAGGGTGTGTCCTCACCTCCCCTGCCTGACGCCACGACCGGTCCCAGGTCACCCCAGCAGGGCCGCCCCAGGATCCAGGAAAGCCTTGCCCAAGAGCTTCCCGCTTCCTGGAGCCCCTGCTTGGCGCCGCCCTGGCCCACACCAACCCCCCCCCCCGCCGCTCGGCGCTGTCCCCGCTCCCCCCTCTCGCCCCCACCACTTGCCCCCCCGGCCCCGCCCCCCGCGGCCTGGCCAGCCGGTGGTCTGAGCGCAAGGCGGAAGGGTGAGCTGGTGCAGGGCTGTAGGGGTCTCTTCCCTCCTCCCACCCCGCCCCCTCCTTCGCCCGCCCGGTGGGCAGTGGAACCAGGACAGGCCTCCTGGGGGCAGTGCTGGCTTCCGGAGCCTTCCGTTGAGCTAGGTCTGAGTCTCCCCTGGACTGGAGCGCGCCTGCCCACCAGCCGGCTCTTCGGGAGCTCCTCAAGGGCTCTTTTGCCACCTCAGCTCGGAAATGGAAATTAACCCCACCTGGAGGGGAGGACAGAAGTGCCAGCCAGGGTGGCTGATCGAGGTGACCTGAAGCAAGCGCACCCCGGGAGGGGGGCCTGCCCTGAGTCATGGTACCCTCACACCCTGGCCCCATGATCCCCTCAGGACATTCGAGGCCAGACCTCACTGAGTGCCCACTGAGGGGGCGTGGAGTCCACAAACTGGCCTTTCAGTTGAGGGGATAGCAGGGGCCAGGGGCCGGAGAAGGCCAAGAGCAGAGGGTACAGCCTGATGGGAACCCCCACCCCACTGGTGCCCTGGAGCAGCAGATTGCAGAATCCAAGGAGTGCAATGTGGGGCATTCCACAGACCCCAAGCTGGAGGCAGCCACCCACAGGGAGCTGTGCATCTCTGGACACACAAGGGCGGCTCCAGAGCCCCGCCTCCACCTCCGCCCCAGGCAAGGCCTGTACTACTTGGCCTCTAGGGCACACATGGCACTCTGGGAGGGAGGGTCCTCTCCCTGATAGTGAGGCCGACACCGGAGTAGTGAAGAGTCCATGCCTGGGAGGGCACAGGGTGAGCCAGACGGTGTCAGGTCTTTGTTCTTTGGGCCGGTGACTTTGAGCACCGCCAGGGCTGGGGGTCACTCTGGAGAGTGTCGTGGCTGCTGGCCGGCAGGAAGGCAGAGTCAGGCAAAGCGTTAGCAATCAAGGACTTCAGATCTCCTGGGCCCCGTTGTGCAGGTGTGTGAGATGCCACGGGCCCACCCCCCACCCAGTTGACCCTCCTCTCACAGTGCATCCCCTCAGGGGGCTGTGCTCCTCATCCTATATCCTTGATTCCTCTGGACTGGCGTGGCATCATAGGCAGTGGTCGGCACAAGAGTCCTGACCTCCAGCCACCAGGCCAGGCTCGACTACTGCCCCACTTGGTGCCACCTGAATAAGCTGCCTGCCTGATCCCAGGACAGCATGTGGCTGCCAGCAAGACCCAGCAGACCCAGTGGGAGTCTCAGGGGCCAGCCCCTGACGCCCAGTCTCTCCCCAGGCCACCATATCCACGGTGACCGAGGAGCTGAGGGTTCTGCAGGCCCAGTTTACAGATGCCATCTCCACCCACCAGAAGGAGTCTGCAGCCCTGAGCACCAGCCTCCGTGAGGTGGCGGCAGAGCGGAGCAGCATGGGAAGAGAGGTGAGTGTAGATGGGGGGCAGGGGGGCAGACCAGGGGGCCCGGAGTCCATGGTCCCCAGGTGGGGTCCAGGCCTGCATGCCCCTCACTGATGCCCCGACCCCAGACCGTGGCGGTCTCTCTCAGCTGACAAAATGCTGCCCGCCCCCGCGCCGTCAGCTGGGGAGACAGAGGCTTTCATTTTTGAGTGAAAAGACTGGTACGTTCCTCAAATCTTCTAAAGTGATAGATTTGGCTTCAGGGGAGAAACGCGACTTGAGTCAGGGACCTGGCTGAATTCCAGAGGAAAGTTGCCTGTGGACAATGGCGGGGCTTTGACAGGGGCCTGGGTCCTGGGATGCAGCTCCTCGCCTGCTTGGTTCTGCGCATGTGTTCTTGTCCAGCAACTCTTGGGTTGCAGGCTCTCTCTGAGGGCCCCAATTGGAGAGAGGCCGGGTGGCCAGATGTCAGGGAAGTGGTAGCCCAGCCTCGACCACACAGTGAAGGCACTGGGGCCGTCTAGTCCAGGGGAGAAAGTCGACAGAGAGGCTGGCTCAGGAGGGCTGAGGCCTCCAGCAGGGGAAGCACCTCAGGGCATGGGGGCATCCAAGTTCAACAAGGCCTCCCTGGGAACCCAGCCCTCAGCCCAAGGGGAGCCCCTTTTCCTGGTCCTCCATCCCCCAAGCCTCAAGAACTGCTTGGATGAGGCTGGTGCCCCAGACTCTGGCCCCATGGCAGCACAAGTCCAGGACTCCGTGGTATTCCACACTGGGGTGGGGTGAGCCTGGATTTCGGGATGCCTGGGGTAGAGGGGCAGCGAGGAGGTGGAGGGTGTTGCTGGGGTTTTCAGAGGCGCTTGGATGACACGGGAGTCCCCAGGAGCCACAAGACAAAGTCCTGGGGGCAGCCTTGGGCGGAGCAGCAGAGGCCCATGCAGGGCCGGGGCACTCAGCAGGCAGGCAGATCTGAGGAGTGTTTCTGAGGCCAGTTTGACAGGACTTAGGGGGGCAGCGGGCCTGGGGGTTTGGGCCAGAGTCTGAGGCTTCGAGGCTAGGGTTTGGGGAGGAGGCAGCCCAGAGGCCAGGTGAGGCTGGGGGACGTGGCCGCCTCTAGCACTTGGGCTCTGGGCTGCGTGCCAAGGCTAGCAGGCGGGCCCTGACCTGGCGCCAGAGCGAGTGGCCGCCAGGCTCCAGGCCTGGGGGGAGCAGCTCCGCTGGCAGCAGCGGGTGAGGAGAGGGGCTTGCCCCCTCCAAAGCACCCTCTGGAGGGCAGGCCGGGAGAGCAGGACCGGCAGGGAGAGAGTGTGATTTAACATGACAGGCTGTTTACTTTGGCCCCGAAAAAGAAAGGTCCCCTTTCAACAGATTTCAAAGTCAGCCGGTCAGCGACCACACGGGGAAGCAAAGGGGAGATTTTAAAACTGGGAGTGGGGAGCAGCTGGGGCGGGGGGTGAGGAAGGCAGCAGGGGCCTCCTGAGAAGTTCCAGGTTCTGGGAGAAGCAGCCCCCGAAAGAAGAGAGGGGAGCCCCCAGAAAGGGTGTGGGGAGGCGGGTGTGTGTGTGTGTGTGTGTGTGCATCACAGAGAGGCAGCTCAGAAGAGCCATTCCAGGCGCCAGGCTGGCCCAGGGTCACCATGGAAACCATAACATTTTCAAAGCCTTTAAACTGGGGGAACTTCAGACCTCCTGCAGCCCTGCTAGAGGTTCACGTGTGTGTGCACACACATACATGCACATGAACACACATGTAAATCCACCCATGAACACCACACACACATATGCACACACTTGCGCATTCACATACACACACCACATGCACAGGGACACACTTGCAGACATGTACATGGGTGTGCACATGTGTAAACACATGGGCACCACACACAAGTACACACATGCACATGCACATATGCATACCAAACACACATGCACAATGCGACCCCACACACGCTCACATGCACAGACATCATGTATTCATGTAAAGGGACACACGGACACATGTAAGTACATCTGCATGCACACAGATTCACGCTTACACCAAACGCATCCGTTACTCCACACATGCATCCATACCCCAGGCACTCGTGTACACACACAACACGTGTTTAAGCACATGGGCACTGTGCACACAATCATGCATTCATGTAAACAGACACACGGACACATGTGTACATATACAACGCACAAATGTATGCACACACCCCTGCACTCATGAGCACACACAACATGCATAAACACATATGGGCACCACACACATGTGCTTACGTGCATATGTATGCAGGCACACGAAGCACATAGTACATGCAACTCTCGTGCATTTTTCATGCATGTCAACAGATACATGTGCACACATACACATGGACACACAGATACATGCACACCACACCTATGCACGTGCTACATATGTGTACACACCAAGCACACACACACTGTGTACATGCGTGCACATGCACACACATGCCCGAGTCGGGGTGCCCACGCTGGCCCCCTGCTCTCCCCTCTGCCCTCAGTACAGAGCACGTGAGCTGCTCCCCTGCAGGAGATTTCAAAAGAGGCTGTTTATACGATTTCTAGTGAAGAAGTAACTCTTATAATCACATTAAGCGATTTGGCTGTAAAATTCCTGTCAAAGGAACGGCTGTTCTCAGAGGCCGAGGGAGGGGGCGGTGGGGCCTGGGGGAGCCGGGCTGGGCGCTTCCCCCGAGTTTGTTTTGATTGTTTTCATCTCCCCTGCCCTGGGAAATGAAAACAGTTTACTTTATGATGGATCGGCCCTTTCTCTGGTCCTTGACCCTCTGGGCTCGTTTCTGCTGAGCTCGCGGAAAACGCTCTGCACGGCTGTGCTCCCACATGGGGCGGGGAGGGGGCAGTGGAGGGGCCGGCTCGGCCCCAAAACAGAACAACAGTAACAGTGGGGGGGCCGGAGCCAGCCGGGGGCCTGGACAGCAGCCCGTACAAGCGGCCAGGAGAGAGGGCTGCTCTTGGCAAACTTGCAACTCGCCATCCCGGCGGGGTCCTGGGGCTCCCTCACACCAGCGGACTCTGCTGGCTCCTCTGCCTCCTCCACAGGGACCCCGAGAGTCAGAGCGGAGCCTTCTCGGACTGCTCTGCTTCAGGCCAGAGCTCAGGCCTGGGAAGCCAGAGACCAGGGGTCCCGGTACTGGGGAGCGGCTGTCCAGTCCCCTGTGTAAGGCCTGCCAGCCTCCACTCTTCCCTAGACTTTCCCATCAGGGGGCTGTGGGCTTTGTGGAGCCTGGAGGCTCCTGTGCCTGACAGACCTGTGGGTAGGGCTCCAGACCCCCACTCTCAGCCCAGGAAGCTCAGTTCTTGTGGTCTGTGTCAACAGGCCCCACCCAGAAGCCCCTCAGGATGGGGAGGGCACAGTGCAGGTCACTGTCTTCAGGCCCCATGGAAGCTTGGTGGGACAACGTCCGTTCACAAAGGCCCCCTTGGGTCAGCTTGGGGCTGGGAGATGATCTGGGGGCACTGAGACTGGGGCGGGGCAGGGGCCTTGAGCTGTCCCACCTTGGGCCCCTAGCCTCTGCTCCCCACCCCTTGTGGCTTTGGGGACCCCCGCTGCTGTGTAGCCTCTCTTCTGTGAAGCGTGCACTCCAGCCGGCTCCTGTAACAGCCAGAGCCCCCTGCCCTGGCTGCTCGACACCAGCCTGCCACCAGCTCCGACACTGATGGGAGGGCTGTTAGGGGCTCAGGGCCAGAGCCGTCCAGTCCAGGACCCCAGGCAGTTGCTGCCTGCCCACACACTAGGACGAGCTATAGCCACGATGCCCCGCCACTATTAGAAGAGAGAGGTGGGCATCAGGAGCCAGCAGGTGGGGTGGGCCGTTGGGCAGTGGCCAGCTGGAGCAGGGGTGGGGACAGTGCAGACATGTGGACAGGGCTATGGAACAGGCCCTGATGGCCAGCAGTCCCAGTGTCCAGGGAGGGACCAGGGCAGGACCAAGGCCGGGATAGGCTGTGTGGAGTCTGTCTGGGGCCCTCAGCGGGGCTGGGGAGGTACGGTGCTTTGGCCGGGTGGCAAGCAAAGCAAGAAGCCTGCCTACTCCTTTGAGCACCTGGGTTGGGGGGCTGTCGAACACCAGGCATCTCCCGGACCGGAGCCCAGAGGCTTTGGGCTACCTGAGGCTGTACCTAGGGCAGAAGCCCTAGTACCCGGTCCCTGGCTCCTGCCTCCCCCAGCTGGCACCTCAGAGCCACATGCTCCCCGCCCCAGGCTGAACGGCTACGGGCGCAGCTGGACGTGGCTCAGGAAGGGCTGGCTGTACTGCGCCGGGAGCTGCAGGGCGTCGAGGAGAGCTGTGAGGGGCTGCGCAGGGAGGCCCTGGAGGCTCGCCGGGCGCTGGCTGACGAGGCCCGCGAGAAGGACGTGCTGCAGCTGTCTAACACTGAGCTTCGGGCCTCCATCCGCACAGCCGAACAGGAGAAGGCCAGGTAGGGGGTGCCCCTCAGAGCATCTGGCGATGACTGCACAATAGATGGGTGCAGGACAGTCCTGTTGAACCAACCAGGCGGACAGACCCAGGCTCCCCTCCAGCTGCACCTCCACAGGGCCCCAGGGTGCTGGCCCATGCAGGGGTTGGCTAGGGACACAGACGGGCAGGCAGACAGACCCAGGCTCCCCTCCAGCCACACCTCCACAGGGCCCCAGGGTGCTGGCCCATGCGGGGGTTGGCTGGGGACACAGACAGGCCTGTCCCCACAGAGGCTGGGGGAGCAGAAGGAGGCCAGCAGTGTGCTGGGGCCCAAGAAGGCTGCCCTGTGGGAGGGACAGTGAAGCCAAAGGAGGTGGGGACCAGATCAGTGGGGCCCTGGGCCCTGAGTGGAGGTGTGCCCCGAAGGCGAGAGGGGCCCTACAGCGGCTGGGGTTGTGGACGTGGGGAGAGCCAAGACCAGGTGTCTCACTGGGATGGTGGGGCCTGCTGGGCAGGTGTGATGGTCACCCCAGGGAGGTGCCGGCCTGGAGGGTTTCCCTGGCCCCAGCCCTGGCACCTCCACAGTTTTAAGCGGTCCAAGGAGGAGCATGAGCAGAAGGTGCTGATCCTGGAGGAGGCCCACGCCGCGGCCCGGAAGGAGGCGGGCGAGCTGCGGGCCGGCCTGCGGGAGGTGGAGAGGGCACGGGCGGATGCCCGCCGTGAGCTCCAGGGGCTCCGCAGACAGGTAGGAGCAGTCTGGGAGGAGGGAGCGGGCCACCTTCCCACCAAGCCCGAAACCCCGGGCCTCCACAGAGGCCGGTCTCTCTCTGGGCCAAAGACCACCAGGCCCTCCGATGGGTGCCAGGGGGCTGCAGAACAGGAGACCCCAGGCAGCCCTCCCTTTGGAGCGTTCTCTCCCCAGACGGAGCCAGCAGCAGAAGGGCCCTGCTCAGAGCCACGGGGCTCCTGGCTGGGCCTGCCCAGGGGGCACAGGTGACAAGACCAGGGAGAGCAACAAGAATGTTTTACAGAACTGAGTGGAGAGATACATGACGACCTGGTTAATGGGGCTGCTTGATGAATTATCCCCAAAATCAATGGCTTATATCCACCATTTTATTACACTCATGAGTTATGGGGGTCAGGAGTTCAGACAGGGCTCAGTGGGACCGACTAGACTGTATTCCACAATTGGGACCTCAGCTACAAAGACCTGACAGCTGAGGTGACTGGATGACTGGGGGCTGGGATGGTCCAGGGGCATCTACTCTCACATGTCTGGTGGTTGATGCCGGCTGTCAGTCGGGAACTCAGCAGGGCCTGTCACTGGTACAGCACCGTGTGGCCTCTCTGTGCTCTGGGCTTCCTCACAGTATGGCAGCTCAGAGCTCCCAAAGGAGTGTCCCCACAGTCAAGGCAAACACTGCATTGCCTTTCCTGACTGAGCCCCAAAAGTCAGGTGGAGTAACTTCCACCACATTCTATGTGTTAGAAGCAAACCTCAAGCCCACCCAGACTCACGGGGCAGGATGTAGCCCTCACCTCTTGATGGGAGGAGTGTGAAAGAAAAGGTGGCCATTTTCCTTAAACCACTACAGTCCACCCTATAGCCACAAGCTGTTTATATTCATCCCACTTGCAAATACATTACTTCTCTCTCACCCCCTGAAATCTCATCCCATTATGAACCTCCAGAAGTCTCATCCCATAATGGCATCAAGCTCAAGCTAGATGTCCAGGACCTTTTTATTAAATCAGGTCCAGGTGCAGGTAAGGGTCCTGCGTTTGGTCCTTTGCCGTGACTCCTCATGCACAGTCCTCTCGATCTGAAGACCTGTGAACTAAGGAAGCACTGTATTGCCCCTCACACAGCCAGCATATGACAATGCGACAAGCAGAGGACCTGCACAGGAGATGCTCCTGTTCACAGAGTGGAAATGGGAGCATACAGCGATCACTGACCCAAACAGTTCTGAAACCCAGCCTGGTACCAGCTGCCGGTTTCCTGGTTAGGACTCAGCCCTGCTCCCTAGGAGTCATTCTCTGGCTTTGGGCTTCACCCTCCGTCTGAGGCTAGGTTCTCTAGAGAATCAAAACCAGAGAAGCATCTAGAAATACAACCAGAATTCTCCTTGGAAGCATATGTCTCACATACTTTGGACATGTTGTCAGGAGGGTTCAGTCCCTGAAGAAGGACATAGTGCTTGGGAGAGTAGAGGGTCAACGGAAAAGAGGAAGACCCTCAACAAGATGGATGGAGACAGCGGCTGCAACAGCGGACTCAAGCATAGCAATAATTTTGAGGATGGCCCAGGACCAGGCAGGGTTTTGTTCTGTTGTACATGGGATCGTTATGAGTTGTAACTGACTCGACGGCACCTAACAACAACAACAACAAATATATATATATATATATATGTATAAAGAGAGAGATTTATGTTAAGGAAGTGACTCACTCGGTTGTAGAGGCTGAGAAGTCCCAAGTCCATGGGTTGGGCCGGAGGCTTCGCCAGACTCACGTAGCTGCACAGCTGGTGAATCCAAGATCAGCAGGTCAGACAGCAGACCTCTGGCTCACAGGCTGTGGAGGCTGACAGGTCCCAAGACTGGCAGGTAAGCTGCTAGCTCAAGTCTCAAGAACTGGATGGCAGGTGAACAGGTGCCAGCTGCAGGATCCAGAGCAAGCAGGAGCCGGAGAGCTTTGCCAGAAAGTCCACCTATATGGGATGCAGGCCACACCCCCAAGGAAACGTCCTTTCAACAGATTGGCTACTCACAGCAGATCCTGTCATGGAGGTGGTCACATCGTATCAGGTCTTCATCATGGGAGTGATTACATCATTATACGACTGCCGAACTACATCGTAACTGCCAGACCACTGAGAATCACGGCCCAGCCAAGTTGACACACAACCTTGACAATTGCACCCTCTAAGGCCTTCTTTTTCCATAAGTGGCCTGTGATTGCAACTGAGTAAACTTCTCAGCTTGCTTCCTGATTATGGTAGTTCACAGATCCAAAGAATTCCCTTCATTTGGTACTGTCTCTGTTCCCTTCTGTTCAAGCCCGTACAGCTCCGTTAAAATCTCTGTGAGTTTCATGCATATCAACTTAGAATCCATTTCATTAGATGAAAGCCACGCTCACAAATCTCTTCAAGATAAGCCTTTCTCTACCTTGGGCTCCTCATGAGGCTGCTGTAAAGCAAAATCCTTAATATTCTTAGCAGCCATACCATTTAACAGAGAGGGTCTACGAAGTGTGGCCTTAAGATTCTCAGACAGCTTTTTGTTTGTGTGAAAGGTTTGTGAGGCACCACCTTAAATCCTTCTGAGATTTTAACACAGGGACTTACAATGTCACCCTGGATCTGATTTTTATCCTACCTGGAGACTCTGCTGGCTAAAATGACTATTTTAAGTATTTTATATTTCCTCCAAATTCCACTCAAAAACTGAATAGTTTATTTTTCAGTTCACCTCTCTCATTTTGTTACAGACAGCTAGAATAATTCAGAAAGCATCTCCAAAACGCTGCCCAAAAGTCTCCTTGCCTAGATCATACACACATTTTCCATATTATCACAAATGTCAGTTTTGCTAACCTTTCCACCACTCTGTAACAAGGGTCTCCTTTCCTCCAGCTTTCAATTTCCTCCTTGCCTCCCAGCCTTTGTCAACAGTTTCTTTGAGGGCTGCCAGCATTCACTAAAAATCTCCTAGGTTACTTCCAGTTTCCATGTTTTGCCCAGTGCCAAAGCTATTATGACATTTTAGGTTTTTGTTATGGCAATACCCCACTCCCAGTACTAAATTTTTGTTCCAGTTACTACTGCTGTGGAATAAATTATCTCAGAACTTCCAAAACCAAACCAAACCCAGTGCTGTCGAGTCGATTCCAACTCATAACTCTGGTGGCGTAGTGGTTAAGTGCTACAGCTGCTAACCAAAGGGTCAGCAGTTGGAATCCACCAGGCGCTCCTTGGAAACTCTGTGGGGCAGTTCTCCTCTGTTCTATAGGGTCGTTATGAGCCCGAGAACTTAGCAGCTTAATAAAAAGCAGCCATTTTGTTATGCTCATGAATTGCCTGTGTCAGGAATCCAGATAAGGGGATGGGGCTTGACTCTGCGTCACAATGTCTGGGGTCTCAGCTGAGAAGACAAGTAGGGATGTTTAGATTATTGGTGACTGGAAGCATCTTTTCTCTCATGTCTCTCTGGTGGTTGATGCCTGGTATGGGCTGGAAGCTCAGTGGGGCTGAGCCAACTGGAGCATCTACATGTTTCTCTAAATGGTGTGGGCTTCCTCCCAGCATGGCAGCCTCAGGATCGTTGGGCTTCCTCACAGTATGGTGGCTCGGGCCCCCAAATCAAGTGTCCCTTTGAATAAGGCAGACACTGTTTCATCTTTTCTGAGTTTGCTTCAGAAGTCACAGGTCACTTTACATCTCATTCAACTGATCACACGATTCAAGTGGAGGGACATAGACCCCTCTGCTCAATGGGAGGTGTGTCAAAAGAATTTGCAGCCATGTTTTTTAAACTCTTCGATGAGGTGCGTAAGAAAATGTCCACTGTAAGAACAGGTGCCATTGATCGAGAGCTCCCTCTGCACCAGGCCTTTTACATCTGTCGTTCTCATTAAAGGAGCCCAAGTGGCACAGTGGTTAAAGCGCTCAGCTGCTAGCTGAAAGGTTGGTGGTTTAAACCCACCAGCCACTCCAAGGGAGGAAGATGTGGCAGTCTGCTTCCGTAAAGATTACAGCCTTGGGAACCCTGTGGGGCAGATCTGCTCTGCCCTGTAGGGTCACTGTGAGTCAGAATTGACTAGATGGCATTTAATCTGTCCAGCAATCCTGTGAGGAAGGTTCTGTTCCCTCCCCACTTTCCAGAAAAAGAATCTGCGGCACAGGTTACATGGTCGGGCCAGGGTCACACCGCTAGTGAGAGCGGGAACTCAGAGTCTGCACTCCTGAGCACTGCTCCACACTCCCTGGGCAGTCCCCACTCTGCACCCCCCTCGGCTTCGGGCACTGCCCAGGCAGGGCATTGAACTCTCCTCTTTGTCCCAGGAGCACTTGATGTCACTGAGGCTCCCAGCTCCTCACAGTGTCCTGGCCCCAGAGAGAGGGCGCCAGGCACGTGTTTGTGGGGTGACCAAAGGTGGCAGCCCTGGACCCCAGAACTGGTCACAGGGAGGGGACTCAGCATGAGACCCCACGGGTGCAGAGAGGACATGTGAGGGGAGGCAGGGCTCAGGGAGGCTGCCGGGTCCCTGCAAGGGGCGCGGGTCCACTCACCACACGGCCCACACTCAGGTGAAGGCGCTGGAGGCTGAGTCCCAGAGGAAGGGCCAGGAGGTGGGAGAGCTGCAGGCCAGAGCTGCCTGGGACACGCAGCTGCAGGAGCAGGGCCAGCAGGAGGCGCTGGAGCTGCAGAGGAGGGCGGCTGAACTGGAGGTGGCCTACGAGGGGGCCAGGAAGGAGGTGGGTGAGACTGCTGGCCCCTCAGAGGGGCAGCCAGGCCGGACCTGCCCCAGAGAGGGGCCCTGAGGGTGAGGCCTTGGGAGGGTGGGGGCACCTGGGTCCAGGTCAGCCGTCCTCTCGCTCTGTCTCATGAGCACCCCATGGGCCTGTCTACACCCCCGCTGCTCCGGGGGATCCACACGCATCAGGGACTCTGATGGAAGAGCCTGAGGTAAAGCTGCAGCCCCGTTCCCCCTGGGCCCCAGCGCTCAGAGCTAGAAAAGGAGGTGCAGGGCTTTGCCCAGGTGAAGATCAGAGCTCTGAGCCCGGTGGAAGGCAGGGGGATCCAGAGCCCTACGCCCTCCCCTGCACACACCCAGACTCCCCTCTGTGCCCACACACTCCCACAGGCACATGTGTGTCCCCGTGCCCACACCTGCTTACACACATACAGCTGCACTCACAGCCCCCCACCAGCTCCAGAGACTCACTGGTCAGTGCCAGCTGGGCCTTCCTGTCCTGTTTGCTGAAGGGCCGTGGTGCAGGCAGGTGCTTGGGGCCCTAGAGGTGCCTTTCCCCATCTGGGCTCGGGTGTCCCCCATCAATCGTGGGTGGGGGGACAGGTCCAGGGCCCCTGGCTGTGGCCTGCAAGCACGGCCCGCAAGGACTGCGGTAGTGCGAGTGAGGCCGAGGGCCCGGGGCAAGTGGATAGGTTGGGACAGTGACCCCAGGGTTTCCTCTCAGTCTGGCTGGACCCCCCTCACCCAGGTGCCAGCTCCCTTTGAACCTCCGCGTCCCTCCACAGGTCCTGGGGCTGCAGCGGAAGCTGGCGGCAGCGGAAGCCAGTGGCGAGGCCCAGGAGAAGCAGCTCACGGCACAGCTCCGGGACAGCCGGGCAGCTGAGCAGACGCTGCAGGCCGAAGTACGCAGTGTGGCCCGGAAGCTGCGGCTGGCAGACGGCACGGCCGAAGGGCTCCGGGCACGCCTAGACAGTGCCTGCAGTCGGATCCGCGGCCTGGAGCAGGAACTGGCCCAGGCAGAGGGTGCCCGGCGGGACGTGGAGACCCAGCTGGACCGTCTGTGTTCCACCCTGCGCCGTGGCCTGGGGCTCCAGGGGCAGAGCCCCGTGGCCTCCCCTGAGCGGTCTAGCTCCCCCACCAAAGGTCAGTGGCCTCTGTGCCTCTGTCCCAGCTCTGCCACCCACCTGGGCACCCTGACACCTCCTTGGGCCAGTTTCAGGAGCCTGGGCCCCCAACCCCCTGTGGCGGGCACAGCAGAGGGAGGGGGAAGGAGGTGCCTGCGTCCCCGTCCCCATCCACCTCCCTTCAGTCACCAACTCCTGCAGGCTCCGATGGCTCCCAGGCTCAAACCTGGCGGCAGAGCACCAGCCCCCCTGCAGAATCCTGTTCACAGTTACGATGGCCCTCACCTGGCCCCAGGGACGTGGAGGTCCTGGATGTGGTCTGTGTTCGGAATGCGCTGAGGGACTTCGTGCAGAAGCTGTGGGATGCCCAGAGAGAGCGCGTGAGCCCCCCCCCGCTGGCCCCCCCACGCACATCGGAAACAGGAGTGGGCACACGGACTCATTCAGATTGCTGTCCATCTGTCCGTCAGTCCGGGCCTGCTGAGACCTGAGACCTGGCAGGCCCCTCGGTTCACAGTATGGAGGCTGCCCTTTGTGAGACGAGATAAATGCTGCTCAGACGGGGCACCAAAACCCCTGAGCCAGCTCCCCTCCTCGGGATGCGCCCTACTCCAGGCTCACCTCCACATCCCAGCACTTCCCATCTCTCCAGGCCTGGGGGTCAGCTCAGCCGCCTGCCACCACCCAGCCTTCCATGCAGCCACGGCACTGCCCACCTTGCCTCCCCGCATCTTCCCCAAGCTAGACTGAGCTGCCCGGGGCGAAAGCCACCTGATCTTCCACCACACCTGCCCCTGTCCCCCTGCTGGCAGACACCTCGGCCACCCTCCAGGCTGCCCCACTGACCTTGGCCTCTCTTTCCACCAGGACGACGCACGCTGCCAGGCAGTAAGCCTGAGCAGCCAGCTAAGTGAGGCAGAGAGCGCCCGGGCCCGAGCCCAGAGCCGCACTGCGCAGCTGCAGGAAGCGCTGGCCGAGGCTGAGGAAGGTGACCTCCCTGCCCCCCACCCCACCCCAGGGAGTGGCTCTGAGGGGGTCTCCACCCCAGGGCGAGGGCAGGAATGGGCATTCATGCCCCAAGAGTGGGAGGTCCCAGGAGCTGCTGGGGTGGACCACAGGGCCCCACCCAGACAAGCTGCTGCCCCCATCACACCAGGGGAAGGGGTGCTAAATCCAGAGACTTCAAAGGTCCTACCCAGTCCAGCCCCAGACCCTCCACCAGCCTTTCCTGCCCCTCCAGCCACACTGACCAGGCAGCCCCCACCGCAGGGCCTTTGCACTGGCTGCTCTGGGAGTCCTCTCCCTCCCCAGGTGGCCCCTTGGCTTGCTCCTCCACTTGTCCAGGCCTCTGCCCTCAAGGACCCCCCTTCTACCACCATATCACACACCTGTTTTTATCTGCTTACCGCTCCCCTCCCATTAGAGGGTCAGCCTGGAGGGCCCAGCCCACATCTGGCATGGGTTGGTGATGAAGGATGGTTGTGGAAGGAAAGAAGGCAGGACAGAGGGACAACAGGCAGCAGGAGCGAGGAGGAGGGCCTGGAGTCCAGGCAGAGGGAGCTGGGACCCCCAGGCCAGCCCCCAGGAACCCTCGAGCTTTGAGGTGCCGTCACTGAAGCTCACCAAGCCTCAGTTTGCTAACCTGTGAAATGGGAGGAAGGGTTCTGCATGGAAGCCCTGCCGACCCCAGGGCCTCGGCAGCCTCGTGAGCTGCCCGGTTCCCTGCAGGCCAGCGACGGGCGGAGGCCGAGGTGAGCAGTGTGCAGGCGGCTCGGGCTCTGCAGGAGGAAGCTCTCAGCAGACTGGAGATGGAGCACCTGGCAAGCACCCAGGCAGCGGACAAGGAGAGATGCCGCCTCCAGGTGGGTCCCTGTGGGTAGAGGCACGGCTGGAGTGGGCCTCAGAGCTTGCGGGAACACGGCGCCAGTACCTAGAGCTGCCTGTGGCAGAGCTGTCTTCTACAGATAGGGAAGCCGAGGCCCTGGGCAGGGGAGCAACTTATCCCTGGTGGCACAGTAGGGGGAGGGGACAGTGCCGGGGCCAGACCCTGGGCCAGCATCCTCCAGGCCCTTCCCTGACAGCTGTCTGAGGTCTCGTTTCTGCTGCCCTAGGACCTCTGCTGAACTTAGAGCCACTTCTGTGAAGGGCAACGCACAGGAAGAACTGGGGTAGATGGTGTTAGGAGCTGGCTCCGGGCTGCAGAGGAGCCGCGAGGCTGCGGCTTTCAGTGGGGTGGAGAGGGTACGGTCCAGGCTTCAGAGCCAGGCCTCCCCCTGCACTGTTCACAAGGCAGCTCTTGCTGCAGCCCCAGCACAAGTCTCAGTGACCCCTGGGATGTGCTGAGCCCCTCAGTGGGATGGGCCCTCAGGCAGCTGAAGCCGCCCGTACCATGTCCAGGGAGCACCCCACAGAGCTCAGAGGGTGGAGAATGGCAAGCCCTGCGAGGCAACTACCCCCAGGCATCAGGGCATCAGAGCCACCCAACCCTCCCCCCCACCCCCCGCAAAGATGAAGCGAGCAGAGAACAGGAGGAGAAGGCGGCATAAGATCAGGGCACTGGGCAGGGTGGGACACGGCCTCTAGTTCCAGGGGTGCCGGAGCGGCCGGTCTGCTAAGGAGGGGAGATGGCCTTCAGGTCTGCGGAAGTGAGGGGCCAGGCACCGTGCAGAGCCCCAACCTCAGAGGATTCACACTCATGCTCCCGGTCAGCGCAGGGGCCTGTGGGCTCCGGTGGGCTGCAAGGGCCTGCGGGGTGCGGGGTGGCCAGGAGCTGAGCCACCAGAGCGATGAGGGGCAGCTTTGGGGAAAGTACATCCCCGGTCAGTGAGGGCCAGTCTGAGGAAGGAGTCCTGCTGGGAGAAAGGGCAGTTCTGCTTCGGGAAGGTCCCTGGTGCCGCCGCTGTCTGTGCAGACTTGCCGAAGGGTCAGGTGGCTGGCTGGGGATGGCGGCAGGACCTGGAAGATGTGCGGAGATGTGGAGGTCAGAAAAGGGAGGCCTGAGCTGAGTTCCATTTTGAACCAGCAAGTTTGAGGAGCCAAGGGATCTTGGGGCTGGAGCTGAGCCAATGATGCTGGAGGCAGGTCTGAGAGGCCTGGCCAGGGATGGAGGGTAGAGGTCCGAGGAGCGCAGGTGGGGGTAGACTCACCCCCTCCCTGTGGAGGAAGAGGAGTTCAAACAAAGGGCCACTGCCTACCCTTCAGGCCTGCAGCAATAGCTGCCTACTTACCTGCCACAAGGGAAGGAAAGGAGGTTTACCCCGTCCCCATTCGCAAAGGGGCGGGGTGGGGGGGCGGACAGGAGGGAAGGAAAAGTCTGTCACTGCTGTTTTCGAGTCACTAAATTGTTTTAAGGCACCCTGGTGATGCAGTGGTTAAGCGCCGGGATGCTAGATGAAAAGTCGGTTGTTGAAATCCACCCAGCAGCTCTGCAGGAGGAGAGGCCCAGTACTCTGCTCCCATAAAGAGTACAGCCTTGGAAACCCCATGGGGCAGCCTGCTCTGTCCTAAAGGGTCACTACGAGTCCGAATCGACTCGTTGGCACACAAAAACAACAGATTGTTTATATTTGACACTTTAACCCAAGAGTTACTTTAAAAAGTCATTGTGGTCGGCAGAATAATGGCCCCCCAGGATGTCCGTGTTCTAGTCCCCGGAAGCTGTGAATTCTTTAGGGAATTAAGTTTGCAGATGGAATTGGGGCTGCTGGTCAGCTGACCTGGAGATGAGGCCGTCATCCTGGAGCACACGGGTGGGCCCAGCATCATCAAGTGGTCTTTATTAGGGAGACACAGGAGGGCAGGGTCAGAGTGATGCAGAGTCAAAGATGCCACAACGGCCAGTGCTGGCTTGGAGGACTGAGGAGGGGCCACCAGGCAAGGCATGCGGGTGGCCTCTAGAAGGTAAGAAGGCAAGGAGATGGATTCTTCCCCATAGCCTCCAGAAGGAACCAGCCCTGCAGCCCCTTGGTTTGAGCCCTGTGAGGCCATTTCCAACGTCTGCCCTCCAGAACACTGTGATAAATGTGTGCCTTTAAAGCAAGTACGTGGCCTTTGCTGGAGCACAGAGGATAACACTAGAGACGCCTCTCTTGTTTAAGTCAGGCTTTCTATCTCATTGCCACGAGTGTGTGCTCCATGTACTTGCTGCTTTCAGAACCTGTTCTTTTCCTCAAGGTCCGATACATGAATCTCTTTTGAAAACCTTTTCATGTACATTTGAAAATAATATTTTTGTTTGCAGGTGACACATTTTGAAATACACCTATTAAATCAACCTTAAAAAAAAAAAAAAAAAAAACCCTTATTCGAATGCTCCACGTTTGATCTGTCTTCTGAGTTTATCAAAGCTGAGCGTGGTGTGTTGGGTTTTCCCGCTTCAGTTCCTTTTGTCAACATCTCCTTTATTTCTAAGGGTCTTTGATGTATAGATTCTTCTGACTCGCTCTGCGGAATGTAGGGCGTCTTGACTTCTCGGCGGTGTAGAACAGCCCCGCGGTGCTGTTGAATACTGTTTCTGCCTGGAATCCGCCTTCGTCCAGTATGTCAGTGTCTTCTCTGCTGTCTTCCCTGTCCTTGCCTCTGCACTTTTCCTCTTTATGGACTGAGCCATCATTTCACTGGCCTGTCCCTGATTTCAATCCTGTTCTAGGGGAAATCATCCCACTTAAAGGTTTTGCTCAGGGCCCTGGTGGTACAGTGGTTAAGCATTTGGCTGCCAACCAAAAGACTGGCAGTTCGAATCCACCAGCTGCTCCTCGGAAACCCTATGGAGCAGCTCTACTCTGTCCTGTAGGGTCGCCATGAGTCAGAATTGACTGGACGGCAACAGGTTTTGTTTTGGTTTTAAAGGTTTCGCTCTGCTCTACGTAGGGTTGCTGTGAGTCAGGACTGACTCAACTGCGCCTGACAACAATAAAGGCTTTGTGATAATTTACATATTCTGCCTTTGCTTTGATCACTGATGAGATGCCTCCTGCTTCTTAAGCTTCCTCACTAGGGTCCTCTTTCATCACCTTGCTGCTTGTTGCTGTCTGGTCGGCTCCGACTCATGGTGATCTCATGTGTAACAGAAGGACACATTGCCTGGTCCTCCGCCATCTTCATGGCCGTTGGTGTCTGAGTCCATCGTTGTGGCTACCGAGTCAGTCCCTCTCATGGAGGGTCTTAACTACATCTGCAAGATTCCTCTGCCGTGTAACCTCACCTGATTCTTGGGCCGAAGCTCACGGGCAGTCTTAGAACTCAGCCCACCACCCTTGTTTCTAGCAACGTGTTAGACATTTGGGCCGAATGCTTCATGCCCACCCTTGGGTGCCCCGTCACTCCCCTTCACTCAGACACAGATGATGTAGAGCCTGCCTCCCACCTCTTCTGGGAGCAGCCCGTGTGTCTCCCCAGTTCAGTCTTGCTGGTGTCCTATGGCCTCAGATAGGTTTGAGAAACATAAAGATTCTGTGGATTATTTGGATTTTTCTTGTAGACAGTCCTAGGCAGCTTTTTACATCCTAGACAGAAGCCAGGAGCTCCGTTACCTGTGAAATTCAAAAACGTCTCCAAGGCACTGATTTGGTGACATTTCCTTCCATTATTTTTGCCTGTCCATGGTGAACCGTCTCCATTCGCAGAAACAAATCTATCTGCAGTTCACAGAGCGTCTTCCGCTTTAGAAACACTTCTCTCCTCCTCCATCTCCTCCCTTCCTTTCTCCTGGGATTGCCCGTGTCCCAGCACTGGCTCCCCTGGCCCTGGCCTCCCAATCCGCTTCCCTTCATTGCTCTCCCAAGTTCTGGGAGGACTCACGATCTGATGAATTTGGTTACCTGCTGGATCTGACCTGCTTCCCTGCCTCCACGGCCCTCTCTCTTGGGTACTTGTGGTTTTCTCTCATGAGGACACCCCTGCTCCCACTCCATAATCGCAAAGCCATTTTGAATCTCGTTAAGAACATCAATTAGCATCTTCTGAGCTGAACTACTATTGCAGTAACTCTTTCTTTAATCAGAGAGCCCTCAGAGCAAATTCCTGGGCCACTTTCTTCTTTCGAGCCATAGCTGATGGCCGCTTATTCTGTGGTTTTTCCCTTGCATGTCTTTAAAGAAGGGAGTATGGTCTTGTTGGAAAGTGGGCATGGAGAGGACCCATCAGGGACTTCCTGTATTCCTGTCCAGATGTCAGTCCCCAGTGAGAGGCTGACGGACAGGCTCCAAGATCCTGAAGCCGTGGGGGAGAGTGGGGAGGTCAGCAGTGGGGGCAGCATGCCCCCTCCCAGCACATTTCTGTCCCAGGAACAGAGAGGGCAGGGCCTTGTTCTCCAAGTGGGGCCACTGGTCCCTCACCTGCTATGACCCTCATCCCAGAGGCCCTTGTGGGATATAGCTGGCCCTCCCCCTCTGCACCCCTGCCCTTCTGCGTTGGGGTCCCGGGGGGGGTCCCACTTCCAGTCTGGGGAGGCAGTATCTCCACAAGGAGCCGTGGTAATGGGCTCCTTGGAGCTAGGTCTGCATGCCCTCTCCCCCCGGGCTCACAGGAATCCTCACTGACATTGTCTCCAACTTTGAGGAAAGTTTTTCTCAACTTTTGTAAGCTGTCGGCCATTGGATGGGCGTCCGGGAGGGGGGTTTAGACACACATACATTGAAGTCTCCATCTCACCAGATGTCCCAGGCACCTTTGACTAAGAACAAACCAAGCAGGTAAATGGGGGGCCAGGGTGTTTCCTCTGGGCCTGCGGCTCCCTGCTGCCCATGACCCCGGCATGCCCAGGTCAGGTTGCCGTACCCAGCAGGGCAGGCCCAGTGCCTCTCCCAGCTCTGCCAATCCACCAACGTGTTCCAAAGCGAGATCCGGATTTTACATGACTTCTTTCACTTCCATGAACTGCTTTTTCCTTCTTTCACATAAGCCAATGTGTTTGTCAAGAGAAAGTTAATTAAAAACATATTTTTCTAATTAAATGGTAGGCTGTGCTATGCAAACAGTAAGATTCTTGTTTGAAAGCAAATCCCTCGGTTTCCAGGGCGACCCCAGGGACTCAGTAGAACAACAATGCAGAACCCTGCCTGGGCGTCAGCACACACACCAAACCAGCCCCCGGGGGGGCCCACCCGCAGCTGGCCGGCCTCGGAGCCACTGTGACTCGGGCAGGGGGCCTGGCTCCCACCCAGCCTCACCCCCACCCTACCCATGCTCACGTGGAGAGGCCACCGGGTTGTTGTCCTGGGATGGGAGCTAGGCTCACAGCCTCGATGGCTGGGAGGGGCTGATGTGTCCTCAGACTCTGCCAGTGGCCCCTCCCTCCCCGACCCCCAAACATGCCCTGTCCAGCCCCCCAGTGCCAGCCTCTCACACACTTTCCCTCTTCTCTGCCAGAGAACTCTCCTCCAGGGCCCACGCTGAGCGTCAGTCCCCACACCCAGTTCTAGAAGCAAAGTCCCGGGAACCTCTCACCCTCCTGGGCACGGGTCTTCGGGGCTGGCAGGGTGTGCGGTCCACAAAGTCCCATGCCAAGGACTCCCAACCGCAGCTGTAATTGAATTACCAGGGTTTGTCAAAAAGTTTTGCAGCTGTATTACTTTATGGCTTTGTATTTATCGGGCTTTGGTGTTAAGACTACTTTACTTTCAGAAATGAATGGGTGAGCGTCCCATCGTCACCAATAAGCCGGCCAGTCGCAATAGCATGGGAATTACATTTTCTCTCAAGGTTAATTTGAACTCGTCTGAACACTCTCCTCCTCCTGATGTGTTAAAGAAACCAGAAACCAAACGCATTACTGTCAAGTCAGTTCTGACTCACGGAGACCCCTGTGGCAAGGTAAAACTTGGCCGTAAGGTTTACTTGATTGTGATCTTTATGGAAGCATTCGGCCAGGCCTTTCTTCTGCGGTGACAGCGGGTGGGTTCACACAGGTGTTTAGCTTAGCAGTTGAGCACGAACTGTTTGCGCCACCCAGGACCTTTCTGTGTTAAGTAACAGATTTTAATTCCATCACCAAGCACTTTTATATCCCTGATCTGTTTTAGCTTTCCATCTCTTCTGGAGTCAGTTTTTGTCTTTGAGTAGTAAGTCATCTATCTCACGTTTTTCAAAGGTATGCCAAGGATTTGTTCATGGATTTGCATAACGTCACCTTCGTCTTATGTATGTGTAGTTATGGCTGGTCTCTGTCTTTAATGTTGTAGATATTTGTTTTATTTTTCTTAACCTGACTTGCCAACGGTCCATTTATTTTATTGATTTTTCCAAAGAATCAACATTTAACCTTTCTTTAATTTTTGTCTGGTTTATTCATTTTAGCTTTTACCTCTACTACTGCCTTCTTTTCTTACTGTGGTTTTTCTAATTTCTTACACGGAATCATTGGCTCACTGGGTCTGGGAATCGTCACGCAACAGTAAAGTGTTCAATGTTATCACAGTTCCCCAACTACGCTTTGATGCGTGCGTGTCTCATAGGCTTTTGATAGGAATTCTTTTTCTTTTTAGTAATTTTGTCCTAGCTTCAGTTTCTATTTCTTTTTTAATCCAGAGGTTATTAAAAAGAACAACCATGTGTTTGCACCTTGCTTTGCTGCTCTCACCTAGCCTTACTGGAGAGAGGGTGCAGGTGGGGCAGTTAGAATGATTCTCTTCTGGTTGCCTTCTGGATGGATCTTTATGTTCCCGGTTTGTTGGCTGTTTGCTTTCTTGGTTTGGGTTTGTCTGTTTGTTTGTGCTGTGTTTGGGTGGGGGGGAGGAAACTGGACAAACCGGTTGCAGAGTTCATGAGGAAGAATAAATGTTTGTGATTTTCCAACCAAATTTTGAAAAGGACAGTAAAACTTACTATAAAGCTAGTTCAACCCAAGCAGGAGGGGCTGGCACAAGAGTGGACAAAGAGACAAGAGGGACAGCCAGGGTCCAGACGTGGCCCAGACTCCTCCTGTCTGGGCCAGAGGCCCCCACTCTGTAAAGTGAGGGGTTTTGACCCCCTTCATACGGAGGCCCTTCTGGTGCCTGGCCTGAAGGCACCTGTGGGCACAGCCAGCTATGCTGGGACCCCAGGAGGCTCTTGCTAGTCCGTTATCAGCCAGTCAGCTGTGGATGAGAGGAGAGCAGGTGAGGGCCAGTCAGCTGTGGATGAGAGGAGAGCGGGTGAGGCCAGTCAGCCGTGGATGAGAGGAGAGCGGGTGAGGGCTGTGGATGAGAGGAGAGCGGGTGAGGCCAGTCAGCCGTGGATGAGAGGAGAGCGGGTGAGGGCCAGTCAGCCGTGGATGAGAGGAGAGCGGGTGAGGGCTGTGGATGAGAGGAGAGCGGGTGAGGGCTGTGGATGAGAGGAGAGCGGGTGAGGCCAGTCAGCTGTGGATGAGAGGAGAGCGGGTGAGGGCTGTGGATGAGAGGAGAGCGGGTGAGGCCAGAGCCATAAGGGCCTGGGGTTGAGGTGCGTGCCCGGCACGCTTTTCTTCATAGTACAAAGTGCGGACTGTTTAATGAGATCCCTGTGCCCTAGACGGTTGTTGGTAGCTGCTGTTGAGTTGGCTTCTGACTCAGGACAACCCCATGCACAATGGAATGAGACGCTGTCCAGTCTTGCGCCATCCCCGCCATCAGTTGCAGGTCAGACCATTGTGATCCACAGGGTTTTCACTGGATGATTTTCAGAAGTAGATCTCCAGGCCTTTCTTCCTAGTCCGTCTTAGTCTGGAAGCTCCACTGAGACCTGTTCAGCCTCACAGTAACTCGCTATGGTGCTGCACGCGAGGTGCGTTGGCCGAGAACCAGCCCTGGCCTCCCACGTGGAAGGAGAGGGTTCTTCCACGAACTACTACTGCCCCCAACCCTAGGGGGCGCCTGAGATATCTCCCCACCTCCACAAAGGGGAGCTCCACGTGAGAGCCCCGTTCTTAACAGCCACATTTGGGGGTACCTCGTGGTCTCCATGGCACTCCCATAGCCCCACCCATCCTTGGTTTGATCCTGACGAGAGCCCATGAGGTTGCATCATACCCATGCCACAGTTGAGCAAACTGAGCCCAGGCCTGGTCCAGGGACACAGGCTGCAGCCTGACATCTTGTCCCGAGCCTGGGGCGCCTCCCTGCACCGATTCTCCCAGGAGGAGAGCAACTGGAGCCCCTGCAGCCCCAGGAGAGAAGGACGGGGTTTGTGCTTTCCTTTAGCTGCTTCAGCTCTCCAACTCATCCTCATCAGGGAGGCTGTCTCTGTCCGCCCCGTCACACAGCACCAGGAAGGACAGCTGCCTTGCCCCAGAAAGGGGAACCTCCAAGGGGCAGGGTGGGGCGTGAATAAGGGGCACGCCATTCAATTACCACGGTTCGTTTGAATTCCATAAAAGCTGAGTCATTACAAGAGGAGCAGGATGCTTCAGATAATTGGTTTGGGGCCTCTTAAAAATACCATGAAATATTTAAGCCATGTTTGAAGGAAACCTCTCCTTTTTTATGAGAAAATGTGTACAAGCGGAAAGTGGTCATTTTCAAATTTGCAAGGATGGGTGAAACACAGCAATTTTCGGCACCAGCATTGCCCTTTTTTAAAGTAATAAAGCAGGAGACAAAAGCAGTGCTTGCAGGGTCCCCCCACCCTGCCCCCACCTGACAGCAGAGGACAGACATGAGGCCTGGTTCCCCTCCCAGCCTCCAAGCCCCAGCAGTAAGGGTTCCAGCACTTGGTGAAAACAGAGTACGAGCGGTGCCCAGGAAGGCCCCAGTCATTGTTAGCACCACATGTTTGCTGATGGAGTGGAGTGAGAGTTGGAGGACCCCTGGCATGCCTCGGCCCCAGACTAGGACACCTGCAACCTTGCTCCTCTGTGGCTCTGTCCCTGGTCCCTCCCTCCCTCAACAAGCACCTCCCCTGGCCCCACACTAGACCTCTCCCTCCCTCCTGAGAACCCCCTTCTCCACCTCTTCCACCTCTCTGCTGGACCCTGGGTTCCTTCTCTTCTGCTCCCCTCTCCTGCAGCCCACCCTCCCTGCCCGGTGGTGCCCTGGCACAGCTGTGGCTGAGGCCCCTGTGGCAGCAACTCATGGGTGGCCCCTCAAGACTGAACTATGAGCCTCCACCCCACATGTGCTCCAGTGTCTTCCCACCACAGGAAATGGGGCCTGGGAGGAACCCAGCTGTCCAGGCTAGGTACCCTGGGATCCTGAGGACAGCCCCTCCTCCCCCACACCCTGGCCCTCCAGTCTGCCTCCAACTTTCATGCCAAATCCTCCTCTTCTTGCCCGGATGAGCCCAAACCACTATCCACTCTTGTGTGGACATCTCTCCCCCACCCCCCTCCCAGTCCTCCACTCCAGCCACTTGAAGCCCCAGTGGGTGTGATCAGTGATTTTTTCGGGCCGCAGGCAGCCAGAAGGAACTGCCATTTCTCCCACGAACACTCATTGTCCTCAAGTCGATCTGGAAGTGGATTGCCAGGCCTTTCTTCCAAGGTGCCTCTGGGCGGAGTTGAACTTCCAGCCTTTTGGTTAGCTAGCTGCCCAGCACTTAACCGTTTGCAGCACCAGGAGCTGCCCGTGGCTGCATTACAAATGGCCTAATCAGCACACACGCTTGACCCTGCTTCTCGCCTGTGTCCACCCCAGTGACACAGACCTGCAGGGCAGGGCAGGACGGATAGATGCCCTGTACGCCCCTTCCCTCGTGTTTCCAGGAGGTGTCCCGTGTCTCTCTCCCCCAGGAGCAGCTGGACGCACTGCACCAGGCGCTGGATGAGAGCAGGAGGCATAGCCAGGGCCTGGCCGCCACCGGGAGGCTGCTGGAGGGGCAGCTGGCAGGCCTGGAGCGCAGGTGCCAGGAGGCGGAGGGCACCCTGGAGCCCCTGCGGCAGGTGAGGTGCCCCAAGAGGACTGGTGTGCCGTCACCAGGGGGCGGTGAACAGTGTGGGAACAGGTCCTCAGCGGGAAGGAAGGCCTGGGAGAAAGATGCCGGTGTTCCCCAGGTTGACAGATCAGGAAACTGAGGCTCGCAGGAGTGGGGCGGAGAGGGTAGGAAGTCAGAGGCCCCAGGGCTCTCGCCAGGATTTCCTGTCCTCCGCGCCCACCCCCCAGTATGCATCCCACGACAGAGCGGTCAACTGTGCGCACCAGAGGCCCGGGGCGCCCCTCCCCACCCCCACACGCCGTGCCCCTGCCCACGCGCGGCCTCTCGCGGCCCAGGTGCTGCGGCGGCGTCAGCGTGGCGAGCAGGCGGCGGCGGCTGCGGAGAAGCGCGTCCTGCGGGAGCAGACGGCCGCCCTGCGCACCGAGCGGGCGCGTCTACAGGGACAGCTGGCGGCGCTGCGCGCGCGCTTGGCACAGGTACCGTCCGCGGGCCCGGGGGTGGGGCGAACGAGGAATCCCGGACGGGGGAGTCAACGAAGGGGGCGGCCACTCGAGCGGATACCAGCGAGGGTGGGCGTGGGAAAGTCCAGGGTAGGCGGAGGGGGGTCCCGGTGAGGAGAGGTCCCAGAGGAGATCCCAGCGGGGGCGGGATCCGGTAAGAGGGCCCTGGAAGAGGATCCCAGTGGGGGGAAGGGGCGTCCCAGGGAGGGGTGGGCGCCGGCGAGAGGACGGGGCTGGGGGCTGGGGGGGGCGGTTCCTGGAGGTGGGGGGAGGCTTCTCTGTGTCCACATCTGCCATTGGGGGCAGGGCCTGTTCCAAGCACCAAGCTCTTGGTCTCTGGGAGCAGAGGACCCTACAGACCACAGAGCCCTTTGGGTAGTGTTACCTGACCCCCCATTGTGGGAGGCAGGCAGGGCCCTGGCTCATCTCCAGCAGCTCAGAGCCCCAGTCAGCCCTGTGAACCACCCACCTCCCGAGCCCAGATGCCCAGGTTGAAACGGCCCCTACCTCCAAGAGCGGAACCTGGCAACAGGTAGTGTGGGTCCCAGCCAGGATAGATGTTCAACCACTTGCCCTTCCTGGACTTCCTCCTAGGACGCTCGCAGGGACAAGTGACCCAGACCTTGGGGTGGGTTGGGTGGACAAGGCCAGCCCCCTACAACACAGAGACTGGAAAGCGCATGGCATGGAGGGGCCACCCCAGCAGACCTCCCAACACAGGTTGGGGTGCAAGGCAGTGTCACCACCCCAGGGGGTCAAACAGATGCTGAGAACACATCACAGGGCCAGGGGCAGGATACAGCTGACGCCCAAAGTGCAGAGAACGAGAGATGGGCAAAGAGGCTGAGGCCAGGCTGTCCGGCGGGTCCCCGGGCCAATGACTACAGCAGACCGATGTCCTGCGCCCCCATGTATGAAACAGACCAAAGGGGAACTGTCTGGGATGAAATGGGTGTGGCGTCCAGAGCATCTTCCTGGAACCCAGGTTCACTGGCAGGGAAACTGAGGCCCAGGGGAAGGGAATGGAGCCTCTAGAAAGCATCTGCCCAGGCTGTGTGTCGCCAGGCAAGCACAAACGCCGCCATAGGGAGGGCCCTGGCCACCAGGCATTCACTGTCCAGTGGCTTTTCAGGAGAGGAGTAGCGGCCAGTGGGGCCACATCTCTCTGGGGACAGGATTGGGGGCAGGGTAGAGGCAGGGAGGCCCCCTGATCAGGGCAGTAGCTGGAAACCACTAGCCAGCTTGTGAGATTGACACAGCGGCTGCAACAACCGACTGAGGCATAGCAAGGATTGTGAGGAAGGCCAATGAGACCTGTTCTACATCGGGTCGCTGTGAGTCAGCACCAACCCCAGGGCACCTAACAGTGGCAACAACAACAGGCCACCTGCCCTCCCCACAGAGGTGCAGTCCCAGGGACCAGGCTTTTCCCTGAAGCATGGCCCGGCACTGAGTGGCTGAGCTGGGGGCGGCGGCCTCCCCGTGGGCGTGCCTTTGGGGGTGCGACGGCAGTGCCATCGACAGCAGAGTGGCTGTGGGCACAGTGCCTGCTGTGGGTCCCTGGAGGGGGAGGGGAGGGTCAGCTAATGAGTTCCAGGAGGTCAGCTGTGACGGCCCGAGAGCCCATAAACCCTTTATTGGTGTCTCAGGAGGGGACCCATGTGGCCTGTGTTTATTTTGGATCCCGCTTTCTTCACGGCTTTTTAGCCTGCACGTCCAGGCGGGTAACTGGAGTTTTAAAGGAACAGGACTTCCTTTCCCAGGGCAGGGGGTGCTTTGTTTCTCCGTCCTAAAGAAGAAGAAGGAATTCTGGTTTTTGTAACACCCCAGCCCTGACCCCACCATGTGATCCACAGCGATGTGTCTCAGGGGCACCTGTGAGGCCGGGCCCACTCCACAGCTTGGGCCCAGAAGGCAAAGATGGAGGGGCTGACCTGGGACTCCAGCTCAGCCACCCAGGCCACCACGCCCCACCCCAGGCTGCACCGTATCCAGCATGCTGCCCGAGACCTAGTCTGGCCCGGAGTAATGGAGGAGACCAGTGTGGAGAGCAGGGCCTGAGTTCTGATCTTGCCCCAGCCACCTGGGGGTGCAAAGCAGATGGGGGAGCAGGTGGCGTGGGGCCCCAGACTACAAAGAACCCCTAGAGGCCTGGCCTGGGATCCAGGTCCCTGGAACTGGGCCTTCTGGGCCAACAGGTGGCGCTCCTGTCCCCAAATCTGGGCTCCGAAAGGCTCTGCTCTCAGAGGGACTGGGTTCTGGTCCCACTCCTCCCTCTGAAAAAGGACTGTCCAAAAGGGGACAACACGGCCATCACATCTCCTGGGTCACTTCCCTGATGTTTGAGCCCAGCCTGCCCTCCTGCCCTGGGCCCGGCCTGGTGAGGGGGTGGTAAAGAGGCAGCTCTGATCAGGTGACTTGCAGCCACTGAGGAGATCAGACACACTGTCTGTGAGGCCCCGACAGGCAGGTGATGGCCTCCTTGCGCTGCCAGCTCTCAGGGGATCTGGAGCCCTGTCTAGGTACCATGGCTTCATCCAAGGCCTGGCACCCCACATGCTCCTGGAGGGAAGGCGGCCTGATCCCTACCCCTGCCAGGAGGCCGGCACATCCTACCCCAAGGCCCACCCCCACTCTCTGCAGACGGAGCGTGAGACGATGAGGAGGGAGGGGGCCACAGCAAGGCTGGAGGCCAAGAAGGAGCAGCTGGACCAGTCGCTGAGTGCCCTGCACCAGGAGGTGAACGGGGCCCTGCGGCAGAACCAGCAGCTGCAGGTCAGCAGCAGCAGGGCTCTGCACACCCTGCCTTGGGGGCAGCGGGCAGGGAGGGGCTCCAGGTGGGTGTGAGTCCCCGAGGTGGTGCAAGTATCTGTGTCGTGTGCATGCACACACGTGTGCACACACACGGAGAGGGTGGGCTGGACCCTGGCTTTTGCAGAGACACGGCCCAGGCCTGGGCAGGTTCTGCCAGGCCATGTCTCCATCCTGGGCAGAATTGGACCAGAACCCCGGTGCCCCGGGGCCCCCTGGGGTTCTCTCCAGGGCCTACTTGTTAGTAGGATTCTGGGATCCCCGTGAGGAATGGTGGGGCACTCAAGGGGAGCAATACTGGAAGCCAGGGTGGGGACTCCCCTCTGTGTGGAGCAGGGGGTCCTTAGAGGCACCAGTCTGCTTTCTGATGGTTGTCAGACTCTGGCCACTGATTTTGTCCCTTTCCCCAATTGAGAAGCCAGCAAGGGAGAGTGGACAAGATTCAGCAGAAGGTAGCCTCAGGTCCCCACTCTCGCCAACCGGACATGAGGGCCGTGAAGGCAGGGGTAGCCAGCCCAGAGGCTGGGCTTCAGGCAGCCAAAACCCAGAGCACAACGCTTGAGCCCAAGGCAGAGTGCCGAGCACACGTTCAGCCCTTGTCTGAGTGCTGGCTCTGGGGCTGGGGCATGTCCCCCGCCATGGCCCTGCCCTCTAGAGTGGCATCGGGCCAACCCCAAAAGGCAGGCACCGTGGGCACCCCCTGGGTTCTGTGCAGTGCTCCACTGGGGGGTGGAGGCGATGAGGTGACTAGATTCTCTTCCAGGCCCAGATGGCAGAGCTGGAGCAGGCCCACACCCAGCGGCTCCAGGAGCTGGCAGCCCAGCACCAGCAGGACCTGGCCGCAGAGGCCGAGCAGCTTCATGGGGCCCAGCTGCAGGCAGCACAGGCCCTGGAGTTCCGAGAGCGGACCCACCAGCAGCGGGTGAAGGTGCTGGAGCAGCAGGTAGGGCTGGAAGCCTGGATGGGTGCGGAGGGAGGGGCCCTGCGGGGGTTAACTGCCCTGCCTCCACTTGAACTCATCCCGCAATGGGGAGTTCATCACCCTGCCCAGCGGGGTCCAGACCACCTCAGTGGGCGACTCTGGCTGTACTGCAGTCCCCTTGTGGAATAGAGCCCGGGGGACCTGCGTGCCCCGTCCGCTGGTAGTAAGTCTATCTGTCAGCCCGATGTTTCTTTCTCCTTGGAGTCCCGTCATTGAGCACTCCATGTGCCGGGGGGGGGTCCTGGCCCCAGGGCATCCCCACCCATCTGAGTGCCCACCCTGTCTGCAGGTGGCCAGCCTGAGGGAGCAGCTAGACCAGGAAGAGCAGCGGCGGCGACAGTCCCCCCAGGCCGGGAAGTGAGCGTGCTCCCATCCCGGGCACCTGACCACCTGCAGCCCTACAGGCATGGGGGTGGGGGGGTGGGCAGCAGGCTCTGGATGAGGAACTAGGGGCCCAGAGCCGCTGGGGACTTGAGCCCCCCAGGAGGAAACCCAGCCGGGAACCACCCTTGGGAAAGCTGGCATGGTGAACCCTGGTTGGAGGGGCCGGCCCTGCTCCAGTAGGGGAGGCACGTTGTCAGTGGGGAACCCGGGACGGAGGTAGCCCCAGCACCCAGCACCTACTCCTGGGGTGCAGCAGCAGGGGTCCCTTGTGACGCCTGACTGTAGACCTGGTCTTGAGGAATCCCCCTCCCTGCCCGGCCCTCGGGACCTTTGCTTCCGGCCGGCACAGGACCAAGCACGCTGGTTCCAGTGCCTCCGCCCGCTGGGCCTGGCCTGGCGCTCAGTTTCCGCCGTGGACGTGCTGATCGGGCCAGGCCCAGCCGGCGGCTGCCTGGGCCCCGGCTGCATTCCACGCCCTCGCTCTGTAAACACGGGGAAACACGTGGAAAACATTTCCACCACCCGGAGCCAAAAACAGAATGTCCTGCAGGGCCTGCCACCCGCTCCAGGAACCGAGGCCGTCACGCTGGCAGGTGGCTGGAAGTGACTCATGCCACGGGAGGCATGGAGTGTGAGGTTGTGGAGTGGGAGGTTGCTGCAGGCCCCGCCCCGCCCTCCCAGCCCGCAGACCCTGGGAACATTCCTCCCTCAGGCCCTGCTGCTGTGTGACCCAGGCGCCATCTTGCCTGCACGCACCTTGCCTGTGAGCACTTTGGCATCTCCCCCGTTCACAGGGGCCGCTGAGTTGTTTTTCTCTCCAAATGGCTGCTGCCGTTTTGAAGGTGGTGTGTTTGGGACATTTGTGGGGCGTTGGCCACCCCGTGAATTCTGGGGCATGCACAGCCCTGGCTGCCCCTCAAGCTGTGTCCTCACTCCAGGGCCCAGAAGCACACACGGCACCTGACCCGCTACACCCTCCAGTACCGGGGTGGGGTGGGGTGGGAGGCTGAGAGCTCATGGATCCTACCCCATCACCATCCCCGTAAGCTGAGTCTGAACAACATTCCGGGCCCAAACCTGCAGCAGCCATACATCCACCTGTTTCAAGATTGCTCCTGGACTTCCAGAGGCCAACCTGTCAGGCCTCAGGAATAGTTACCAGGCGTCGTAAAACGCTGCAGAAGCAGCAGCTAGAAAGAGATGGGCAAGTCAGTCGTTGTGCCTGCCAGTTTTGCCTGGCTGTTAGTGGCTGTGTAGAGAAGGATTCTGCAGTCCAGTCCTGGCCGTGACCCATTGGCACTGGCTGCTCTGTGCCAAGGAGTTAGTGGCGGTGTATGTGGCCCTATACTTGCCCACCGACAGTGGCCAGTTAGGGCAGACAGCAGGCCAGAGGAGGACGGCAGGCAGTCTCACCTTCGCTGTTGGAGAGCGTTCTGCAACAGGGGGCAGGGCAGTGCTGTTGAGAGAAAACTCGTGGCACTCAGGGCCTGGCATTTAGTAGGCACTCGAAAGTGCTCCGATGTGCCCCCTCCCCTCCTCTCCTCCCCTCTGTGGTTTGCTCTGGAGGCTCCCCCTACCAGTAGAAGAACCAGAGAGCCAAGGGATGGGGCCAGGGGGAAGCTGGGGTCATCACCATGGGAGCCCAGCATGTCCTCCGAGGCTCCCACAGCCACACATCCTTATGGTGCCCTGCAGGACCAGCTGCTGCCCCAGCATGACACACGTCTCTGGGGCTAACACCCCTACACGGAGAAGGGCTGGAAACGTGTGCAGGTGGCGTTTCAGTGTTAAAATGAAGGCCCCCAAAATCCGACAGACATGACTTCCTGGCTATTTTGGGTGCTCAGTGAAAACATTTGGAGTGATTTATATTTTAACAAATAATTAAATCAGCTTAGGAAACGTGATTTTTACTCATTCAACACAAAGTTGCATACTTAGAAAAAGACTTTTTTTTTTTTTGTAATGGAAATAAAATGGCATTTTCTAAAAATGTCCCCATAGGCAGTGTGTGGGCCTCTGTGTGTTAGATTCCAGCCAGCCAAGGCTGGGGGACTTGGAGAAGTTGAGCTTGGTTCTCAACAGCCCTTTGGGCACTGGTTTTACGGGCCAGGAAGAATGGAACCTCAGACAGGCAGTGCTTCTTAACCACAGGCGGTCCCAGGCTGGTCAGCTGGTCGGAGGCTACGTTAACCAGGGACAGAAGTGTGCCCAGTAGGCTGGGCTAGGACAGGCGCAGGTGCTGGGGCTGGGCACCTGCCTGTCCTCACTTGAACCACCCAGCCCACCCTCTGAGGGTGTGAGGCCAAGGAAAACCCCCTGAGGAAGGAGCTGAGGTGGGGGCTGGTCTGGAATGCAGGGAGCATGGTGGGGGCCGTGTCCTAGGCAGCCCCTGGAATCAAGGGGAAGGATGTCATCCACCTACCTCCAGCCCTGGCCGGCAATCTACCCTACCCAGGGGACTGCTGAACGCCTCAGACAGCCCACCCACCCACACAGGGCCCCGGAGGCAGGTGGGATCCAGTGTCTGGGATAGAAGCAAAATCCCTACAACTCTCTGTAGCCCTGGGGACTGTGGCTGAGGAATTTGGGACTCAGTGGGGGTGTCAGAGGGACCCACCCAGCCTCTGACCAGGGAGCTCTGAGCAGGCCCTTGGACGCGGGTCAGAGGCCCGCCCTCCCTACGCCCTTCCATTTCAGGGAGCACAGGCTAGTGGAGGGGATCAGGGAGCATACTGGGGAAGAGGGCTTCCCAGAAGGAAGGCAGACCCAGGTAGCGGGGTACAGGGGACCCTCCAGCACCCAGCTGGGGCAGGAAGGGCTAGGCAGGCCGAGAAGGCCAGCTAGAACCAGGGTGCACTACTCAGTTCCACAACACCCATTTTCGGTAATTACACGATAGTTTTGAACACCTGGAGCGATCCCAGGTGAGGGTTGGGTTTCTTTTCTCCAGCACACGCTGCTGGTGGACTGTGGGTTATGTACTTGTCACTGTAACTTTAGAATGTCCCCCGTGTCGCTAACGTGGTAAAAGTAAAGGCAATCTTGTACTCCTGCCAGGCCTTCTGCACAGAAGTGGACCTGGCTTGACTTCCGGGCCCTCCTGGACTGTATGGAGGCTGGAAACCTGTGTCCTGCAGTGGGGGAGGGGGGTGACAAAGGCCACTCTCGGGAGGCCAGGAGGGCTCGGTGTGCCTGAGGCTGGGGGCCACACGGCAACCCACCTGTAGCCTGTATGGCACTCTGCACTCTTCGGCTCAAGGTGTTCCCAGTCTCTACACAAAACAGCAGCGAGTAGCCTGGGAGGTGCAGGCTCCATGTCGTCACCATCCCCTTCTGGGTGCCTGGGGGTGTCCTCACAGGGAGCCAGCCGCGCCTTCTCTGCCTGACTCTCTAGCAGCTAGAACTGAAGAGGTGAGGGTGGCATTGGAGCCTCCTCACAGTGTAGACAGCCTGGCTTCCAACCCTCCCTGCCCCTCCCTCTGGGCCATGACCTTGGCCAGCCCTGCCTGCTCTCCCAGGTCTCCATGGGGCGGGGGGACGGGTGGATGTTTACCTGGGCCAGTACTTCTGGGCTTCTACGTGGTGGGACCATGTTCTGGAGGGGGTCTGTGCTCCACCAGCCCCCTCTGGGGTGAAGGTGACGAGAGAGAAACCTGGGGGGGATACAGCCAGCCAACCCCTGCCACTAGCAGCCCCAGAGCTGACCCCGGGCCATCCTGGGGGGACCAGCAGACCGGACCAGAGGCCAGGTGTGCAGGGGGAGGGCCTGCCCCAATTTGGAGTCTCAAGGTTGCCACTGGGGCCCCCAGACCTAAATTGCACACACACTCGGGTCCTAAATTAAAATGTCACAGGCCTGGAGAGAGGCTCGGGTTTCCGCCCCAGAGCGGGAGCCTCCTTGATAAAGCGATTTGGGTTTTGATAAACGTGGACGTTCTGTGGGGAGACAAAGGCGCCCTTGAGTCCAGAGGGGAACCTGAACAGCACAGTGTTGAAAAGTATTTCCTGATAATATTTTTAGCACCTGAAAAAAAAATGTTTTTTCTCATTTTTTGCCTGTGGAGTTTGTTTTTTTTTTTTTTTTTTTAATGAAATGTAATGCCCAGAGCGTTGGGGCCTGTGTTAACCCCCAGTCTCCCAGGCCCGGCTGAAAACCAACTACAGGGCAAAGGCCATGGGGGTCAGCAAGGCACGGGCCCAAGGTCATGACCTCACTGGGGGCTAAGGCTGGAGGGTCTGAGCTGTTGCCGGCCCACCCAGACCAGAAGCCTGGAATCCCTGGGGTGGGGGCGGGCCTGGGTGTCTGCAAAACTGCCTGGCGACTCCACTGCACAGCCAAGTTGGAACCCCGGTCCAGTCTACCTACTCCCACAGCGCCTAGAGAAACAGGCCTTCCCTCCGTGCATCTATTGAGCACCACTGTGTGCCCGGTGGAGTGCTGGCTCTGGGGCAGTGCTGCCTGATAAAAGCTGCAAGGCAGCCCCCAAAACCAGTCCAGACAAGGGCCTTGACTAGGGTCCCTGGAGGGGTGTGCTCAGGAGGGGTCTGCAGAGGTGGGCAGTGCCACAGGGGGGCAGCCTGCAAGGAGGCGGTGGCCTGCGTGGGGCTCTGAGGGCAGAGCAGGAGTGTGCCAGTGGGGAGAGGGTGAGGAGTGGGGTGGGGTGAGGCTGGGGATGGACGTGGGGGTCAGGTTGGAAGTGTTCCAGTGGGTGGGGTGGGCAGTGGGGGCAGGGTGTGTGGACATCCACATGTGAGTGTGAGCAGGCATGTGTGAGAGGGTGTGAGTGTGCGCATGTGTTAGTGTGCACCTGTGCGTGTGTGGGTGTGTATGCAAGTGTGTGCATATGTATGTGAGTGTGCATGTGTGAATGTGTGTGTGACAGTGCATTTTGAGTGTGTGTGCGTGTGTGGGCTCCCCTGAGCACCAGGGTGAAGCTGGGCTCTGTCCACAGCCTGGGCTCTAAGCAGGTGTCATCTTACTTTCCTCCCAGAGATGACTGGAGGCCGTGGCCCTTCTCACAGCTCATCTCTTGGAACCACAGCTGTCCTGTGGTCCTGGGATTCTCGGAGCCAAGAGGCCAGGCCCCAGGGCTGTGACATGTGGCAAGTTCCTTCACCTCCACAGCCTCAGTTTACCCCTCTGCAAAGCAGGCCCTTTGTACCAAAAGCGAGCTAGGTACCCAGGGCGTAAGATTTAAGAAGGTGCTCGCTCTCAGGGTGTGCCAGTGTGGGGTTGGATCGGAGAGCAAGGACCTCCTTAAATGTTGTGCCTGGATGCCCGGCTGGCCTGACACCCCTGACACCAAGCCTGGAATTGCTGGGGGTGAAAATGCCAAGCACAGCACCGTGTGCACCTTCGACATCCAGTCACACACTCACTCACACATGGTTTCTTAAACATAAGTCAGTGTTGCTTGCTCTGACTGCACGACAGCACATGTTCACTGAAGACATTTTAGTAAACGCACAAAAACACAAAGACAAACGGAAACCTCCCAGACCACCGGGCCACTGCTCTTACCACTCTATGCCCTGGGTCTTGGCTTTTTCTGCCTGTGTATCTTCTTGTCTTTGAGGGGTGCACTCTTGGCTTTGGGGGGCCCAAACTTGGCCTGCAACCAGGAATCTGGGAGCAGAGAAGATGGGGGCTGAGGCTCTGGGAGTCTAGGCCATGCATTCAGCGAGGGGACACAGAGGTGGACCACTGCACCCCCCCTGAGGTAGGACAGACACTAGGAGTGATGTCCCCGGTGATGGGATCAAGAGGTTGGAAGAAGGGCTGGGATGGCCACGGGACAGGGACACAGAATCTGAACTTGGGCATACTCTGTCAGGACCCTGGTACTATCTATCCGCCTGCTGGCAACCCTATGGCAGAGCCCTCCCCATGGTAGGCCACTCTCCCAGGGGCCTGCCCATCAGAAAACCTCCTGAGTGTCTCTCCTGACGGCCTAGGTCTTTGTGGCCAGCAGGGAGGACACACTAATGGCCTGATGTCCCCTGCGCCGGGTGCTGCGGGAGGCTGCTGCCTAAGCTGGATGTCTCTGAGCTTAGGGGCTGGGGCCGGGCAGCAGTGAGGGCTGGCTAGCCAGGGTGGCCCCCAAATGACCGTGCTCTGGGTGACCCAAAAGGGCACCCAGAAAGCCTGACCCTCAGGCCCCAACATCCCAGACAGGCCTCAGGGAAACGGGTCTGCCCTGGCTGGTCCTTGGGCCAAGGTACTGGGGTGAGGACCCCTGCCTCCCCGCAGAGCCAGAGCGCGGCCCCGCCCACCGGGAGCCTGGCGCTTTAAGAGCGCAATTTGCATGACCCCGCCCCGACCGCTGTCGGCTATTTAAATCGCGGCCCCGGGGCGGGCGCGCTGACCCCGCTCCGCCAGCGCCTTATTCCCTGCGGCGGCCCGGAGCGCGGCGGAGCCGGCTGGGGCGCCGAGCCCACCGACGGCCGGCCCCGGGCCCCAGCCCGGCCCTGCGCTCCCCGTCGCCCTCCAGCCCAGCGCCGTCCCCGCTGCGCCCCAGCCGTCCCCACGTCCCCTGCGCCCCCTCGGTCCCCACCGTCCCCTCCGTCCCTCGGCGATGCCGCGGGGCGCCGCCTGGGCGCTGCTTGTGGCCGCGGCCCTGGGGTTCGGGGCGCACGGGGCCCGCGGCGCGGTGGCCCTCGCCGACTTCTACCCGTTTGGCTCGGAGCGCGGCGACTCCGTGACCCCCAAGCAGGACGACGGAGGCTCCGGGCTGCGGCCGCTCTCCGTGCCCTTCCCGTTCTTCGGAGCCGAGCACTCCGGCCTCTACGTGAGTACCGAGTCCCGCGGGGTGGGTGCTGCTGCCGCCGGCCGGCGCTCCAGCCGCCGCCGCCAGCAACTTGGCACCGCGGCCGCCAGAGGTGGAATGAGGACAGCTTCCTCCCTCCCGCGCCGAGGCGGACAGCGGCCCGAGGGAGAGGCGCGCCGGAGGGGGGCGCGCAGTGGGCACCCTGGCGAGGCGAGCGCGCTCCCCTGCCGTTGCCCCACGGGCCGGGGATTGGGCGCGTTCGCCCAGCGCGTCCGCCCGCGGCTGGTTCCAGCGCAGGGGGAGCGTGGTCTTGTCTTGATGCCTTCGCAGAGAGCGTGGCTGCGGGCACGTGCTTCCTGGGGCCTCAGTTTCCCCAGCCGGGTGCCAGGGTCCTTTCTGTTTCTCCTCGGGGCTGCGAAGATCTCAGCCCGTCTTCCTGGGGCCCCAAGAAGTGGCGAAGGCCTACCCCGGCTGACAGCCGAGCCCAGAGGCCGTGGTGATCCCTGCCCAGATTCTCAGGGCAAGGTGGGCTCCTCTACCAACTTCGGCTGGCAGGCTGACTGTGGGGTCGCCATGTAGGGGCCCTTCACTGAGCCTTTCTCTCCCTTCCCTTACCTGAGCCTGGGGTCACCCCCTCTGACTCAGACCCTCCAAACATGACTCTCAAAGGAGACCTCTGGGGCCAGGGACTCCTGAGCCGAGGAACAGCTGTGGCTGAAGGGTGAGGCCTCTGTGTGGTTCTGTCTCAGCAGCTCCCAGGACAGAGTCCTGGGTAGTCACTCATGGGCGTCTGGGGAAATGAAACGTGGCACAGGCACCTGGCCATACCTGAATCAAGGCTGGAAAACTGCTGGGTCAGCATGATATACTTCACCTCCAACACCTTTACCCCAACTATGACCTCTGCCACCTTCAACACCAGCAGCACTCCATCCCCACCATGACCCTGCCACCAACCCCACCATCAACCCTACCATCACCCCTCCATCGATCCCTCCATTAACCTCACCATCAACCCCTCCATCGATCCCACCATTAACCTCACCATCAACCCCACCATCGATCCCACCATTAACCTCACCATCAACCCCTCCATCGATCCCACCATTAACCTCACCATCAACCCCTCCATCGATCCCACCATTAACCTCACCATCAACCCCGCCATCGATCCCACCATTAACCTCACCATCAACCCCTCCATCGATCCCACCATTAACCTCACCATCAACCCCTCCATCGATCCCACCATTAACCTCACCATCAACCCCACCATCGATCCCACCATTAACCTCACCATCAACCCCTCCATCGATCCCACCATCAACCCTACCATCACCCCCTCCATCAATCCCACCATTAACCTCACCATCAACCCCTCCATCGATCCCACCATTGATCCCACCATTAACCTCACCATCACCACCTCATCAATCCCACCATTAACCTCACCATCAACACCCCCACCAGTACCATCAACCTTGCCATCAGTATCACCTCCACCATCTTCAGCACCACCTCCATCACCATCATCATCCTTTCTCCACCACCTTTCAGAACCTCCACCATCCCCAGCGCCCCTCCACCACCACAGCCACCGGCATCATTCACTCTCCATCCCCTCCTCCAACACCACAGCCTGGCAGCTGCGATTCCCCCACGTCTGTTCAGGAAAGCTTCCCCACCTTGGTGGCACCAGTTGGTGATGTGATAGTGGTAGGAAGAGGGGACAGTTATTCTCTCAGTAGATGCTGCCCTGCCAAACGTCCTCTGGACCAGCACTTGGACAGAGTGGCAGGCCTGACTTCTGGAAGTGTGGGGCAGAGCTCTATTCCGGGTCTGTCTGAGTCAGAGGAGGCACGTACATCATGGGTATGGGAAAACGCACAATGGCACCATCCTAATAGAACAGTTCATCAAAATGTTCTTAAGCATTTGGGCTGGGCTCCAAGTCACAGGTGAAAATATTATTAAAATGGTTGACCCTCTTAACAGCCTCACCAAAAACATGTGCCCTTGCCAAAACAACTGGGAAAAATGGCCCTAAAGTGGAGAGATCTGTTAGCAAAACACATGGTTTCATCAGAAACCAACATTCTGGCTGCTAACAAAACATATGTCTCCATAAGAGTTTTTTCTTGCAACAAAGATATTATCGGAAAAGCACTTGCCTATGTGGACATAGTCTAGCCCACTTCACCTCTGTTTGCTCAGGAGGAAAGAAAGTGAAATTCTTGAGGGATCCATGCCCAAGACAGCATGCCTGGGACAGCCACGAGGGCTCTGTGGTGGGGAAGAGGCCAGGGCATGGAGGCAGCTGGAATCGGGGCAGGCGGTTGAGTTCAAACCTGAATGGAGAGAGATGAGGGCAGTGGATCTGACTTGGGTGCTGTGTGTTTCCTAGGACCTCTGTACAAAGTACCACACACTGGGCGACTTTAGACAGCAGGACTTTATTGTCTCAGAGCTCTGGAGGCTGGTAGATGAATTCAGGGTGCGGCAGGGCCACCTTCTTTCTGAAGACTTTAGGGGAAGATACTTCATTGTATTTTTCAACTTCTGAGGGCCCCAGGCATTCCTTGCCTTGCAGCTGCAGCATAACTCTGTCTTCATGTGGCATCTTCCCTCTGTCTGTCTCTCTATGCCTTTTCTCTTTTATAAGACACCACTCAGATGGGATTAAGACCCATCCTATGAACTCATGTTAACCTAACTGATAACATCTTCGAAGACACTATTTCCAAACAAAATCATGTTCACAGGAATTGGAGGGTGGGGGTGAGTAATACTCATTGCTGTCGAGTCAATTCCAATTCATGGGAACCCCATGTATTACAGAGTAGAACTACTCCATAGCGTTTTCTTGGCTGTAATTTTTATGGAAACAGATCTGTGATGCCGCTGGGTGGGTTTCAACCTCCAACCTTTAGCTTAGTATTCAAGTACAAATCATTTATGGCACCCAGGGACCTATTCAGTCCATAACAGGTGCCTCCATGCCCATCCAAGCTGAGAGGACCTTCTCTGAATGCCCCTGGCTCAGACCCTCCTCCAATTCCTCATGTCCAGTAGGGGCATAATGTTGGTCAGCTCTGAGCCCAGGCGCACATTCATTGGGTAAGCAAGGACCCTACATGGGCCAGACCCCTCCCTCTCTGGCCTCTGCTCTCCTCAACTGCAAGCCCAGTGCTTGGCAAAGAACAGAGTTGTTGAATGAATGAGTGAATAAATGAATGAGTGAATCCCTTGTCTCTCTGACACGATCCCATATCCAAAGTGGAAATTAGAAGTAATCCTGAGGGAGGATCAGTGCTGTTCATTCTTCATCAGAGACAGCATGCAGACTAGGGCTGTAAAAGGGACCCACCATGTTGGGTCTTGCTCTTGTTGATTGCCATCTGTTGAGGAGGTGTAAGACTCCAACAAACAGTGCTTCCACGGGCATGGACCACTGCTGAGGAGGGGCCTGGCAGCTCCCTGTCTGGGATAGGGAACCGGTGGTCCAGCTCTCTTATATTTCCTCCCTAACAGCCCCATGAGAGGACAGGCCAGGGCAGTCATCCCCGGTACAGGTGAGGAAACCGAGGCTCCGAATGCAGATTAGGGACCTTCATACCTCCATGTCCAGCTGACTCCTTGGCTGTTTCTCCCCAAATGTGAGATCTTGTCTTTCCTTGCTGGATAACTGTCCTGTGCTCACAAGGACATCCGAGCCTGCTGCCTGGCCTTGCATCCCCAGGGGTCCACCCTTCATGCCTGTCCCCCTCCTCCCTCACCACACCCACCTTGCTCCCTCTGCTCCAGGCATAGAGCAGGCTATGCTCACCCCTTGCATGTGCTGTTCCTTTGCCTAGACAGCTCCTCCCTGTCCTCAAGTGTCAAATGACTTCCTGCTCAGGGCCCTTCCAGGAGGCCATGCCTAAACAGACCCCTTCGCCCCCAGCCCTGTGCTTGCCAGCACACACCAGTTCCAGCCTCGACTTAGTGGCTCATTTGTGTGCTTGTTTAGTGTCTGTCCTTGTCTCCCGCACAGGGGTGGGTGCTTAGCAAGGACGAGGACCATGTCTGTACTCATGATACTGTTCTGGGTGGGACAGCAGCCATTGACCAGCCTACCTCCTTGTTTACAGTCCAGGCCAGGGGAGAGGAGGTGGGCGTCTGCGGTCACACTACCTGTGAGAATTGACCTGGGACTTAAGCAGGGGTTATGGCCAGGGAGCACCCACAAAAAAGCCCATGAACTTCAGGCAGCATGATCTGACCTCGGCCCAAGGCAAACTCCTCAGCCTTCTCCCTCCCAGGACTGGCGTAAGCCATGGTGTGGGCACACTGCTGGAACTCGGCAGTGTGGTGGGGGTCCTCAGAAGGATGGTTCCTGTTGGTACATCCCACCCTGCAGGTGGGTCTGCTAAAAAGGAAAGCTCACCAGGAAGACACGTCAGGCATGTAATACTGACATGGACAGGTGGTCAGGATGCATCCAGCATGATAAAAGGAGGTCATGAGAGGCCATGAGGCCACACACAGGAGCAACAATTTGTGAAGGTGCAGGAGGCAGTGGTTTCAGGGGCAAATTATCCAATAAGC
This sequence comes from Elephas maximus indicus, assembly GCF_024166365.1. Lineage (NCBI taxonomy): Eukaryota > Metazoa > Chordata > Mammalia > Proboscidea > Elephantidae > Elephas > Elephas maximus. Next base: position 142,940,843 of record NC_064824.1, read on the forward strand.
AAGGTAAGTGCAGTGCTTAGCTTGCTTACCAGATCCTCTGTAGTGAACAATTTCGCATGGGTCTGGTGTGGTGAAACCCATGTGAAATTGTTCACTACAGATTAGTAAGTAAGCACAAGTAAGCCTATGCTTACTTGTGCTTACTGGGTCATCTGCCCCTGCAAGAGACTGTAAATTTGAAAAGAGGCTTTGATTCTGTAAGAAGGTGCTGTGGGGTTGGGAGAGAGACCAATGCCAGCCATACATAGATGCAGAATCTTTGATGTGATGAAAAATGTGGAATTGTTCACTGCAGATGATCTGGTAAGCAAGGTGAGCACCGTGCTTACCTTGCCTATTGGCTAATCCGCCTCTGAGTGGTTTGTCACTATACTGGCCTCCCGCCTTCCAAGGTCAGTGAAGCCTGGTTTCTGGTGAGCTCTTTCTTGGCTGAGTGAGCCCAAGTGTGGGAGTGAGGAGAGTGAGAGCCTCTGGCTGGAGGGGACTAGACTGTCCTGTGTGAGGAATGGGGGGTAGAGACCAAGGTATGTATGGAGGGACAGGCCTGGGGGTGACTCTGGCCTCTGCCTGGGGCAGGAAACCAAGAGAAACAGACCTCTATTGCCTCCGCCCAGGGAGGCCATGGAAAGAGGAGATGTGTGTAGGGAACGGGAGCAACACTGATAAAACCACAGCCCACACAGTGGGAGACTTGACTTTTCTCCAGCCCCCCATGAAATCTTCATCAAAACCCTCATTGCACCCTTATGATTGTGGCTTTGATTGTCTTTTTGGTAAATAGAAAAAAGTATGGCATTGAACTTCTTTTTCTTCCAATCTCTTTTTAATTGGTGCATTTAGACCATTTACATTTAGTGTAATTATCAATACCCAAAACAAAAAACCCACTGCCGTCGAGTCAATTCCGACTCATAGCAACCCTATAGGACAGAATAGAACTGCTCTGTGGAGTTTCCAAGGAGCGCCTGGTGGATTTGAACTGCCAACCTCTTGGTTAACAGCCATAGCACTTAACCACTAAGCCACCAGGGTTTCCAATTATCAATACAAAAAAAAAAAAATCAATACAGTTGGGTTTAAATCTGTTGTCTTCATATTTGTTTTCTATATTTCCTTGTTTTTATTTTTTTATGATTTTATTTTATCTCCACTGTTGATTATTAGTTATACTTCTTTGTTTTACTTTGCTAGTGATTTCTCTAGGTTTATAACACATATTTAATTTATGGACTATCTTCAAGTACAATGTAAAAACCTTACAAAAGTACACATTGATTTCCCTTCTTCTAGCTTTTATGCTATTGTTGTCATATGCTTCAGTTTTATATACATGTATATATATACTTTCACCAAATATATAATAAAATATTATATAAAATACTGTTTTATAAAATATTTAACATATAAAATTACATGTAAAATAATATATATATAATTTTATTGTGTTTTCGGTGAAAGTATACACATCAAAACAGGTTCCCGTTCAACACGTCCTACACGTAACGTTCAGTGACATGGGCTGCATTCTTCAGTATGTGTCGGCATTCTCATTATTTCCGTTCTAGTTGTTCCACTCCCATTAATTTAGTCTCATTTCCTCCAAGCTTCTCATCTGTGCTTTAGAGTAACTGTTGTCCATTTGGTCTCATATGGGTAGTTTGTAAAAGAGCACAGTTCTCAGGGATGAAATTCTTTACTTTTTGAGCTAACCTGCTATCCAGTTAAAAGACGCTTTTCAGGGGATACTTTCTGTTCAAGGTTTAAAGAGTCGCTCAGGGCAGTTGTCTTGGGGATTCCTGCAGACTCAATGGATTTTATGCTTTACTTTTACGTAGAGTCCCCGGGTGGTGCAACTAACTGAAAGGTTGCTGGTTCGAACCTACCCACAGGGGCCTCGCAAGAAAGGTCTGGTGATCTGCTTCTGAAAGGTCACAACCATGAAAACCCTAGGGAGCGGTTCTCTCTGTGTGCAATAGGGTCACCATGAGTGTGAGCAAGGGACCGGAAGGGCACCTGACTGAGGTATGTGGGCAAGGGGAGGGGGCAGGAGGGAAGGAAAGGAGCCAGTGGAGAGGGAGAGGCCCGGTCAGAGGGCAGAGGGCACAGGATGCGGGGAGGCAGGCAGAGGGAGGCAGCTGGGGAGGGCCGGGCCTGGGTCCTCCAACAGCAGGTGAATGTTTTCCCACTCCCTGGGAACCCCTCCCTCGCCCCCCTCTCAGATTTGGGAGCTGAATTCAGCTTGGATGCCTCTCCTCCAGGAAGTCTGCGGCTTCCCCTCATCAGGGCAGCACCACCCTAGCCCCCACTTTGCAGGGAACAGTTGAACTCCCTCTGTGCTCCTGTGCTGTTCCCCGAGGCCCGTCCAGCCCAGCCCAGCGCACCACACCTCGCCTCCTGAGCCGGGCCCCCGCCCTGCTGTCCACACACTGCCCCAGCAGGACACAGCCCCCAGTTGTGGTTGGGGGGACTTCTAATTACCCAGAACAGCTAGGAAGGGCCAGGAAGTCGCTGGCTTTCCTACGTTTTACAAACAAGCTTGTAAAATGCCTCAGGGGCTTATTGTTTGATTTTTGCAAAGAAATTAAAGCAGCCAGCCAGACTGTGCCCCGTTTGATCTGAGGTTGAAGAATGTGGGACTGGTGGACAGAGCCGAAGGTGCTTCCTCCTCTCCCGGGGCCTTAGGAGGCATGGGCCCCTGGCTCCCCCAGCCCCCAGTTTGCCAGTTAGAGCAGCCCTCCACCTCAGCCCTCAGGCCAGCAGGGGTGGCACCAGCGGCAGCAGCTCCTGGACTCGGGGGGGACCAGCACTACCATACCACACGCTTCCCTGGAAGTACTCTCTTTCCGCTTCTTCCTGGTTTGATCCCAGTGGAAATGCCACCAGCCACCAGCGTGGCTTCCGTGCTTCCTCTTGAGCCAGGTGTGGCAGCTCTGCCCGCTGAGTGGAGGGTCCCCTGCCTGATGATGACCAGAGGGTCCCCTGCCTGGCTACATGCCCCACCCCCAGGATCACGGATGGCCCAGCAGTCTCCTCCTCACCCGAGACGCAGAGGGCCTCCTTGGAGCTCACAGTGTCTCTGCAGATTCCTGTGACCTAGGCCTCATGGTTCCCGGGGGAGCGGCCAGGCAGCTGACCAAAGACACCCACCGAGCCTCAGCTCGGGTCGTGAGGCCACTTCAGCGTGTGATGGAGCGTGGAGGGCCCTCGTGCCCTTGGCCCACTGGGCACAGGACTGGCTCCATACCCCTTCACCCTCAGCTTCAGTCCCTGCATACCTTAGGGCCCCGGGCCTTGGGGCTGGGCTGGCCGCAGGGCCTCACGCCAGCTGGTTTTAGCCCTGGAGCCAGTCAGGCTCCTGAGAAGCCAGTTTCCCAGCAGGGCTGGGGGGAGCCCACTTCCGTGGATGGAGAAGGGGTTTTAACCTCTGTCGAAGTGCTAGTGTAGGTCCAAGAGGGCGTGGTGGTTCAGTGGTAGAATTCTCACCTTCCGTGGGTAAACCCGAGTTTGATTCCCGGCCGAGCCACGTCCTGCGCAGCCAGCACCTGTCACTAGAGGTTTGCATGTTGCTGTGACACAAGCATGTTTCAGTGAAGCTTCCAGACTGAGACAGACTAGGAAGAAAGGCCTGGTGGTCTGCAGAAAATCAACCAACGAAAACCCAGTGGAGCACAGTGGTCTGATCCGCAGCCGATCCTGGGGATGGGGAAGGACTGGCAGTATTTCCTTTCATTGTGCATGGGGTCACCTTGAGTCAGGGCCACTTGACGGCAGCTAACAACAATATTGTAAGTTGAAAACACAGTTATATAATTGACGTTTTACGGGATGTAGAATGTGCCCTGTCTGAAGGGGAGGGACCCACTGCAGCTCCGACAGAGGCTGCCTGATGGCTCCCCACCCCACTCCCCGCTCCCTGTCCTGGGTCAGCTGGCCCCAGCGCTTCCTCGGCCTGGCCCACTACCCCCAGCCCCACCCCATCTGGAGAAGAGAAGTCCCTGGAGGTTCCTGCCCGGGTAAGGTGCCAGTGCCCGTTGGCTCCCGCTGCCTGCCGGCCCCCTGTGGTCCTGGCCCGGCCCTGCCCTGGCAGGGGAACAGGGCTGGCTTGTTCTGCTCCTTCCTGGGGCCCCGCCCCCATAGGGGAGGAGGGCAGAAAGGAAAGCTGGGGCAGCGGAGCGCAGGGGCCAGGCCCCGGGCCTCCACCCACAGACACCTGAGGGCTGGCCGCTCACTTCAAAGGCAGGAAGGAAAACCCTGCAGGAAACAGCGGCTACGGAAGAGTCTGTGCGGAGCTGAGCGGGGCGGAGCGCACTGCAGATGTGTGACTTTCTCCCCTTAACTGGTCTTTTCAAAACACATCCAGAAAAGGGTCAGCAGGGAGTGCCTGGTGGTGCACAGCGTTAAGCGCTCGAGTACTAGCCAAAAGGCTGGTGGTTCGAACCACTCGGAGGCTCCTAGGAAAAAAGGCCCGATGGCCTGCTTCCAAAGGTCACCACCTTGAAAACCCTGTGGTGCAGGTCTGGTCTGCACACATGGGGCTGCCGTGCATCCGAATCGACTGGACAGTAACTAACAGCAACAGCCGTAACCAAAGACCGCAAGTGGGCGGTTTTAAAGAACAGGAAGGGCCTGCAAAGTGACGGACAGTCCGAGGACAAACGCAGTGCAAACCCCCGTAGACCTGTACCCGCCTGAGACCCTCCGTGGCGGCACCTTGCTCCCTCCTACCTGGGTGGCAGTCACTGTCTGCTCGCCACACCACACTGTCCGGGTAGCATGGTCATTTCCATAGAACCACACTGCACCGCGCTCTGGTGTATCTGCCCTCTGTCCCTCGTTGTCTCTAGGTTCGGCCATGCCCCAGTGGCACCATCTGCTCATTGTCGCTGCCATAGAAGGCTCCTTGTGTGAAGGACTGCAGGCTGTTTGCCTGTCTCAGTGTGGTGGGCATTTGGGCTCTTCCTAGTTCCACACTGTGACTATGGCTGTGGATATTAATAGCAGTACTATTCATGAACTTTCTTGAACATGTGTCCCAGTGCATGAAAGGGCCCATCTGTGTAGAGGACACCCCAGGGGGGAGCTGCTGGGTCACGGGGTGCACCTCTCTTCAGCTCTATTAGATATAGGAGAAGGACAGTGTTCCCACTGAGCAACACCTGGCCAACTCTCTGGCCATTATGGCAGGTGTGTTGTTGTTGCTGTTAACTGCTGTCAAGTCAGCTCCAACTCATGGGGACCCCATGTACAATGGAACAAAATGTTGCCTGGTCCTGTGCCATCTTCATGATTGTTGGTATGCTGAAGTTGTGGCCACTGTGTATTTTAAGTGCCTCCTGATCTAGGGGGCTCACCTTCCAGCACTGTGTTGGACAGTGTTCTGTTGTGATCCATAGGATTTTCACTGGCTGACTTGTGGAAGTCGATCACCAGGCCTCTCTTCCCAGTCTTAGTCTGGAAGCTCCACCGAAACATGTCCACCATCAGTGACCCTACTGGTATTTGAAATACCAGCAGAGGAACTTTCAAGATCACAGCAACATGCACGCTACAACAGTATGACGCACTGACAGATGGGTGGAGGTGTGTAGTGAGATCTTAACATGGTTTTAATTTCATGATAAATGGAGAAATACTGAAGTTGTCAAAGGTTTCATTTAGCTTGGACCCACAATCCACATCCATGGAAACAGCAGTCAAGAAATGAAACAACGTATTGCACTGGGCAAATCTGCTGCAAAAAAAAAAAAAAAAAAAACACCAAACCAAACCCAGTGTGGCCGAGTTGATTGCGACTCATAGCAAACCTATAGGACAGAGCAGAACTGCCCCATGGAGTTTCCAACAAGCGCCTGGCGGATTCGAACTGCCGACCCTTTGGTTAGCAGCCATAGCACTTAACTACTGTGCCACCAGGGTTTCTGTGCTGCAAAAGACCTCTTTAAAGTGTTAAAAAGCAAACATTGTCACTTTGAGGACTAGGCTGTGCCCTACCTAAGCCATGGTGTTTTCGTTTGCCTCATACGCGTGCAAAAGCTGGACGATGAATAAGGAAGACCACAGAATCAATCCCTTTGAATTACGGTGTTGGTGAAGAATATTGAATACACCATGGACTGCCAGAAGAATGAACAAATCTGTCTTGGAAGAAGTACAGCCAGAATGCTCCTGGGAAGCAAGGGCGGCGAGACTTCATCTCACGTACTTTGGACATGTTATCTTCAGTCCCTGCAGAAGGACATCGTGCTTGATAAAGCAGAGGGTCAGGTAAAAAGAGGAAGACCCTCAATGAGATGGACTGACACAGTGGCTGCAACAGTGGGTTCAAACACAGCAAAGATTGTGAAGATGGTGCAGGACCAGGCAGTTTTTCGTTCTGTTGTGGTGGGGTCACTATGAGTCGGAGCTGACTCGATGGCACCCAACAATTTTCTTTTGTATTGACAAAGCCAAGTACGTCCTGTATGTTCATCTGTTATTTCTCTTTTGTGAAGTGCCTATTACTCTCCTCTCTTCTCTGCTGAGTCAACTTTTCCTTGTGGATCTGCGGTGTGCTTTCTAAAGCCAGGTTACATGCACTACAGGTATCCTCTCCTGTCTGTGCCTTGTTTCACTCTTGCATGGTGTCTTTTGGTGAACAGAAGTTATTAATTTTTTTATGTTTTTCATTAAGTCTTTTTTATTAATAATTTTTATTGTGCTTTAAGTGAAAGTTTACAAATCAAGTCAGTCTCTCACATATAAACTTATATACACCTTACTACACACTCCCATTTACTCTCCCCCTAATGAGTCAGCCCACTCCCTCCTTCCAGTCTCTCCTTTCATGACCATTTTGCCAGTTTCTAACCCTCTCTACCCTCCTATCTTCCCTCCAGACAGGAGATGCCAACATAGTCTCAAGTGTCCACCTGATACAAGTAGCTCACTCCTCATCAGCATCTCTCTCCAACCCATTGTCCAGTCCAATCCGTGTCTGACAAGTAGGCTTCGGGAATGGTTCCTGTCCTGGGCCAACAGAAGGTTTGGGGACCACGACTGCTGGGGTTCTTCTAGTCTCAGTCAGACCATTAAGTCTGGTCTTTTTATGAGAATTTGGGGTCTGCATCCCACTGAACTCCTGCTCCCTCAGGGGTTCTCTGTTGTGCTCCCTCTCAGGGCAGTCATCGGTTGTGGCCAGGCACCATCTAGTTCTTCTGGTCTCAGGATGATGTAAGTCCCTGGTTCATGTAGCCCTTTCTGTCTCTTGGGCTCATAATTACCTTGTGAGCTTGGTGTTCTTCATTCTCCTTTGATCCAGGTGGGTTGAGACTCATTGATGCGTCTTAGATGACCGCTTGCTAGCATTTAAGACCCCAGAAACCACACTTTAAAGTGGGATGCAGAACGTTTTCAGAATAGATTTTATTTTGCTAATTGACTTAGATGTCCCCTGAAGCCATAGTCCCCAAACCCCTGCCCCTGCTTTGCTGACGTTCGAAGCATTCAGTTTATTCAGGAAACTGAATAGAAGTTATTAATTTTAATGTAGTACAATGTGTCAGTCTTTTCTCTTGTGGTTCGAAGTCTTTGTGCCTTATTAAAAAAAAAAAAAACCCTCCCCACGACACTATTCCAAGAAACCAAAAGAGACCTACATAAGTAGAAACACATACCTTGCTCATGGATAGGAAGGCTTAACATTGTAAAAATGTCTATTCTACCAAAAGCCATCTATAAATACGATGCAATCCCAATCCAAATTGCAACGACATTTTTTAATGAGATGGAGAAACAAATCACCAACTTCATATGGAAGGGAAAGAGGCCCTGGATAAGTAAAGCATTACTGAAAAAGAAGAACAAAGTGGGAGGCCTCACGCTACCTGATTTTAGAACCTATTATACCGCCAGAGTAGTCAAAACAGCCTGGTATTGGTACAACAACAGATACATGGACCAGTGGAACAGAATTGAAATTCCAGACATAAATCCATCCACATATGAGCAGCTGATATTTGACAAAGGCCCCAAAAGAGTTTAATGCAGAAAAGACAGTTTTTAACGAATGGTGCTGGCATAACTGGATATCCATCTGCAAAAAAAAGAAACAAGACCCATACCTCACACCATGTACAAAAACAAACTCAAAATGGATCAAAGACATAAAATCTAAATTGACTTATGTTCATGGAAGAAAAAATAATGACAAAGCTAGGAACCCTAATACATGGCATAAAAAAAAAAAAAAAAAACATTACTCATAATGCAGAAGAGAAACTAGATAACTGGGAGCTCCTAAAAATCAAACACCTATGCTTATCCAAAGACTTCACCAAAAGAGTAAAAAGGTTACCAAGAGACTGGGAAAAAATTTTTAGCTATGACATTTCTGATCAGCATCTGAGCTCTAAAATCTACATGATACAGCAAAAACTCAACTGCAAAAAGGCAAATAACCCAATTAAAAAATGGGCAAAAGATATGAACAGGCACTTCACTAAAGAAGACATTCAGGCAGCTAACAGACACATGAGGAAATGCTCACGATCATTAGCCATTAGAGAAATGCAAATCAGAGCTACCATGAGATTCCATCTCACTTCAACAAGGCTGGCATTAATTAAAAAAAAAAACACAAAATGATAAATGTTGGAGAGGTTGTGGAGAGACTGGAACACCTATACACTGCTGGTGGGGATGTAAAATGGTACAACCACTTTGGAAATCGAATAGGGGCTTCCTTCAAAAGCTAGAAATGGAACTACCGTATGATCTAGCAATCTCACTACTTGGAATATATCCTAGAGAAATAAGAGTCTTTACATGAACAGATATAGACTTGACGGCACTGGGTTTTTGTTTTTTTTTTTAATGCACACACATGTTCATTGCAGCACTGTTTACAATAGCAAAAAGATGGAAGCAACCAAGGTGCCCATCAATGTATGAATGGATAAATAAATTATGGTACATTCACACAGTGGAATACTACTCATTGATAAAGAACAATGATGAATCCGTGAAACACTTCATAACATGGAGGAATCTGGAAGGCATTATGCTGAGTGAAATTAGTCAGTTGCAAAAGGACAAATATTGTATGAGACCACTATTGTAAGAACATGAAAAATAGTTTAAACAGAGAAGAAAATATTCTTTGATGGTTACGAGAGGGGAGAGAGAGGGATTTTCACTAATTAGATAGTAGATAAGAACTATTTTAGGTGAAGGGAAAGACAACACACAATACAGAAGAGGTCAGCACAACTGGACTAAACCAAAAGCAAAGAAGTTTCCTGAATAAACTGAACTCTTCGAAGGCCAGCATAGCAGGGGAGGGGGCTTGGGGACCATGGTTTCAGGGGACATTTAAGTCAATTGGCATAAGATCTATTAAGAAAACATTCTGCGTCCCACCTTGGAGAGTGCATCTGGGGTCTTAAATGCTACCAAGCTGCCATCTAAGATGCATCCACTGGTCTCAATGCACCTAGAGCAAAGGAGAATGAAGAACACCAAGAAAGACACAAGGTAATTATGAGCCCAAGAGATAGAAAGGGACACGTAAACCATAGACTACATCAGCCTGAGACCAGAAGAACCAGATGGTGCCTGGCTTTAACTGATGACTGCCCTGACAGGCAACACAACAGAGAACCCCTGAGGGAGCAGGAGAGCAGTGGGATGCAGACCTCAAATTCTCGTAAAAAGACCAGACTTAATGGTCTGACTGAGACTAGAAAGACCCCGGAGGTCATGGTCCCCACACCTTCTGTTAGCCCAAGACAGGAACCATTCCCAAAGCCAACTCGTCAGACAGGGATTGGACTGGACAATGGGATAGAAAATGACACTGGTGAAGAGTGAGCTTCTTGGATCAAGTAGACACATGAGACTATGTGGGCAGCTCCCGTCTGGGGAAGAGATGAGAGGGCAGAGGGGGGTCAGAAGCTGGCCAAATGGACACAAAAACAGAGAGTGGAGGGAAGGAGTGTGCTATCTCATTAGAGGGAGGCCATCTAGGAATATATAGCAAGGTGTATGTAAGTTTTTGTATGAGAGACTGACTTGTAAATTTTCAGTTAAAGCACAATAAAGATTAAAAAATCAAACAAACAAAAACACCCTCCCAAGTCATGAGCATATTCTCCCATATTATCTTCCAGTGGCTTTATGGCTTTTTATACTTTGGTCCACATTTAGGTCTGCAGTACACCTGGAGCTGATTTTTGTGCCTGGTCTGAGGGGGGTCTTGTGCATCCCCCGTTTGAAGAAAAGTGAAGCCACAGCAGCAGGACTTGCTGACAAGGCCCTTTGCCCTGCTTTGCAGGGCTGCCTCAGTCAAAATCAGGGTTCACATAGGTCTGGGTCATTTCTGCACTCTGTTCTACTGATCTTACCTGGAGCCGATGCCGTAGGGATGATTACGGCATTGTAAGAAATCCTGGTATCTGTAGAGCAAGCCCTTCCATCTTGTTATTCTCAAGAGGGTATTGGCTATTCTTGGCTTGACATTTTCATATAAATTTTAGAATTGGCTATAATCAAGTGGTGGCAAAGTGGTTAAGTGCTATGGCTACTAACCAAAAGGTTGGTGGTTTGAATCCACCAGGTGCTCCTTGGAAACTCTATGGGACAGTTCTACCCTGTCCTATAAGGTCACTATGAGTCGGAATCGACTTGATGGCAATGGATTTGGTTGAGGGTTTTTTTTTTTTTTTTAATAATCAAGTTACACACACACACATACCCCTCCTGGATTTTTATTGAGATTGTGTTGGCCGTGCAGATCAATGTGAGGGAAACTGATATCTTTGCAACACTGAGTCGTGAGTCCATGGACATGGTACAGGTCTGTATTTACTTAGGTTGTCTTTAACGTTTTCAGTAAGGTTTTATTCATTACAGAGAAGTCCTGCTCATCTTTTGTTACGCTGATATTTTTAGACTAATGTAAATGGCAGCTTTGCTTTCATTTTCTAACTTTTTACTACTGGCACGTAGAATTACAACTGACTTTTGCATTTTCTAATTTTGTATCTAATAACCTAACAAAATCTCTTAGAATTTGAGTAAGTTCTCTGCAGACTCTTTTGCATTTTCTACACGCACACTCATATCATGTGCAACTAATGACACCTGTGTTTCTCCCTTTGTAATCATTTTATTTTTTGATTTTTTTCTTGCCTTACTATGCTATTAGGACTGCCCCGACGCATAATCTAATAGAAATGGTGTTATTGGGATCCTTCTCTTATTCCTGATATCCAACAGAGAGCACCCCATGTTTCACCATTAGATGTAATGTTTCCTCTTGTTGGTTTTGAACATAACTTTATTGGATTAAGACATCTCAATATTCTGTGAATTCTTATCAGGAATCGATAGTGAATTTGACTAAATGCCTTCCTTACACTATTAAGATGATTATATTATTTTCTCCTTTAATCTGTGTTGTGGGTTGAATGGTGTCCCCCCCAAAATGTGTGTCAACTTGCCTAGGCCATGATTCCCAGTATTGTGTGGTTGTCCTCCATTTTGTGATCTGATGTAATTATCCAATGTGTTGTAAATCCTAACCTCTATGCTGTTAATGAGACAGGGTTAGAGGCAGTTATGTTAATGAGACAAGATACCATCTACAGGGTTAGGTTGTATCTTGAGTCAATCTCCTTTGAGAAATAAAAGAGAGAAGTGAACAGAGAGAAGAGGGACCTAATACCACCAAAAAAGAAGAGCCCGGAGTGGAGCATGTCCTTTGGACTGGGGTCCCTATGCTGAGAAACTCCTAGACCCAGGGGAAGATTAATGACAAGGACCTTCCCCCAGCACCGACAGAGATAGAAGGCCTTCCCCTGGAGCTCGTGCCCTGAATTTGGACTTCTTGCCTCCTGGACTGTGAGGGCATAAACTTTTGTCGAGGCCATCCACTTGTAGTATTTCTGCTATAGCAGCACCAGATAACTAAGACAATCTGTTAAATTACTTGGTAATTTAAATAAATTGATTTAGTGGCACATCCCCCACGTGTCTGTCAGTTTGTCCTACTGTGGGGGCTTGTGTGTTTCTGTGATGCTGGAAGCTATGCCACCAGTATTCAGATACCAGCAGGGCCACCCATGGAGGACAGGTTTCAGCTGAGCTTCCAGACTAAGACAGACTAGGAAGAAGGATCCGGCAGTCTACTTCTGAAAAACATTAGCCAGTGAAAACCTTACGAATAGCAGCGGAACATTGTCTGATATAGTGCTGGAAGATGAGCCCCCCAGGTTGGAAGGCACTCAAAAGATGACTGGGGAAGAGCTGCCTCTTCAAAGTAGAGTCGACCTTAATGACATGGTTGGAGTAAAGCTTTCGGGACCTTCATTTGCTGATGTGGCACAACTCAAAATGAGAAGAAACAGCTGCAAACATCCATTAATAATCGGAACCTGGAATGTACGACGTATGAATCTAGGAAAATTAGAAATCATCAAAAATGAAATGGAATGCATAAACATCGATATTCTAGGCATTAGTGAACTGAAATGGACTGGTATTGGCTATTTTGAATTGGACAATCATATAGTCTACTATGCTGGGAATGACAACTTGAAGAGTAATGGCGTTGCATTCATCTTCAAAAAGAGCATTTCAAGATCTATCCTGAAGTACAATGCTGTCAGTGATAGGATAATATCCATATGCCTACAAGGAAGACCAGTTAATACCACTATTATTCAAATATACACACCAACCACTAGGGCCAAAGATAAAGAAAACTGAAGATTTTTATCAGCTGCTACAGTCTGAAATTGATCGAACATGCAATCAAGACGCATTGACAATTACTGGTGATTTTAATGCAAAAGTTGGAAACAAAGAAGAAGGATCAGTAGTTGGAAAATATGGCCTTGGTGATAGAAACAATCCTGGAGATCAAATGACAGAATTTTGCAAGACCAATGACTTCTTCACTGCAAATAACTTCTTTCACCAACATAAACAGTGACTACACACATGGACCTCGCCAGATGGAACACACAGAAATCAAATTGACTACATCTGTGGAAAAAGACAATGGAAAAGCTCAATATCATCAGTCAGAACAAGGCCAGGGGCCGACTGTGGAACAGACCATCAATTGCTCATATGCAAATCCAAGCTGAAACTGAAGAAAATCAGAGCAAATCCACGAGAGCCAAAATATGACCTTGAGTATATCCCATCTGAATTTGGAGACCATCCGAAGAACAGATTTGACGCATTGAACACTGGTAACCGAAGACCAGATGAGTTGTGGAATGACATCAAGGACATCATACGTGAAGAAAGCAAGAGGTCATTGAAAAGACAGGAAAGAAAGAAAAGACCAAGATGGATGTCAGAGGAGACTCTGAAAGTTGCTCTCGAATGTCGAGCAGCTAAAGCAAAAGGAAGAATTGATGAAGTAAAAGAACTGATGATTTCAAAGGGTGGCTCGAGAAGACAAAGTAAAGAATTATAATCACATATGCAAAGAGCTGGAAATGGAAAACCAAAAGGGAAGAACGCGCTCAGTGTTTCTCAAGCTGAAAGAGCTGAGGAAAAAATTCAAGCCTCGAGTTGCAATAGTGAAGGATTCTATGGGGAAAATATTAAACAACGCAGGAAGCATCAAAAGAAGATGGAAGGAATATACAGAGTCATTATACCAAAAAGAATTAGTCGATATTCAACCATTTCAAGAGGTGGCATATGATCAGGAACCAATGGTACTGAAGGAAGAAGTCCAAGCTGCTCTGAAGGCATTGGCGAAAAACAAGGCTCCAGGAATTGATGGAATATCAATTGAGATGTTTCAACAAACAGATGCAGCACTGGAGGTGCTCACTGTCTATGCCAAGAAATATGGAAGACAGCTTCCTGGCCAACTGACTGGAAGAGATCCATATTTATGCCTATTCCCAAGAAAGGTGATCCAACCGAATGTGGAAATTATAGAACAATATCATTAATATCACAAGCAATCAAAATTTTGCTGAAGATCATTCAAAAATGGCTGCAGCAGTATATCGACAGGGAACTGCCAGAGATTCAGGCCGGTTTCAGAAGAGGACATGGAACCAGGGATATCATTGCTGATGTCAGATGGATCCTGGCTGAAAGCAGAGAATACCAGAAGGATGTTTACCTGTGTTTTATTGATTATGCAAACGCATTTGACTGTGTGGATCATAACAAACTATGGATAACACTGCGAAGAATGGGAATTCCAGAACATTTAATTGTGCTCGTGAGGAACCTTTATATAGATCAAGAGGCAGCTGTTCGGACAGAACAAGGGGATACTGAATGGTTTAAAGTCAGGAAAGGTGTGCATCAGGGTTGTATTCTTTCACCATACCTATTCAGTCTGTATGCTGAACAAATAATCTGAGAAGCTGGACTACATGAAGAAGGACGGGGCATCAGGATTGGAGGAAGACTCATTAACAACCTGCGTTATGCAGATGACACAACCTTGCTTGCTGAAAGTGAAGAGGACTTGAAGCACTTACTAATGAAGATCAAAGACCACAGCCTTCAGTATGGATTACACCTCAACATAAAGAAAACAAAAATCCTCACAACATCATGATAAACAGAGAAAAGATTGAAGTTGTGAAGGATTTGATTTTACTTGGATCCACAATCAACAGCCGTGGAAATGGAAACAGCAGTCAAGAAATCATTGGGTAAATCTGCAGCAAAGGACCTCTTCAAAGTGTTGAAGAGCAAAGATGTCTCCCTGAAGACTAAGGTGCGCCTGACCCAAGCCATGGTATTTTCAATCTCATCATATGCATGTGAAAGCTGGACAATGAATAAGGAAGACTAAAGAAGAGTTGATGCCTTTGAATTGTGGTGTTGGTGAAGAATATTGAATATACCATGGACTGCCAAAAGAACCAACAAATCTTTCTTAGAAGAAGTACAACCAGAATGCTCCTTAGAAGCAAGGACAACGGGACTGCATCTTACATACTTTGGACATGTTGTCCGGAGGGATCAGTCCCTGGAGAAGGACATCATGCTTGGCAGAGTACAGGGTCAGCGGAAAAGAGGAAGGCCCTCAACGAGGTGGACTGACACAGTGGCTGCAACAATGAGCTCAAGCATGACAACGATTGTAAGGATGGCTTAGGACAGGGCAGTGTTTCATTCTGTTGTGCATAGGGTCGCTATGAGTCGGAACCGACTCGACAGCATCTAACAACAATGTAAAGCCTAACTTGTATTCCTAACAAAAATCCAACTTGGCAATGATTAATTACTTTTTGTATTTATGTATTGCTGGATTGGGTTTGTTAATTATTTGTTGGCAACTTTTTAAATAAGCGAGGTTGGCCTGTAATTGTATATTTATGTACTATTCTCGTTAAACTTTAGTATCAAGGTTATGCTGGCCTCCCAAAATGAATTCTTCTATCTAGAAGAATTTATATACGTCTGGAATTATTTCTTGAATGTTTAGTGGAACTCCTTTTAGTAGTGGACTAGAGTTTTCTTAGTGGAAAAAATTCAATTTCTGTAATGACTATGTAAAAAACTAGGTTTTCTATTTCTACTTTACATCAGTTTTGGTAAGTTTCATTTTTCTAGATAATTTTTCACTTTATCTAAAATGTCAAGATTATTGCCATAAAATTGTCAAGGTCTGGGATTTGATTGTATCCTCTTTACTATCTGATAAGTTAGCCTGTTACTGACTCATGGATGTTGGCAGAAGACAGGAGATTCCTGGGCCTGAGACAAGGGACTTACTCTTCAGGGCACAGCAGCCAGTGGTCCATCTTGTTTGTACTGATTTCCCTTCTTCCTCAAGTCCCATGGGGCGATGCAGAGGGGTCCAGGTGGATGCTACACTTACAGTGGGTTTACATCACAGCCAAGAAACACTAAGCTTGGGAGAACCCACATCTTCCATAGCAAATCTGCCCTTTGTCCCAGAGGGAGACATTGCTTTATCCCCCCAGGTTGATCACTGCAAACAGAACCCTAATGAATGGCGAAGCACAGACAGGGCCCTGTGTTCTTGGCAAAGATTGTTAATTATCCCCCCTCCTCCCTGCATGCAGCATCTCCCACTTTGATTGGGGCGTGTGAGCAAAGGGACAGCGGCGTTTTCACAGAATTTACAGAGGCGCATTATGCTGCCTTTTTCAGTTACTGATTATGCTGCCATAGGGGGATGTGGCGAGCAGCGTACTCAACCAAGTGGCCCTGCCTTCATGCTCAAGGACCATGTCAGCCCAGCAAGAGTCCAGGTGGCTGAGGCAGAATTATGTTTGAGCCCTCAGGCCCCCTTGAAGGGTGTGCCAACTGGGCCAACCTGGGACACTGTGAGGGGAAGAGACACATACTGACAGGAATGGTCAAGGTGGATCCCGGGTTTTCAAAATTGTCTACGTACCCCCATAGGAGCCCTCACCCCTTCTGTCCAGGAGAGGTGAGCCCTTTCTGGGCACAGCCACGTTCAGTAAGCAGCCCACCTGACTGAGGTGTGTGGGCAGGGCAGGCAGGGAGGTGGTCAGACACGTTCCCAGGCTGTCCCAGGGCTGGACTATATGGAGAGTGTGGGATGCCCTCTACCTGTTGTTGAGTGGCCTTTGTGCAGAAGCCACACCGTCGTCTTGCTGTTGCCGTCTAGGGAGTTGGAAACACAACCTGGACTGGTCATAGTGGTCACAGCGGTATGGCTGGAGTTGGCTGATGAGACTGGACAGCAGCACCATAACCTGGAAAGGTGTCAGCCACGGTGGGACCCCACTGGTCACCCTGGGAAAGGTCACAGATCCTTCTGAGTGAGACAGGGAGGCTGACTTTCGCCAGGAGGCGTGAACCAATGTGCAGCAGTGGGTCTGCGAGGCTTCACAGCACCACAGGTGCAATAGGGGGTCACGGAAGCAGTGGGTCTGGGCAGTGCGAAGCGACCTGATGTCCCTTGGGCTCAGCAGGGAGTGGCCCCAGAGGTGGTGTCTCCATGAGTGACCAGATTGCCCAGTCAGCAACCGCATTTTGTTTCCACACTTTCAGGCCTGAGGATGGATGTCTCCGTCCGCCAGGCTGTAACCTTCTGGGTGGGAGACCAGACAGCCCAACCAGTGGCAGGGAGACCTTCCGTGAAAGGCCAGGTGGTGAATGCATTTGGCTTTGTGGGCTATGTGGTCAGCTCTGCATGAATGAAGGGATCTTTATTTGCAGAACCAGGCCAGGGGTCAGCAAAGCACAGCTGTAGGCCAAATCCGGCTGTGGCCTGTTTTCGTGTGGCTTGTGAGCTAAGAATAGCTTTTATGTTTTTAAAGGATTATACAAACAAAGGTAAATATGCAACAGAGGCTATATGTGGCCCACAAGACCAAAATATTTACTGGCTGGCCCTTTACAGAAAAGGTCCTGAAGGTTCCTAGACTAGGCCATTTGCAACAACCCAGAAGTCAGAGAGACTCTGATGTGTCTAGTCCTGGGTGCTCTCTATAGGGAAGGTGGTGGCTTCAGTGCCCCCGACGGGGGACAGCCCTTCTGCAGCCCGCTCCAGGGCTGTCCTGGGGCCGCCACCCAGTGCACACTCTCAGGGCGTTAGCTCAGGGAACCTCTGCCAGCCCAGGGTCCTCTTCAGGTGCTGGGGTGGGAGATAAGCTCCCCACAAATCACCGTGACTCTTGATGGCTGCGCTGTTGATACACCTAGGCCTGCTGGCCCTCCCCTTGTTAGCCATTAGGTGCGAGCTGACCCACCCCAAAGGGTGACAGGCTAGAGTCCCCAGGCCCCTGGGTCACACTCAGCCCAGGCCAGGGCCACCCCCTTTAGAGGAGTGTACCTGGGCCTGCACCAGCAGGTGGCACTGTGGGGCCAAGACAGAGCCTCGCGTGGTCAGCTCCAGCTCCAATTGCCTTTCTCCTCCTCCTGCCACTGTTTCTGCTGTGGGGGAGGTGGGTGGGGACATCTGCCGGTCCCTGGAAGGGGACTTCCCTGCCACCATGGGACGCAGGACAGGGCAGGCAGGCTGTGGCTTGCCAGGACAATCACACACTCAGCTGGGCGGGCCACGGGCCACGCTGGCTTCCTGTTCCCACTTCGAATGCCTCTCATCCCAACCCATCTGTGCATTCGGGTGCAGATTCCCCAGGATCCCTTTCCTAGGAGCGGAGCCCGCACACAAGCACACGGGGCCGAATGCACAGGGGGCAGCCCCAGGCACCGGGGTACCACGTCCTCCTGGGAGTGCAGGGGGTTGGGGACAGCAGGGACCTCTGCCTCTGGGCGTTTGGCTCCAGGTTGGTGCCTCTCCTCCCCCACCCCTCCTTGGGTCCACCTGCACCCAGAGCCCATTCTCCCTGCCTCGTACTCAGCACTGCGGCCACACTCACCGTCCCCTCCAGTCGGGGGGACAAAGCTGAGCACTCTGTCCTGCTGTCTGAGTCCCTTTCCTTCCCAAGGGTCATGGGGAAATTTGGGGTGCACAGGAGACCCTGGCTTGGCTCCAGTAAGCTAGGCTTGGCGTTTACTTGGGGCCACGCACCCAGACATGCACCCAGCTCAACCAGGCAGACCTCGAATGGCTCCCCACACCCCCACCCTCCCTGTGGGGAAGCATTCCCACTAGGGTCCTGGGGAGTCTTCTCATTACCCCTAACCCAGCCTGCACAGGTCCCTGTCTTTACCAATCCAGAAGGCCTTGGCTCTGTCCTGCTAACATCCCTTCTGCCTTTATTTCTTCCTAAGCCAATTTCAGTAACTTGCATTGTTTTAGAAAATTCTTCAGGTAATCTAAAATTTCAAATGCATCATTAGTGTAAAGGTGTTTATAAGATCCTCTTACTATCCTTTATGATCCCCACGCGTCTGTCAGTTTGTCCCACCGTGGGGCTTGCATGTCGTTGTGCTGCTGGAGGCTATGCCGCCAGTATTTCATATACCACTAGGGTCACCCATGGTTGACTGGTTTCAGCTGAGCTTCCAGACTAAGACAGACTAGGAAGAAGGACCTGGCAGTCTACTTCTGAAAAAAATTAGCCAGTGAAAACCTTATGAACACCAGCGGAACACTGATACAGTGCTGGAAGAATGAACTTCTCAGGTTGGAAGGCACTCGAAATATGACTGGGGAAGAGCGGCCTCCTCAAAGTAGAGTAGACCTTAATGACATGGATGGTGTCAAGCTTTTGAGGTGTTCATTCGCTGATGTGGGACGACTTAAAATGAGAAGAAAAGGCTGCAAACTTCGTTAATAATTGGAATGTGGAATGTACAAAGTATGAATCTAGGAAAATTAGAAATCATCAAAAATGAAATGGAACACATAAACATTGATATCCTAGACATTAATGAGCTGAAATTGACTGGTATTGGCCATTTTAAATCAGACAATCATATGGTGTACCATGCCAGGAATGACAAATTGAAGAGGAATGGCATTGCGTTCATTGTCAAAAAGAACATTTCAAGATCCATCTTGAAGTACAATGCTGTCAGTAATAGGATAATATCCATACACCTACAAGGAAGACCAGTTAATACGACTATTATTCAGATTTACGCACCAACCACAAAGGCCAAAGATGAAGAAATTGAAGATTTTTATCAGCTGCTGCAGTCTGAAATTGATCGAACATGCAATCAAGATAATTACTGGTGATTGGAATGCGAAAGTTGCAAACAAGGAAGAGTTGAAAATATAGCCCTGGTGATTGAAATGATGCTGGACATTGCATGATAGAATTTTGCAAGGCCAATGACTTCATTGCAAATACCTTTTCAGCAACATAAACAGTTATTGTACACATGGACCTCGCCAGATGGAATATACAGGAATCAAATCTACTACATCTGTGAAAAGAGACGATGGAGAAGCTCAATATTATCAGTCAGAACAAGGCCAGGGGCCAACTGTGGATCAGACCATCAACTGTTCATATGCAAGTTCCAGTTGAAACTGAAGAAAATTAGAACAAGTCCACAAGAGCCAAAGTACAACCTTGAGTGTATCCCACCTGAATTTAGAAACCATCTCAATAATAGATTCGGTGCATTGAACACTAATGACTGAAGACCAGACGAGTTGTGGAATGACATCAAGGAGATCATACATGAAGAAAGCAAAAGGTCTTTAAAAAGACAGGAAAGAAAGACCAAAATGGATGTCAGAAGAGACTCTGAAACCTGCTCTTGAATGTTAAATAGCTAAAGCAAATGGAAGAAATGATGAAATAAAAGAGCTGAACAGAAGACTAAGGGCAGCTCAAGAAGAAAAAGTAAAGTATTATAATGACATGTGCAAAGACCTGGAGTTAGCAAACCAAAAGGGAAGAACACGGTCTTCATTTCTCAAGCTGAAAAAACTGAAGAAAAAATTCAAGCCTCACCTTGCAATATGGAAGGATTCTACAGGGAAAATGTTAAAGATGCAGGAAGCATCAAAAGAAGATGGAAGGAATACACAAAGTCACTGTACCAAAAAGAATCTGTCAGTGTTCAGCCATTTCAGGAGGTAGCATATGATCAAGAACCAATAGTACTGTAGGAAGAAGTCCAAGCTGCACTGAAGGCACTGGCAAAAAACAAGACTTTGAGAATTGACAGAATACCACGTGAGATATTTCAACAAACAGATGCAATGCTGGAAGTGCTCACTCATCTATGTCAAGAAATTTGGAAGACAGCTTACCTGGTCAACCAAATGAAAGAAATCCATATTTGTGTCCATTCCAAAGAAACGGAATGCAGAAATTTTCAAACAATATCATTAATATCACACACAAGTAAAATTTTGCTGAAGATCATTCAACAGTGGTTGCAGCAGTATGTCAAAAAGGAACTGCCAGAAATTCAAGGCATATTTTCAGAAGAGGACTTGGAATAAGGGATATCATTGCTGATGTCAGACGGATCTTGGCTGAAAGCAGAGACTACCAGAAAGATGTTTACCCATGTTTTATTGACTATGCAAAGGCACTTGACTCTGTGTTGTCATTAGGTGCTGTCTAGTTGCTTCCAACTCATAGTGAACCTATGTACAACAGTACAAAACGCTGCCCATTCCTGCGCTATCCTCACAATTGTTATGCTTGAGCCCATTGTTGCAGCCACTGTGTCAGTCAGTCTATCTTGTTGAGAGTATTCCTCTTTTTCACTGGCCCTCTGCTTTACCAAGCATGATGTCCTTCTCCAGGGACTGATCCCTCCTGATAACATGTCCAAAGTATGTGAGACATAGTCTTGCCATCTTTGCTTCTAAGGAGCATCCTGGTTGTACTTCTTCCAAGACAGATTTGTTTGTTCTTCTGGTAGTCCATGGTATATTCAATATCCTTCGCCAACACCACAATTCAAAGGAGTCAATTCCTCTTTGGTCTTCCTTATTCACTGTCCAGCTTTCACATGCATACGAGGGAATACTACATGGTTTAAAATCAGGAAAGGTGTGTGTCAGAGTTGTATCCTTTCACCATACTTATTCAGTCTGTATGCTAAGCAAATAATCTGAGGACCTGGACTTTATGAAGAAGAGCAGGGCATCAAGATTGGAGGAAGACTCATTAACAATCTGCATTATGCAGATGACACAACCTTGCTTGCTGACAGTGAAGAGAACTGGACGCATTTATTGATGAAGATCAAAGAATACAGCCTTCAATGTGGATTACACCTCAACCTAAAACAAAAATCCTCACAACTGGACCAATAAACAATGTCATGATAAACAGAGGAAATTTTGAAGTTGTCAAGGATTTCATTTTACTTGGATCCACATTCAACACCCATGGAAGCAGCCGTCAAGAAATTAAAAGGCATATTGCATTACGCAAATCTGCTGCAAAAGACCTCTTTAAAGAGTTTAAAAAAACAAAGATGCCACTTTAAGGACTAAGGTGCACCTGACCCCAAGCCATGGTCTTTTCAATTGCCTCATATGCATGCAAAAGCTAGACAATAAATAAGAAAGACTGAAGAAGAACTGATGCCTTTGAATTATGGTGTTGGCAAAGAATGTCGAATATACCATGGACTGCCAGAAGAACAAACAAATCTGTCTTGGAAGAAGTATAGCCAGAATTCTTAGAAACAAGGATGGTGAGGTTTTGTCTCACCTACTTTGGGCATGTTTTCAGGAGGGTCCAGTCCCTGCAGAAGGACATCATTTTTGGTAAAGTAGAGGGTCAGTGAAAAAGAGGAAGACCCTCAATGAGATGGACTGACACAGTGGCTGCAACAGTGGGCTCAAACATAGCAATGATTGTGAGGAAGGTGCAGGACCAGGCGCTGTTTCGTTCTCTTGTATTTAGGGTTGCTGTGAGTCAGAACCAAGTCAGTGGCACCTAACAACAACGACTAATGATGTTGAGCATCATATTCTTGTTGGCTTTGTATATCTTCTTTAGAGAAATGTCTATTCTTTGTCCACTTTTTAATTGGGTTGTTCGTCTATTTTGTTGTTGAGTTGTAAGAGTTCTTTATATATTCTGGATATTAAACCCTTATCAGATATATGATAAGCAATTATTTTCTCCCTTTCTGTGGGTTGTCTTTTTACTCTCTCAATAGTGTCTTTTGATGCACAGGAGTTTTTATTTTAATGAAGTACAATTTGTCAGTGTTTTTTGTTTGTTTCTTGTACTTCTGGCATCATATCTAAGAAATCATTGTCGAATTTAAGATTATAAAGATTCACCCCTATGTTTTCTTCTAAGCGTTTTATGGTTTTAGCTCATACATTAGGTCTTTGTTCCATTTTTAATTAATTTTCGTATATGGTGTTAGGTAGGGGTCCAAATTCCTTCTTTTGCATGTGGAGATCTATTTGTCCCTGCACCATTTTTGAAGAGAGTGTTGTTTCCGTATTGAACAGACCCGGCTCCCTTGTCTGTCATAGATTGGTCATAGAAATATGGTTTATTTCTGTACTCTCAATTCTTTTGGTCTTTATGTCTGTCCGTATGCCAGTACCCCACCGTCTTAATCACTATAATTTGTAATGTTGTTGTTGTTGTTAGATGCCGTTGAGTCGGTTCCAACTCATAGCAACCCTATGCACAACAGAACGAAACACTGCCCGGTCCTGCGCCATCCTTACAATCGTTGTTATGCTTGAGCTCGTTGTTGCAGCCACTGTGTCAATCCACCTCATTGAGGGTCTTCCTCTTTTCTGCTGACCCCTGTACTCTGCCAAGCATGATATCCTTCTCCAGGGACTGATCCCTCCTGACAACATGTCCAAAGTATGTAAGACGCAGTCTCGCCATCCTTGCTTCTAAGGAGCATTCTGGTTGTACTTCTTCTAAGACAGATTTGTTTGTTCTTTTGGCAGTCCATGGTATATTCAATATTCTTCACCAACACTACAATTCAAAGGTGTCAACTATTCTTTGGTCTTCCTTATTCATTGTCCAGCTTTCACATGCATATGATGTGATTGAAAATACCATGGCTTCGGTCAGGCGCACCTTAGTCTTCAGGGTGACATCTTTGCTCTTCAACACTTTGAAAAGGTCCTTTGCAGCAGATTTGCCCAATGCAAGGCATCTTTTGATTTCTTGACTGCTGCTTCCATGACTGTTGATGGTGGATCCAAGTAAAATCAAATCCTTGACAACTTCAATCTTTTCACCATTTATCATGATGTTGCTCGTCGGTCCAGTTGTGAGGATTTTTGTTTTCTTTATGTTGAGGTGTAATCCATACTGAAGGCTGTGGTCTTTGATCTTCATTAGTTTAAGTGCTTCAAGTCCTCTTCACTTTCAGCAAGCAAGGTTGTGTCATCTGCATAACGCAGGTTGTTAATGAGTCTTCCTCCAATCTTGATGCCCTGTTCTTCTTCATATAGTCCAGCTTCTCGTATTATTTGTTCAGCATACAGATTAAATAGGTATGGTGAAAGACTACAACCCTGACGCACACCTTTCCTGACTTTAAACCAATCAGTATTCCCTTGTTCTATCCGAACAACTGCCTCTTGATCTATGTAAAGGTTCCTCATGAGCACAATTAAGTGTTCTGGAATTCCCATTCTTTGCAGTGTTATCCAGTTTGTTATGATCCACACAGTCAAATGCATTTGCATAATCAATAAAACACAGGTAAACATCTGTGTTTCCTAGATTCATACTTCATACATTCTAGGTTCCGATTATTAATGGATGTTTGCAGCTGTTTCTTCTCATTTTGAGTCATGCCACATCAGCAAATGAAGGTCCCAAAAGCTTTACTCCATCCACATCATTAAGGTTGACTCTACTTTGAGGAGGCAGCTCTTCCCCAGTCATCTTTCGAGTGCCTTCCAACCTGGGGGGCTCATCTTCCAGCACTGTATCAGACAATGTTCCGCTGCTATTCATAAGGTTTTCACTGGCTGATGCTTTTCAGAAGTAGACTGCCGGATCCTTCTTCCTAGTCTGTCTTAGTCTGGAAGCTTAGCCGAAACCTGTCCTCCACGAGTGACCCTGCTGGTATCTGAAAACCGGTCGCATAGCTTCCAGCATCGCAGCGACACATAACGTGTAATAAGTTTTGAAATCAGGTAGTGTGAGCTTTCCACTCCCCCCCACCAAGATTGTTTTTTGGCTATTTTGGGCTCTTTGCAATTACATATAAATTTTAGAATCAGCTTCTCTATTTTTGAAGGAAAAAAAAAGGCCATTGGGATTTTGGTATGGGATTGTATTGAATGTGTAGATCAATTTGGGGCACGTTGGCATTTTAACAATCGTAAGTCTTCCAGTCCATGAAAATGGGATTCCCTTCCATTTATTTAGGCCTTCTCTAATTTCCTTCAACAATGTTAGGAATTTTCAATGTGCAAGTCTTGCGCCTACTTGGTTATTTATTCCTAAGTATTCTTTTTGATGCTATGTCAATGAATGGTTTCTTCATTTCATTTTCAGGTTGTTCATTGCTAATGTATAGAAATACAACTAACGTTTTTGTGTTGACCTTGTATCCTGCAATATTGCTGAACTCATTTGTTTGCTCTGTGTGTGTGTGTGTGCGCGCGCATGCGTGCATGTGTGTTCCTGGGGACTTTCTATACGATCATGTCATCAGTGAATGGAGAGAGTTTTCCTTCTTCCTTTCCAGTGTGGATGCCTTTTCTTTCATCTTTCTTGCTGAATTTCTCTGGCTAGAGCTCCCAGTGGTGAAAGTAGATATCCTGGCCCTGTTCCTGATTCTAGAAGGAAAGTTTTCAGTCTTTCTCCATTGAGTACGATGCTAGCTGTGGATTTTTCATAGATGACTTTATCAGGTCGATGAAACCTCCTTCTATCCTAATTTGTTATGTGTTTTCATCATGAAAGGATGTGCTTTTTCTGCACCAATTGTGACCATCATACAAGGTTTTTTCCCCTACGTTCTATTAATGTGTATTGCACTTACTGATTTTCATATGTAGAACTACCCTTGCATTGCTGGGGTGAATCCCCCTTTGTTATGGTGTACAATCCTTTTATATACTGTCAGACTTGGTTTGCTAATATTTGGTTGAGGATTTTTGCATATATTCATAACAGATATTACTTTGTAGTTTTCTTCTCTTGTGACGTCTTTGCCTGGCTTTGGTGTCAGGGTGATGAATGCTCACCTCATAGAATGAGTTAGGAAGTGTTCCCTCCTCTTCTATTTTTTGGAATCATCTGAGGAAGATTAATGCTAATTCTTCTTTAAATATTTGTAAGAATTCCCTAGTGAAGCCATCTGGTCCTGCGCTTTTCTTTGTTGGAAGTTTTTCAATTACGGGTTTAATCTCTACTTCTGACACGTCTATTCAGATTTTCTATTTCTTTTAGTGTTAGTGTTGGTAGTTTGTGTATTTCTAGGAATTCCCCTTTTATCTTATTGTTGTTGTTCAATATTGTTGAGTTGATTTTGATTCGTAGTGACCCCATGTGACAGAGTAGAACTGCCCCATTGGATTTTCTAGGCTGTAATCTTTAGGGAAGCAGATTGCTGGGTCTTTGTCCTGTGGAGCTGATGGTGGGTTTGAAACCAAACAACCGTTCAGTTAGCAGCTGAGCACTTCACTGTCGCACCTCCAGGGCTGCTTCTTTCCCTTTCATTTAGGTTATCTAATTTTTTAATATGTTGGCATTCAATTGTTCACAGTATTTTCTTACAGTCCTTTTTGTTTGTTTTTTTAAGATCATAGTAATGTCCCCACTCTTGATTCTGATTTTAGTAATTTGAATCTTCTTTCTTTTTTCTTGGTCAGTCTAACTGAAGGTTTGTCTGTTGTGTTGATCTTTTCAAATAACCAGCTGTTAATTTTGTTGATGCTCTCTATTGTTTTTCTATTCTCTATTACGATTATCTCTGCTTTAATCTTTATTATTTCCTTGTTTCTGCTTGCTGTGAATTCAGTTTGCTCTTCTTTTTCTAGTCACTTCAGGTAAAAAGTTTGTTTATTGGTTTACTTCTTTTATAATGTAAGCATTTACAGCTATAAATTTTCTTCTGAGTACTGCTTTTGCTGTGTCTCATTAGTTTTGGTATGTTCTATTTTTGTTTTCATTCATTTAAAAGTGTTTCCTAATCTCCCTTTTGACTTCTTCTTTGACCCGTTAGTTGTTTAATTCCCACACATTTGTTCATTTTCCTGTTTTCCTTCTGTTACTGCTTTGTAATAGCATTCCACTGTGATCAGAGAAGATACTTTGTATGATTTCAATCTTTTTTGTTTTTTTGGTTGTTAATAGAAGGGCTTTCCTGCTTCAGGAAGCATATTTCATTGTACACAATACAATCCAGGTACTATTTAAACATCATCACATACGTTATATGTTCTTATGCTTTTTCTGTGTAAGTTTTTCTTTACATTCATGATACTTAATGCTATTTGATTGTGAGTTTAGTATTACATGGGTGTATCGTGAGGTTGTCTCTGAGGTCATCAAACACACCCAGACACTAAAGCAGCAATGCTTCACCTTGAACAGGTAACGAGCCACATGGCCACAGAGTAGGGAGGGAGTGCGACCCTGTAACACCATGTGTGGTAACGTCTGCAGCGAGATGCTGTGTCACCGTGACTCAGCATCACCCACATACTGATTCCGTAGCCAAGGGAGCACATAGGAGATCAAAGCTGGTGAACACCCGGGAGAGCACGCTGGTCTGTCAGATCGCCATTAGTTCCAGGCACTGCACCTGTGTTCTGAATGGTGCATCTTTCTCGTTTCCCTTTATCTTTGGCTACAGCCCAGGAAAGCAGGCTGGATCTGGACAATTTATTTTCTCACCCTTGCTGAGGAGAGGGAGAGCAGCAGAACGCTCACACTTCTACTTTTTCTGTGCTGCAGTGGTGTGTTGGCCATTGCTGGGTGCCTTTCAATGAAGGGCAGTGGCATGGTGACCAGATGTCAGGAACCTCCATGTGGCTAATACCACTATTCTACTGTTAGGCTGTGTGACCTGGGCACATGACAGATGCACCAGCTATTCCATGCTTACATCAAAAAGGCAGACATGACTAGTTTTTCAATGAAGAAACTGATGAGTTGTACTAGTCTGTTGACTGAGCGCTCGTCATAGATTTTTTTTTTAATTTTTATTGTGCTTTAAATGAAAGTTTACAAATCAAGTCAGTCTCTCACACAAAAACTTATATACACTTTGCTATATACTCCCAATTGCTTTCCCCCTAATGAGACAGCCCATTCCCTCCCTCCACTCTCTCTTTTCATGTCTATTTCACCAGCTTCTAACCCCCTCCACCCTCTCATCTCCCCTCCAGGCAGGAGACGCCAACATAGTCTCAAGTGTCCGCCTGATCCAAGAAGCTCACTCCTCATCAGCATCCCTCTCCAATCCATTGTCCAGTCCAATCCCTGTCTGAAGAGTTGGCTTTGGGAATGGTTCCTGTTCTGGGCCAACAGAAGGTCTGGGGGCCATGAACACCGGGGTCCTTCTAGTCTCAGTCAGACCATTAAGTCTGGTCTTTTTATGAGAATTTGGGGTCTGCATCCCATTGCTCTCCTGCTCCCTCAGGGGTTCTCTGTTGTGTTCCCTGTCAGGGCAGCCACCGGTTGTAGCCGGGCACCATCTAGTTCTTCTGGCCTCAGGCTGATGTAGTCTCTGGTTCATGTGGCCCTTTCTGTCTCTTGGGCTGATTTCAATCTTTTTAAATGTATTCAGACTTGTTTTGTGGCCTAACATATAGTCAATCTTGAGAATATTTTATATGCACTGGAGAAGCATGTCTATTACGCTGTTGTTGGGTGGAGTGTTCTATATATGTCTCTATCTTTTTCGTGATTTCTAATTGCACTGTGGCCAGGAACAAACGTTGTATATTTTGCAATCACTTGAAATTTATTGACACTTGCTTTATGTTCCAACATATGGTTATTTTTTAATCTTCTATTTGTCTTATTTATAGGTCATTTATTAATTGCGTTGTTCAAATCCTCTGTATTCTAATAGATTATTCTTGTCTGCATACTCTGTCTTTTACTGGAGAAGGTATGTTCAAATGTGCCACCATGATTGTGAATTGACCTATTTTCTCTTGTCAATTTTCCATTTATGTATGTTGAAGCCCTGTTATTAGTTATATACAAATGCAAACTTGTTATATCTTCCTTTATCATTAAATAGTGATCCTCTATTTCTAGTAATACTTTTTGCCTGATGGTCTATTTTATTTGATAGTAACATAACTATACCAAGCTTCCTTTGGTTAGTATTTGGACAGGGTCATGAATTGAATTGTGTCCCCCAGAAATATCTGTCCGCTTGGTTAGATTGTGATCCCCTTGTATGGCTGTATGATTACCCACCATTTTATCTTCTGATGTGACCTCCCTGTGTGTTATAACTCCTATCACTATGATGTAATAAGGTGGATCAGCCGCAGTTATACTGATGAAGTCTGCAAGATGTGGTAGTGTCTTAAGCCAGTATCTTTTTGAGATATGAAACAGGGAATTGAGCAGAGAGACATGGGGACCTCATAGCACCAAGAAAGCAGTGCCAGCAGCAGAGCTTGTCCTTTGGACCTGAGATTCCTGTGCTGAGCTGCTCCCAGACCATGGGAAGACTGATGACAGAGACCTTCCCCCAGAGCTGACAGAGCGAAAGCATTCCCCTGGAGCCAGTGCCCTGAATTCAGACTTCTAGCCTACTGGACTGTGAGAGAATAAATTTCTGTTTGTTAAAGCCGTCCACTGGTAGTATTTCTGTTACAGCAGCACTAGATGACTAAGACACATAGTGTATCTTTTAGCTGGAACATTTAATTCTTTTAAATTTAATGCACTGCTGATTATATGGAGAAAATATTAAATGACACAGGAAGCATCAAAAGAGGATGGAAGGAATACACAGAGTCATTATACCAAAAAGAATTGGTTGACATGCAACCATTTCAAGAGGTGGCATATGATCAGAAACCGATGGTACTGAAGGAAGAAGTCCAAGCTGCTCTGAAGGCACAGGTGAAAAACAAGGCTCCAGGAATTGACGGAATATCAATTGAGATGTTTCAACAAACAGATGCAGCGCTGGAGGTGCTCACTTGTCTATGCCAAGAAATATGGAAGACAGCTTCCTGGCCAACTGACTGGAAGAGAACCATATTTATGTCTACTCCTAAGAAAGGTGATCCAATCGAATGTGGAAGTTATAGAACAATATCAGTAACATCACATGCAAACAAAATTTTGCTGAAGATCATTCAAAAATGGCTGCAGCAGTATATCGACAGGGAACTGCCAGAAATTCAGACCCGATTCAGAAGAGGATGTGGAAGAAGGGATATCATCGCTGATGTCAGATGGATCCTGGCTGAAAGCAGAGAATACCAGAAGGATGTTTACCCGTGTTTTATTGACTGTGCAAAGGCATTCGACTGTGTGGATCATAACAAACTATGGATAACATTGCAAGGAATGGAAATTACAGAACACTTAATTGTGCTCATGAGGGACCTGTACATAGATCAAGAGGCAGCTGTTTGGACAGAACAAGGGGGAACCGAGTGGCTTAAGGCCAGCAAAGGTGTGCGTTAGGGTTGTATCCTTTCACCATACCTATTCAATCTGTATGCTGAGCAAATAATCCAAGAAGCTGGACTATATGAAGAAGAACAGGGCATCAGGATTGGAGGAAGACTCATTAACAACCTGCGATATGCAGATGACACAACCTTGCTTGCTGAAAGTGAAGAGGACTTGAAGCACTTACTGATGAAGATCAAAGACCACAGCCTTCAGTATGGATTGCACTTCAACATAAAGAAAACAAAAATCCTCACAACTGGACCAATGAGCAACATGATAAATGGAGAAAAGATTGAAGTTGTCAAGGATTTGATTTTACTTGGATCCACAATCAACAGCCATGGAAGCAACAGTCAAGAAATCAAAAGACGTATTGTATTCGGTAAATCTGCTGCAAAGGACCTCTTCAAAGTGTTGAAAAGCAAAGATGTCACCTTGAAGACTAAGGTGCACCTGACCCAAGCCATGGTATTTTCAGTCGCATCATATGCACGTGGAAGCTGGACAGTGAATAAGGAAGACCGAAGAATTGACGCCTTTGAATTGTGGTGTTGGCAAAGAATATTGAATACACCATGGACCGTGAAAAGAATGAACAAATCTGTCTTGGAAGAAGTAAAACCAGAATGCTCCTTAGAGGCAAGGATGGCTTGACTGCGTCTTACATACTTTGGACATGTTGTCAGGAGGGATCAGTCCCTGGAGAAGGACATCATGCTTGGCAGAGTACAGGGTCAGCGGAAAAGAGGAAGGCCCTCAACGAGGTGGATTGACACAGTGGCTGCAACAATGAGCTCAAGCATAACAACAATTGTAAGGATGGCTCAGGACAGGACAGTGTTTCATTCTGTTGTGCATAGGGTCGCTATGAGTCAGAACTGACTGAACGGCACCTAACAACAACAACAATTTATGTGGCTTGTTTCTTGGTGTGAATTACATAGCCTGTCCTCACCCGAAGGGAAGGTCCACAGGGTCTTTTCTAAAAGTGCAGTTCTGATCATATTCTTCCCCAGTAGCTGATAATAACCATAGAGAGCCTAGCATTGTCACTATTAACTCACTTGGTCCTGCCCACTGCCCTGTGAGGTCAGAGCTAGCATTAGCCCCATTCTACAGGTAAGAAAGCCAGAGCGCAGAAAGGTCAGAGGGTAACTCGCCTAATGGTCAACTGGGTGGATGGTGAGGTGAGGCATCAGAATCTGAACAGGTGTGCCTGACTCGAAAGATGCTGCTCGTCTCTGCTCAGAAGCCTTCCAGGGCTCTCCACTGCCTGAGGCCTGAGAACAAGCTCCTCCAGCTGGCAGCCAGGCCCTCCAGTCTCCTCAAGCTCTGCTGGACCCTTTCATCCCACCTTGGCTCACACTGGCATGCACCTCCCCCCGCCCCTCCCTGTGTATGTCTCCAGCTCACCCTTCCAGTGCTGGCTTATATGCTGGGGCTCTGCCCTGCCCTCTCAGGGCTTAGGGAAAAGGCCCCTGGCTGGGCTGAGGAACAGGGGGCTGCTGTGCAGGCCTGGGTGCCTTACCTGCCTCCAGCGAGTGGCAGGCCAGGGCTGGATGCTCTGCAGGGTGTCCAGGTACAGAAGACAGGTGGCAGCCTGTGCTCTGAGCATGCAGCCTCTCTGCCAGGGGATGGAGCAGGGCCAGGCAGCCTTATATCAGGGACGGGAGACTGTCAGGCCATCCTGGGGATACCCTGTCCAAGGCTGGCTCACCACGAAGGACACCCACTGGGCCCCTGCCTTCCCACAGTCCCCTGCTGACCCCCACCTCTGGCTTTCTGCCTGACAGGTGAACAACAACGGGATTATCTCCTTCCTCAAGGAGGTCTCCCAGTTCACCCCGGCGGCCTTCCCCATCGCCAAGGACCGCTGTGTGGTGGCAGCCTTCTGGGCAGACGTGGACAACCGGCGTGCAGGTGACGTGTACTACCGGGAGGCCACCGACCCAGTGACGCTGCACAGAGCAACGGAAGACGTCAGGCGCTACTTCCCCGAGCTCCCAGACTTCTCTGCCACCTGGGCTTTCATTGCCACCTGGTACCGGGTGACCTTCTTCGGAGGCAGTGCCTCTTCCCCGGTGAGTCTGAGGCGTTTGTTCTGGGGAGGGAGGGAGGCCAGCTGGGCTCTACAGTCTTCCCACACCGGGGCCCCCAGCCTTGTTGAGGTGGTCGGGCAGAAAACCAAACTCGAAATATTCACCCAAGGTGACAGCGCCAGGCAGAGGAGGATGGAGCCTGAGCCTCCCCAGCCCTCCTGGAACCACCAGGTGCCCCAATAGATAGCTCACGTGTGTGTGTGGGGGGGCGGGGTGCAGGGTGAGGTATCTGGGAGGATTTCCATTTGGAATGATGTCTTCGTCTCCGAGTGTTGCCATGGCACAGGCACCACCAGTGGGCAGCTTTAAAGAAGAGCAATTTCTCACTCACAGCTTCTGGAGGCTGGAAGTCCAAGTCAGGGCACTGGCTCTGGCGGAGGGTCCCTCCTTGTCAATTCCTCAGCAATTCCCTGCTGTTCCATGATCTCTTCGTGTGTGTGTGCGCACCCATGTGTGTGTGTGTGTGTGTGTGGCATGAGACCAGCCAGGCTTGGTCTCATGGATGTAATTTACGGGTGTTTTTTTTTTTTTTTATGGGCTGCTTCATGGACTTAGGTTCCCACCTCGGCACCTCATATCCAATTCATTTTATCCTTTACTGTTTTCTTTTGTGTTTTGGAGCATTTCTTTTTATTAAAAAAGATAACATGTACAGAAAGGTGTATACAGTGTAAGTGTATGACAAAATCACGGTGCTTGAAACCACCACCAGGTCAACCACGTGATCCCCACACTTTCCCGAAGCCCACTGTGCCCCCTGCTGTTCTGTAGCGCCCCCTGCAGACTTCACACAACCCCGACCTCTGTGTGGTTTCCTGGCTGTAGCCCTCCCCACTCCCCCCACAACTTCACACAACCCCAACCTCTGTGACCATTGCCCCCTAAATGAGGGCTCTCAGTTTCCCCATGGTCACTTGTACACAGATAAGAACACGGCCATAGGACTTCTCTGTCATTTCCAACGACTGCAGCCTGGCCCAGCGTCAGCGGCCCCTAGATTTCTTTCCCTGGGACTCTGTGGATGGACAGCTAGCCCCCACTGCAAGGCACTCTCATTGCTTTGTTCACCATTGTGACCTCTAGAAGGGGAGGGAGGGAGGGTTGTTGCCTGCAGAATCCTGGTTTCCCTTCAAAACGCACACATTATACCCACACACACCATACCCACAAGTGCCATTTCCTGCACCCCAGCTAAAAGTGCTGTCTTATTTCCTTGCTAGTTATATAGAAAAAAAAAATTATACATCTTTGATTTCTAGTGATGTTAGATTTTTTCTTGTATTACTGGGTTGTTGTTGGCTACCATCAAGTCAGCCCCTGACTCATGACGACCCCACCCACAATGCACCAAAACACTGCCCGGTCCCGCGCCATCCCCATGATCAGCTGAAGGCTGGGCTGCTGTGACCCACAGGGTTCTCACCGGCTGGATCTCAGAAGGAGACTGCCAGGCCTTTCTTCCTAGTCAGTCTTAGTCTGGAGGCTCCACTGAAGCTGTTCGGCACCATAACAACACACAAAGCTCCGCTGACAGACGAGTTAGTGTTTTCGTGGAATAGTTCATAGAACTTGAGAATTCCATGAAAACCGCAAAACCTAACTATTTGAAAACTGCTTTTCCTTGTTTCTTCTTGCGTGGTTTTCAAGTTTGTTCCTTTCACACAAATGGAGATGGCAGAGGGAGGGCTGTCTACCCGCTCCCCCGAGGAGCTCCTGGAGGGCAGGGGCCGTGTCTGGTCCCTTGTCTGTGCTCCCAGAGCCCTCAGCGCACTTCTCACACTCCCCAGGCAGCAGTCACGGGGTGGGGGTGGGGGTGCCTGGGTAGCAGTACTGGGGATTACGGCAGAGGACAACGCTGTCCAGGTCCTTGTTCTGGGGTGACCTTAGAGCTGGTGGAGACATTGACGCATCAGTGAGGGGTCAGTGGGCAGTGGCAGAGTGTGCCGGGGGGTGGACGGGTGGGCCTGGGAGCCCGATGAGGGGGCACCGAGCCATCAGCCTTGTCCTTGGCAGGTCAACACGTTCCAGGTTGTCCTCATCACTGACGGCAAACTCTCCTTCACCATCTTCAACTATGAGTCCATCACCTGGACCACTGGCACACACGCCAGCAGTGGGGGCAACGCCACAGGCCTGGGGGGCATCGCCGCCCAGGTAGGTCACGGGGACTGGCGCATGGTGTAGGAAGAGTGTAAGGGGGCCCTCAACCCCAGCCAGGCCTGCCCCACACCACAGGGCACAGTGAGGCCGCACTGCCCGGCGCACATCCTTCACCCAGAAGGCCTTATCCTGACCCTGCTGGCGTGAGCCCGCCCTGGACAGGACAGATGCCTCTCTGGGTTCCTTTTCCTCTCGAGGCAGGCCTGTGCACTGATGGCCAGGCCTGGATGCCCCTTCCGGCAGGAATCGCAGGAAACGGGAGATAGCGCAAGCCTCAGGGGAGGGCCCTTCCAGCTTTGAACAGCCCCACCCTGCAGGTCTGGGTGATGCTCAGCAAACACTGCCTGAGTGCCTGAGGGCCCTGGGGGGGTGGGGGGCTGGGTGCTCTTCGTGCCCCGCAGGGCCCTGGGCTGGAAGAACGGTCGGCGGGGGTTCAGGACCTGGCTGGGACAGCCTGGTGAGGGCAGGGCACCCCGAACATTTGCAGAGACCCCCTACAAAGCTGTTTCGGAAGGTCTCCTCGGCCTCGGCCACTCCGGGCGGTAGGTCTCAGGAGCTTTCAGGGGGCCGCGGACCCAGCCTGGCCCTGCCTCCCCGACTCCCCCCAGGCTGGCTTCAACGCGGGCGACGGCCGGCGCTACTTCAGCATTCCCGGCTCGCGCACGGCGGACGTGGCCGAGGTGGAGACCACCACCAACGTGGGCGTGCCCGGGCGCTGGGCGTTCAGAATCGATGATGCCCAGGTGCGCGTGGGGGGCTGCGGCCATACAAGTAAGAGGACCGGCGGCTCAGGCGCGGGCCTCCGGGGGTGCGGGTGGAGGAGTGGGAGGGGGCGCGGAGGGGGACCTGGGGGCGAGGTGAGGAAGTGGGGGCGGGGTAGTACACTGAGCGGGGCGGGGTGCTGGGGGCGCAGGGGGTGGGGTGCTGGGGGAGCAGGGGGCGGGGCGAGGGGTGCAGGGGGCGGGGCGTGATGCAGGGGGGATGCCGGAAGGGAGGCCTCAGCTGCCCTGCAGCCCCAGGCCCGGTGGGCCTCCCACGGGCAGAATGTACCTCGGCTGCTGGTCCACGACAATTGTGTGAACCTGGGCAAGTCCCAGATCGACCCTGAGCCTCAGTCCCCCACCTCCGCCCTGGAGCATTTCAGCCCTTTGCTTGGGTCAGCCAGGGTCTCAGGGGAGGAGCCAGTGGTCGCCTCTCCTTGGTGCCACGGGGGGACTCAGTGTCTGTCGTGGGCTGGGGAAGGGCGACACGTCTGTCCCCTCCAATCCGCACGACACCCCGAGGCAGCCCCTTTCGCCCTGTTTCCCGTCTTTGCTTATTGTCTGAGGCTTGTTTGACGAGCCCCTGCGTGGCGCCCACAGGAGGGAGACCCCCTCGGGCTGGGCAAGGACAGGAGGTGAGGAGGAGGGTCCATCCCCAAGGGCACCAGAGTGGTCCGCTGGAACAGCCCAGGCACGGCAGGGGACAGTGGGTTCCTGCTCCAGCTTTCCTTGCTGTGCTGCCTTTGGCAGGTCCCTAAACTCTCTGAAACGTTGTCCGTAGGTGCCCTGTGCAGTCGGTTGTCTCATAGCGACCGTATAGGATAGAGTAGAACTGCCCCATAGGGTTTCCAAGGAGCGGCTGGCGGATTTGAACTGCCAACCTTTTGGTTAGGAGCTGAGCTCTTAGCCACCATGCCACCAGGGCTCTAATAGTGCCTATAAAAGGGGGTGGTATCAAATGATTTATTCAGCCAAGAGCAGCTGATCATACATCCTGCATAGCCTGGGCTGCAATAAGGTGCATGCCCAGGACCTACCCCATGCACCCACCACGATGGGGACCGAGGTCACTGGGAGTTGCTACCCTGCAGAACACCAGGTCCCCAGGTGGAACCCACGCAGTGGTGGTGACCACCCAGACCAGCAGGGAAGAGCAGGTGGTAGTGTGCACCCCCCCAGGACAGGCGTCCATGCACCCACCCCACGGGAGGGCAGTCAGGAAGGACATCCACCAGGGAGGAGGATGTGCTGTCCTCGGGGTCCTTGGGGTGTCCGTGCCCCCATAGCGGGCCCCTGGCACGCGGGTCTCACCTGGGGCCCTCCTGGGGGCTGATACTCGCTAACTGTGGTTACTAGCCGCCTGTCTCAGGGGCCTTGATTCTTCAGGGATAGGCCACCAAGGCCCCACTCTTCAGGCTGCCAGTCCTAGAGGGACGGGGTGGGGTTGCTGCGGCTTTGGGCGCCCCTGGGGGCCCTCCCTAGGTGGCAGGCTGTGTGCTTAGAGAAGACCAGACCTCGAGAGCTCTGCTTTTCAGCCCCTGACGCTTACACACAAGGAGGTGAAGGCTAGGGCTTGCTCGAGTTTCTGGAGCATCAGTGGCAGAGCTGACATCAGACTGTTAATGCCAGGAGGGTCTGAGTCCACTCCACCACACACACCCCGCCCACAGCTTCCAGGTCGGCCCCAGGATCCCTCTGCACATCGTGGGGGCTGTCCCACAGTGCCGTGCTCCATCTCCCTCTGCCTTACTGGCCCTGTGGGAACTGTCTTCCCATTTTCTGGGATCTGTTTGGAGTTGAAGGATTAAAGGGATAAGGAAGGGCTGCGGGTTGACATGGTGTGGGGGAGCCTTCCTCCTGGGACCAGAATCAAAGCTCCAGGAAGTCGGTGCTGCAGGACATCCAAACACAAGTCCACCTCCGCTGGCAGGGCTGCCTGGCTGCCCACGGGCCGCGGACGTGCCCGCCCACACTGTGTGCCTGGTCACAGAGCTGGGTCCCTGGGATCCGTGTGGGCTGAGGGAGCCTGAGCAGCACCTCTCCTGACCTCGGGTGGTGACACCTGGCCCTGTGTCTGCAGCCTCTGTGTGCCTGACCCTGCGTCCCTGCCTCAATGGCGGCAAGTGCATCGACGACTGTGTCACAGGCAGCCCCTCGTACACCTGCTCCTGTCTGGCGGGCTTTACAGGGCGGCACTGCCAGCTGGGTGAGCGTGGGACCACCACGGGTGGGTCTGGCCATGCTGGCTCGGGAGCAACGCTGTAGCCAGGGCCAGCGGCACTGAGAAATCAGTGGTCACAGTCGTGGTCCCGTGGTGTGGGTGGTGTGGGAGCTCGCGGGCTGTCAGCCACAGGCGCCTGACTCTGTGATGGTCAGCGTGTCTGTGCAGACCACCAGGGCGAGGCCGGGACCCTCAGGGGGACCCCCGGACCAGGCTCGCTGCCTCCGATTTCTCCTCTCCATGGGGGAGCCTCCCCAAGCCCGTTCCCTCCTCTGAGGCTCCAGCATCCCGTTTTTCAGATGTGGATGAGTGTGCATCCCATCCATGCCAGAATGGCGGGACCTGCACACATGGGGTCAACAGCTTCAGCTGCCAGTGCCCAGCCAGCTTTGGGGGCCCTACTTGTGAGACAGGTAAGCAGAACACCTGAGCCTGGTGGCCCCCACTAGTGCAGGACAGGGTGAGGCCTGGGGAAAGGCCTGTCCCACCAGGGAACATCAGGCCAGCTGTGTGGGCCACAGAGGGTACAGCACCAGATGTGAGCAGCCCCGGAGAGGCCTGAGGGTAACAGGAGCCCTGATTCTGAAAGATGATCCCGTTCCAGTGGACACAAATGTGACCACAGCAAACACAGGGCCTCCTGGGCATTCTGACCTGGGCTGAGGCCTTGGAACAGGCTGGTGCTGGATTCTGGACCGGGCCAGGATGGGGGCAAAACAGAACAAAACACTGCCCAGTCCCGCACCGTCCATATGATCGGTGTGTATCAGACCATTCTGATCCGTAAGGTTTTCATTGGCTGATTTTCAGACGTAGGTCACCAGGCCGTTCTTCCTAGTCTGTCGTAGTCTGGAAGCGCCACTGAAACCCGTTCAGCATCATAGCAGCATCTAAAGCCACCGCTGCCAGATGGGTGTTGGCTGTACCTAAGGTGCACTGGCCAGGAATTGAACCCAGGACTTGCACATGGAAGGCGAGAATGCTACCACTGAGCTACCACTGCCCCATGTGCATATGTTGCACCTCCTGAAGTTGTCCCACCGTTCTTTAATGTCACATTCTTCTCCACAACTCTTCATTTATAGCACAGTCCCCCTGTGACACCAAAGCATGTCAGAATGGCGGCCAGTGTCAGGTGGAGGGCAGGATGCCGGTTTGTGTGTGCCGGGCTGGGTACACAGGGGCAGCCTGTGAAGCAGGTGAGTGGCCGACCCTCAGCAGGGAGGTGGGCAGGGGAGAGGGCATGCTGGGAGAGGCCCCTGTCATGGGGTGGCCATCTCACACCCTGCTGGCCCCCAGATGTGGACGACTGCAGCTCTGGCCCGTGCCTGAATGGAGGCTCCTGTGTTGACCTGGTGGGGAATTACACCTGCATGTGTGCAGGGCCCTTTGAGGGTCCTCACTGCGAGACAGGTAACCAGCTATGCACCTGGAGCCTTCCCTTGGTGACAGTGGGCTGGCACCGTGGGCCATGTCACAGCCACTCACCCCCTCTCCCGGCTCCGCCCACATCTGTCTCAGGGAGCAGGGGGTGGGAGGTCTTTATCCTTCCCGCACTGCCCAGTCCTTCCTGCCCCTGAGCCCCTGGCTGCAGGCAACAGGAATCAAAAGGCCAACGTTCTACTCCTGGTTCTGCTGCAGATACGCTGTGGGGGCTGAGCAAGTCCCTCCCTTCTTTGGGCCTTGGTCTCCCATCTGTAAAATGCAGAGGCGGACTGCCAACACCCCAAGCCCTTCTTCCAGCTCTGGTGATTCTGGACATCCTTCCTTCCTGCTTCCGACCCCTCACCATGCAAGTGAAAGGGCTGTGGGAATCACTTCACTGCATGTGCCAAAATCTACTGTTTTCCATTCTATTCCACATTTTTAGACGCTGGTTATGACTGGGTAGATCATAGAGATTCCAGCCCTGGTGTGAAAACAGGGCTCTAGGACGACTTTGGCCCTAACTTCCAAAGGCCTCCACCCGTGGCCTACAGCTGCAGAGGCACCACAGACTGCTCCTTCCCAGGGAGGTGCTCAAGAA
The DNA here is from genome assembly GCF_024166365.1 of Elephas maximus indicus. Taxonomy (NCBI): domain Eukaryota; kingdom Metazoa; phylum Chordata; class Mammalia; order Proboscidea; family Elephantidae; genus Elephas; species Elephas maximus. The sequence continues at coordinate 142,980,079 of NC_064824.1, forward strand.
AAGCTGCTCAGACTTACTTTGAGTCTGAAAACTTAAGAAGATACAGGTGGACATGTTCCCTCTCTGCTGGCCTTTGTGCCAGGTGGCCACGTGCAGGGACTGTGTCCTAGGGAGGCTGGGCCAACATCAGCTGTTTGGTTGCTTTTAAACCACTGTGATGTGTTATGGATCACCTTGGCCAGGTGTGTGGATTTATCTTGGCCAGGTATGTGGATTACATATTCTTATTTAAATACCATTGTATTTAACTAAACTCTTATCAGAAAACAGATATGTAGTTTCAAAAGATTCCTGCAAAGAAGCCATATTTTGTACAGGACGATAATGCAAGTGGGAGCAAACAATGAAAAACAACAGAACTGACACTTCTACCACAATATCCCCAAACTCAAACCTGCTGCTGTCGAGTCAGTTCCAACTCATAGCAACCCTACAGGACACAGTAGAACAGGGTTTCCGAGGCTGTAATCTTTACGGAAGCAGACTGACACATCTTTTTCCCACAGAGTGGCTGGTGGGTTTGAACTGCCGACCTTTCAGTTAGCAGCAGAGTGCTTAACCACTGTGCCACCAGGGCTCCTATCCTACCACAATAGGAGGTAAATAGAAGACATTTTTAAAATATGAAACTTCTAGAGATGAAAAATATAATATCCAAAATAAAAAATACACTGGATGGTATTAACAGCAGGTTAAGAGACTGTAGAAGAGAACATTGATGAACTTATATATAAAAATGATCTAATATGCAGCACAGATAATAAGACAAAAAATTTGAACAGAGTTTCGATGCCCTGTGGGACAATATCACACAGTCTAATGTATGTGTATTTGAAGCCCCAGGGATGGGAAAGGAGGGACAGAAAAAGTATTTGAAGAAATAATAGCTGAAAAGTTTTCTAAATTTGATGAAAACTAAAGCCAACATATCCAATGAAGGCATAAAAGCTACGCAAAACCACATTACAGTCAAATTGCTGAAAACCAGCGATAAAGAGAAGATCTTGAAAGCGTCCAGAAACATTGCATACAGAGAAACAAAAATTACAGCAGACTTCTCATCAGAAACAATGCAAGCCAGAGGACAGTGAAGTAACGGCTTTAATATACTGGAAGAAAAATCTATCAACCTAGAAGTCTATACTCAGCAAAACTATCTTTCAAATATGAAGACAAAAGAAAGACTTTTTAAGGCAAGCGAAAGCTGAGAGATTCCACCAGCATGCCTGTATTACAAAAAATGTTAAAAGAAAGCTCTTTAGGCAGAAGAAAAATGATACCAGATAAAAATCTGGATCTACACAAATGCATGAAGGATAGTAGAAATGGCAAATATGTAGGTAAATATAAGACTTTTTTTCTTATTTTTAAAAATCTCTTTAAAGATAACTGCTTAAAGGAAAGTAACAACACTGTATGGTGGGGTTTATAATTTGTATAGAAATAAAATGTCTGACACCAATAGCATAAAGCAGAAGTCTGCAAACTTTCTGTAAAGGATCAGAGTAAATATTTTTGGCTTTACGAGCCATATGATCTCTGTTGCAAATACTCAACTCTGCCATTGTAGCCTGAAAGCAGCCATACTTATACACCACTGAATGGACATGTCTGTCTTCCAATAAAACTTTATTTTAAAAAAATGGGCAGCAGGTCAAATTTGGCCTGTGGGCCGTAGTTTGCCTGGCATGAAATATAGGAAGGGAGTATAATGTTGTAAGGTTCTTACATTATACGTGAAGTGGTGTAATATCATTTGAAGGTAGCTGGTGATAAGTTAAAAATGTACATTATAAATCCTAGAGCAACCACTAAAACATAAAATAGCTATAGTCAATAACCTAATCATGGAGATAAAATGGAATCCTGAAAACACTGAATTAATCCAGAAGACAGGGAAAAAGGAAAAAGTGGGACAAATAAAAAACTAATAGGAAATGGTAGGTTGTAACTTAGCTACATTGATATTTACATTAAAATGTAAGTAAATGGTTAAACACTCCAACTAAAAGCCAGAGACTGTCAAGCTGAAATGAAAGGCAAGGCCCAACTACATACTGTCTAAAGACGCGGATAATCGTAAAGTAACAAAATGGGTTCCTGGCTCTGGGTAACATGGAGTAAGCTGCTCTACCCTGTCTTGCCCACTGAATGCAGCTATAAATCCTGGACAGAATGCATGCAATAGCTATCTGAGGACTCTGAAAAGTAAACAGTAGCAGGTGGATTGGGGAGGAAGAACAAAGCTGGAAGTACCCCCGAGCCGGCGGTGAGTTTCCCATTATTTCCCTTCTGGTATCCCCCCCAGCCTGGACTCCGTACAGCCCCCAAACTGGAAGTGAGCATCAGCATGGACAGAGAGCTTCAGGAGAAGCCCTCTAATCAGGCTCAAGGAGCAGGGCCAACGGTGGCAGCAGGAGGGGGCCCTTGGGTGCCTGAAACGCCAAGGGAGGGAAATCTTCCTCTCCAGCTGGGGGTGCGGTGGTTGCAAAAGGGAGACAGAAGCCTTATTGGTCTTTCCCTTTTCTCTCCTCACAGCTCTTGGCCCCGGATATGGGTACAGTCACAGGAAGTAAGAAGTGGCAGGGTGGAGCAATTAAAGCCCCAACTTTCTGGCCAGAAGACCCAAAGGGAGAACTAGAGAGTACTGGGCAGACTGTGGAGAGGGTGGGTCTTGGGACAGCAAACCCATAAAGTTGTTCATAACTCCTGAGCTCCCTCAAGGTGGGCATGTGCCATCTGATCCCAAACAGCACACGAAAGACATTGAGATGTGAACTATGGGGCAGACCACCACCTTGGCCCTAAGTGGTTGTTAGGGGGTGCACACATGGGTCAGATCTGAAGAGCAAGGCAAAGCCTTTGAAAATGTAACTGACATTGAAACCTACAAAAGGTGGATTGGAACCTGTGGCCTAACTCAACCAGGTTGACTTCCAGCTAAACAAAAATATCAACATAGGATGCAAACCCCAAATCTCATAAGATATGGAAAATGTGTAAGATAGAATTCATAAGCACCCAGGTTACACAGAACCAGGAAAATCTCAATGCTCATAGGGACAGAAAATCAAGACATGCTGATTCTAAAAAAAGCACAGATACTGCAATTATCTGACCGAGACACTGACAAAGTTATTACAGATTGCTCCAAAAAGCGGGAATGCACCTAAACAAATGAAAATATAGAAAGGCTCAGCAAAGAAATAGAAAATATAAAGCAAAACCAAACAGATCTTTTAGAAATGAAAATCACAATAAACGATACAGAAACTTACTGAATGGGCTCAAGAACAGAATGGAGGTGACAGGAAAGAGTCAGTGAACCTGAAGCTCGATCAATAGAAACTATGCTACGTCAACAACAGACAAAAAATGTTAAGAAAAGTTAACAGCCTCAGAGACCCAAGGAGCAATATCAAAGGATCTAAAATTTGTGCCATCAAAGTCCTAGGAGTAAAGGAGAAAGACATCAATGGTCAACTGATTTTTGAAAAGGGCATAAAGGCAATTAAATGAAGAAAAGACAGTCTTTTCAACAAATGGTGTTGGGACAATAAGACATTCTTATGCAAAACAAATTATGCATAATAAATTATGGATAATATTTCGAATAATGGAAATTCCAGAACACTCAGTTGAGGAACCTGGACTTAAACCAAGAGGCAGCTGTTGGAACAGAACAAGAGGCTACTGCATGGTTTAAAATCAGGAAAGGTGTGTGTCAGGGTTGTATCCTTTCACCATACTTACTCAATCTGTATGCTGAGCACACATTCCTAGAAGTCAAACTACATAAAGAAGAACACAGCGTAAGGACCGGAGGAAGACTCATTAACAACCTGTGTTATCTAGGTGTCACAACCTTGCCTGCTCAAAGTGGAGGTCTTGAAGCACTTACTGATGAAGATCAAAGACCACAGCCTTCAGTATGGATTACACCTCAACATAAAGAAAACAAAAATCCTCACAACTGGACCAATGAGCAACATCATGATAAACGGAGAAAAGACTGAAGTTGTCAAGGATTTCATTTTACTTGGATCCACAATCAATACCTATGGAAGCAGCAGTCAAGAAATCAAAAGATGCATTGCATTGGGTAAATCTGCTGCAAAGGACCTCTTCAAAGTGTTGAAGAGCAAAGATGTCATCTTGAGGACTAAGGTGCGCCTGACCCAAGCCATGGTATTTTCACTCACATCATATGCTTGCAAAGCTGGACATGAATAAGGAAGAGTGAAGAATTGATGCCTTTGAATTATGGTGTTGGTGAAGGATATTGAATATACGACGGATTGCCAGAAGAACAAACAAATCTGTCTTCGAAGAAGTAAAGCCAGAATGCTTCTTAGAAGCATGGATGGTGAGACTATGTCTCACATACTCTGGACATGTTATCAGGAGGGATGAGTCCCTGGAGAAGGACATCATGCTTGGTAAAGTAGAGGGTCACCAAAAAAGAGGAAGATGCTCAATGAGATGGACGGCCACAATGGCTGCATCAATGGGGTCAGACATAGCAGTGTGTGTGAGGATGGCGTGGGACCCGGCAGGGTTTTGTTTTGTTTTGTTGTACACAGAATCACTATGGGTAAGAACTGATTGGATGGCACCTAACAACAGCAAAAACAAAGCAAAGGGGAACCTCAACCTAAACCTTACGCCTTATGCAAAGATTAATTCAAAATGGATCATAGACCTAGTGGGAAATGTAAAGAGCACGGAAAATAGTCTTCGTGACCTGGGGTTCAGCAGAAATGTTACAGATAGAACACCAAAATCACGACCCATAAAAAGGAAAAATCGATAGACTGGAATTCATCAGAAAATTTTTAAACTTTTAAAAACTTTTGCCTGCGAAAATCATGGTTGAGAGAAATGAAAAGACAAGCTACAGACTGGAAGAAAATGTTTACAAAACTCGTGTCCAGCAAAGGTCTTGTATGTAGAATATAAAGAACTCTCAAATCTCAATGGTAAGAAAATAAACAACCCAGTTAAAAAATGGACAAAAGACCTGAACAGATACTTCACCAAAGACGACATATGGGAAGCAAGGAGGCACAGCCGTTCAGACTTACTTGCCCCCATCGTTAGCCTTTAGTGAAATGTAAACTAAGCTTACCATGAGATGCCACTACAAGCTTATCAGAATGACAGGAAAAAAAAAAAAAAACCTACCTGGCGAGAATGTAGAGCAATTGAACTCTCATGCATTGCTCGTGGGAATTTAAAACAGTTTGGTCACTCTGAAAACATCTTGGCATTTTTAAAAATAAAGTTAAACATATACTTACAATATGATCCAGCAATCCTACCCTTACGTATTAGCCCTAAAGAAATGAAAACTACATTCACACAGAAACCTGTACATGAATGTTTATAGCACATCTATTCATAACTGCCCAAAACTGGGAACAACCCAGGTGTCCTTCACGTGGTGAATGGATAAACTGGGAACAACCCAGGTGTCCTTCACCGGGTGAACGGATAAACTGGGAACAACCCAGGTGTCCTTCACGTGGTGAATGGATAAACTGGGAACAACCCAGGTGTCTTTCATGTGGTGGACGCATAAACTGGAAACAACCCAGGTGTCCTTCACCGGGTGAACGGATAAACTGGGAACAACCCAGGTGTCCTGCACTGGGCGAACGGATAAACTGGGAACAACCCAGGTGTCCTTCACGTGGTGAATGGATAAACTGGGAACAACCCAGGTGTCCTGCACTGGGCGAACGGATAAACTGGGAACAACCCAGGTGTCCTTCACGTGGTGAATGGATAAACTGGGAACAACCCAGGTGTCCTTCACGTGGTGAATGGATAAACTGGGAACAACCCAGGTGTCCTTCACGTGGTGAATGGATAAACTGGGAACAACCCAGGTGTCCTTCACCGGGTGAACGGATAAACTGGGAACAACCCAGGTGTCCTTCACGTGGTGAATGGATAAACTGGGAACAACCCAGGTGTCCTTCACCGGGTGAACGGATAAACTGGGAACAACCCAGGTGTCCTTCACGTGGTGAATGGATAAACTGGGAACAACCCAGGTGTCCTGCACTGGGCAAACGGATAAACTGGGAACAACCCAGGTGTCCTTCACGTGGTGAATGGATAAACTGGGAACAACCCAGGTGTCCTTCACGTGGTGAATGGATAAACTGGGAACAACCCAGGTGTCCTGCACTGGGCGAACGGATAAACTGGGAACAACCCAGGTGTCCTTCACGTGGTGAATGGATAAACTGGGAACAACCCAGGTGTCCTTCACGTGGTGAATGGATAAACTGGGAACAACCCAGGTGTCTTTCATGTGGTGGACGCATAAACTGGAAACAACCCAGGTGTCCTTCACCGGGTGAACGGATAAACTGGCAACAACCCAGGTGTCCTTCACGTGGTGAACAGATAAACTGGAAACAAACCAGGTGTCCTTCACCGGGTGAACGGATAAACTGGCAACAACCCAGGTGTCCTTCACGTGGTGAACGGATAAACTGGAACAACCCAGGTGTCCTTCACCAGGTGAACGGATAAATTGGAAACAACCCAGGTGTCCTTCACCGGGTGAACGGATAAACTGGAACAACCCAGGTGTCCTTCACCAGGTGAACAGATAAATTGGAAACAACCCAAGTGTCCTTCACTGGGTGAACGGATAAACTGGGAACAACCCAGGTGTCCTGCACCAGGTGAACGGATAAACTGGGAACAACCCAGGTGTCCTTCACGTGGTGAATGGATAAACTGGGAACAACCCAGGTGTCCTTCACGGGGTGAACGGATAAACCCCAGTACAGCCATACATGGACTCCTTACTCAGTCTTATTGACACAAGAACCAGGGTGGATCTCTAATGTATCATGTTGAGTGAAAAAGCCCATCTCAGAGGATAACATAGTGTATGCCCCCATGTTCATGGCATTCTTGAAGGACAGAGCTAAACTGATGGAGAACAGATGGGTGGCTGCCAGGGGCTCAGTAGTGGGGGGAGTGTGCAACTCTGACAAGACAGAAGAAGGGAGTCTTTGGGGCGATGGATCTGTGACACATTCTGATTGTGGTGGTGGTTACACAGATGTGTACACGTGTCAAAATTCATATCACTGTACACCACACAAAGCCAATTTTACTGTTATATTGACTTAAAAGAAATTTTAGAAGTATATAAAGCAAAAAATTAAAAAAGTCATAGGTTGGCAAACACTAATCAAAAGAAGGCTGAGTGGCTATATTAATATCAAACAAATTAAACCTAAGGATAAGGAACATTACCAGAAATTAAGAGGGACCTTTCGTAATGACCAAGGGGCCAGCTCATCCTACCTGCTAACAGGTGCTCAAAATACGCAGCAGAGACAGGCCCAACGGCCAGGAGAAGCAGCGCCACAGTCAATACTGGCAACGTCAGCGCCACCCTCAGTGACTCACAGAGCACACGGACAGGAGTCAGCAGGATACAGGAGACGTGACACGGACAGGAGTCAGCAGGATACAGGAGATGTGACCAGCATTGGGGGCCAACGTGGCCTGATGACATTTATATACACGTTCTTGTCAAGTGCATGGGCCCATCCAACTGGACAAACCATCCGGTGGGCCATAAAATCGGGACGAGTCCATTTAAAATGACCGCTCTACAAGCACAGAAAAATCAAACCAGAAATCACAACAGGAAGTTATCTGGAAAATCCCAAATACTGTACTAATAGAGGCGTTTGTCCGAAGCTTGGAGCGCCCCAGCCTACGGCAGGCCCTTTGGGGCATACTGTGAGCCCCCTTCTTGCTCCTGCTCCTCCTTCTGTTCCAGGAAGGGCCCAGTGACAGAGATCGGGGTGAGGGGCAGCTGTAAGTTGGGTTCCAAAAACAGGCCTCCATCTTTAATTCCTCCTGGCCCTGAGGGCACCAGCTAAGACCTTGCCAGGTGCAGGGAGGGCTGGGCAGGAATCCAGCCCCTCCAGTCCTCGGGCCCCACCCTCCCCAGGCTCTGCCCTGGGCCACCAGTGACCACTGCCTGCTGTGTTTCTTGCAGGAATTCACCCAGAGCCTGATGCCTGCCTCTCGGCCCCCTGCCAGAATGGGGGCACCTGTGTGGACGCTGACCAGGGCTACGTATGCGAGTGCCCTGGGGGCTTCGTGGGCCTCAACTGTGGGGAGAGTGCGTGTGGGTTGGGGCTCTGAGGGCTGAGGGGCTTGGGGCAGGAGATCCAGGGCTTGTCTGTAGGCAGCAGACTCAGTTAGGGTCAGGAAGGCAGATACGTGTGTGTGCACTCTCCAGAGAGAGTATATGTGAAAGTGTGTGTATATGTGAAAATATGTATGTGTGTGCAAGAGGGTCAGGAAGGCAGATATGTGTGCATGCAAACGTCCCCCAGATAGAGTATGTGTGAAAGTGTGTGTATTTGAAAATGTGTATGTGTGTGCAGGAGGGTCAGGGAGGCAGATGTGTGTGTGTGTGCAAACACCCCTCAGAGTATGCATGAAAGTATGTTTATGTGAATATGTGTACGTCTGTGTAAATGTAAAAATGTGTATGTGTGTGCAAGTGTGTGTGTGGAGGGCACCAGCTACAGTCTGCCTGAACCTGGCTGCCTGTCGGAGCCCTGGGTCCTGGGACATGAGGTCTCCAGGAGACACGTGGGGTGTGGCGTGGGGCCAGAAGTCACAGCCATGCCCTGCATGTGTAAGTGGGTGTGGTTATGTCCATGTGAAGGTATGTGTGTGAGAGGGTGTGGACACAGGGTTTTTATGGGAAGGTGGGCAGCAGCAGGGCAGGAGGGGTCATCCCATGGGAGCCCCCCTCTGTGGCAGGACTCTCCGACGACTGTGAATGCCGCAACGGAGGCAGGTGCCTGGGCGCCAACACCACCCTCTGCCAGTGCCCCCCAGGCTTCTTCGGGCTCCTCTGTGAATTTGGTAGGTGGCCAGACTGGAGGAGGGGCCCTTCCTGCCCTGTCCCTCAGCGTCCCCATAACTGGTATGGATGGGCAGGCAGACAGACAGGTGGACCAGCAAGTGAGCAAATGGGGCTTGGGCCTTGGGCCTTGGTCCACACTGCAGCTCCAGACCCTCGGCCACTGTCTCGCGTGACCCCCACCCCAGCAGGGCATCAGCCACACTGTGCCTGTACCTGGCCGCCCCTGTGGGGGCCCTGGGTCCTGGGACACGAGTCCCCGGAGACACGTGGGATGTGGGGTGGGGCTCCTCTTCTCTACAGAAGTCACGGCCACACCCTGCAACATGAACACCCAGTGCCCGGATGGGGGCTACTGCATGGAGTACGCTGGGAGCTACCTCTGCGTCTGCCACACGGACCACAACGCCAGCCACTGTGAGTGTAGCAGGCACAGTCAGGCACCAGGGACAGGGTGTTTCTGGGGGAACTGGATGGGGGCTCTGGAATCAGGGGCTTCTCCTGGCATCCCTGCCGATACGCAGCCAGAACGTGCAAATCCCTGAGCCACTGTCACCATCGGCAAAGGGGCTGGAGCATATGCTCACGGTGGAGAAGCTCTGTGGAAAGTGTGAAAGGCCGTGTGGGCTTTTCCTGAGCCCCTAGCATAAGCTAGTATGGTAATTAGCAATAAAAAATCAACTCATGGGGACCCCACCTGTGTCAGAGCAGAACTGTGCTCCATAGGGTTTTCAGTGGCTGATTGTTCAGAAGTAGACCACCAGGCCTCGTTCAAGACTAACCTTTTGGTTAGCAGCCGAGCACTTACCTGTTTGCACCACCTAGGAACATAATTAGTAGGTATAGTATGTAACTATGTAATTAAGTATAAAAGGGCCATGGTGGCTCAGTGGCAGAATCCTTGCCTCCCTGGGAGACCTGGGCCCATGAACATCAGGTGCAGGCACCAGCCCTCTGTCAGTGGAGACTCCTGTGTTGCTAGGATGCTGAGCAGGTGTCAGCGGAGCTCCCAGACTAAAACATGAGGAAGGAAGGCCTGGCGATCTCCTTCTGAAAACCAGGCAATGAGAACCTTGTGTGTCACAGGGGTCCTGTGCCGCTGTGCTGAGATAACCGTGAGTCAGGGGCCGGCTTGATAGCAGCTAAGAACAACAGTTAAATAAGTGTAATGTTTATCTGTTAATAATTAATATCAGTTAATACCGATTGCCTCCGTGGTATGTGGAAACCCTGGTGACGCAGTGGTTAAGAGTTCGGCTGCTAACCAAAAGGTTGGCAGTTGGAATCCACCAGGTGCTCCTTGGAAACTCTGTGGGGCAGTTCTCTACTCTGTCCTATAGGGTCATTATGAGTCGGAATCGACTCAAGGGCAGCAGGTTTGGGTTTGGTTTATGTAAAGTGCAACTATGAATGATAATGGCCATGATGGCAGGAAGAGGGAGGGTGAGCTCTGCAAGAATCACGAGAGACCCTGGCATGAGAAGGAGCGGGCCCACAGAGCCTACTCAAGTGGCCTTGGTTCCAGATGGGACAGCAGGGCGGGCCAGCAGGCGTGGTGCCTGTAGCCAGTGCCTGCCGCCTGTTCGGGAGGGCACGTGCTCCAGGACCACCCTCTGCCCCCCTCCCCCAGCCCTGCCTTCGCCCTGTGACTCAGACCCCTGCTTCAACGGAGGCTCCTGTGACGCCCATGACGACTCCTACACGTGCGAGTGCCCGCGCGGCTTCCACGGCAAGCACTGTGAGAAAGGTGCGGCGGCTGCCCCCACCCCGACCCGCGGCGCGTCAGCACCCTGGAGAGCGGCCGCCGCCCGGGAAGCCTGGGGCTCAGTTGACAGGCACTGCCCACCTTCTCTGAGCTCTGAGCTCTGAGCTCTGCCTGGTCCACCGCTGGGTCTGCTAGTCTCGCGGCCAGAGCCTCCCATTTAACGGCAGTGGTCCCTGCTCTGGTGTGTGGTGACACAGGCCTCCCTCCTGCTTTGCTTGAGCTCCTGCTCAGTATGTGTCCAACACGATTTAGAATCATTACACTAAATTCTACTTTTAATACGACTGTCTTCACCATGTTTGAGATCGGCTGGCTTTGCCCCTTGCTCCCTGGCCGCAGGTGACCAGCTGTGGAAGCTGGGCCTGGGTCTGTAGAGACCACCAAGTGCCCAGGACTAGGAAGGCCCCAGTGGAGCGTCGTGGGCTCTTCTGGGCGGGGAGGCTGGTCCTTGCTCACCCGCCCCCCGCCCTGTCTCTCTCTCTGCCTCTTGTCCCTCTCTCCCCATTTCTCTTTCTGTCCCTCTGTCTGTCCCTCTTCGTCTCTCTCCTCCACAGTCAGACCACGTCTGTGCAGCTCCGGGCCCTGCCGGAACGGGGGCACGTGCAAGGAGGCGGGTGGCGAGTACCACTGCAGCTGCCCCTACCGCTTCACCGGGAGGCACTGTGAGATCGGTATGTCCCCACGGGGCAGGGGCAGGCACCAGACTGGCCTGGGTGGAGTGAGGGGGGTGACAGACGGCGTCTGTGAAGGTCCTCGTGGAGGCGGTTTTGCTGGGGGTGTCACGGTCTGCAGGGTGGCCATGGGTGGGTGGGGGCAGCCCTGACCTGCACACTCTGCCCCAGGGAAGCCGGATTCATGCGCCTCGGCCCCTTGCCACAACGGCGGCACCTGCTTCCACTACATCGGCAAGTACAAGTGTGAATGCCCGCCGGGCTTCTCCGGGCGCCACTGCGAGACCGGTGAGGGCGCACAATGCTGGCCAGGGAAGGGGAGGCGGGCGGGGCCCGGCCGGCACCTTGACTCTCCGTATCCCTGCAGCCCCCTCCCCCTGCTTCCGGAGCCCGTGTTTGAACGGGGCCACCTGCGAGAACCTGGGCACAGATTTCTCCTGCCGCTGCCGAGCAGGGTTCACTGGACGCCGGTGCCAGGCAGGTGAGCACCAAGCATATGGGTGCAGTGGAGGACGGGACCCACCACATGCTGTCCTCATCCCTGTGGGGGGGCAGGCAGGGCTGGCCAGAAAGGAAGGAGGCCTGGGGCAACCAATGCCCGAAGTCAGGGCACCCACTTGCAGAGCTCTGTGGGAAGGGCAGTGTGGGGGCACACACAGGTGGGGGCAGGGGTCCCAGGCAGTCGTCCCACGGTGCATTCAGGGCACCCCCACCTGCAGAGCCCTGAGGGAAGGGTGGGGAGTAGGGGGAGGCCCCAGGCAAATGGTGCTGTGCTCCTGCAGAGGTGGACTGTGGGCCCCCCGAGGAGGTGGAGCACGCCACACTGCGCTTCAACGGCACCCGACCAGGCGCAGTGGCCCTTTACTCGTGCGACCACGGCTACATCCTGAGTGCCCCCAACCACACCCGTGTCTGCCAGCTGCAGGGGGTCTGGAGCGAGCCTCCCCAGTGCCACGGTGACTCTTGGGTCGAGGGCGGGGCGGGCATAGCTGGTGGGACCCAGGGCAGAGTCAGAAAGATCAGGGTTCAGCACCCCTACCCCATAGAAAGATGGAAGTAAAAGTATGGAAAAAAATTTATCAGGTGGCTACAAACCAAAATAAAACTGGTGTAGAAATGTCACTGCCAGGGAAAAGAGACTGCAAGGCTAAAGCAAGCCAGAGAGAATAGGCTGTAAGACAGAAACAAGCCATTCAGGATGCGGGGCGTTACTCTTAGTGATAAATGGTTCAGTTCAGCAATACAATCGTTATCAACGTTCAAGTATCTAACACAACAGCCCTAATCTAAAGCAAAAATTAACAGACGATGGAAGAAAATGACAAATCCATCGTAACAGTGAAAATTTAAAACCACCTCTCTCAATTAATGGCAGGTTAAGGAGTCCCCAAAAAACAGGAAAGACAGACAATTTGAACAACACAATTAACAGCCTGAGCTACTGGATAAAAACCAAAAAAACAAACCATTACTGTCAAGTCGATGCATGTAGAATTCTGCACCCAGCACTTAGCGAAGACAAATGCTTCTCAAGCTCAGTGGACTCATTTACAAAAACTGATAAGGTGTTTGGCCGTAAAGCAAGCCTTTTTGACAAATGTAAAAGATTAGGAACCATGCAGTTCTCACTCTCTGAACATAATTTAGTTACTACTAAGAAAATAAATTCTTAAATCTCCACGTTTGGAGTTTTTAAAGTTATTTTTAAATAATTGTGGGTCAAAAAAGAAATCATAATGGACAAAAATATATTTTTTAAAATTTTTATTGCGCTTTAAGTGAAAGTTTACAAGTCAGTCTCTCATACAAAAATTTATATACACCTTGTTATATACTCCTAATTGCTCTCCCCCTAATGAGACAGCACACTCCCTCACTCCACTCTCTCTTTTCGTGTCCATTCCTCCAGCTTCTGATCCCCTCTACGCTCTCATCTCCCCTTCAGACAGGAGCTGCCCACATAGTCTCATGTGTCTACTTGATCCAAGAAGCTCACTCTTCACCAGCATCTTTGTCTATCCCATTGTCCAGTCCAATCCCTGTCTGAAGAGCTGGCTTTGGGAATGGTTCTTGTCTTGAGCTAAATTGAAGATTTGGGGGCCATGACCAGCAGGGTCCTTCTAGTCTCAGTCAGACCATTAAGTCTGGTCTTTTTCCAAGAATTTGGGGTCTGCATCCCACTGCTCTCTTGGTGCCTCAGGGGTTCTCTGTTGTGTTCCCCGTCAGGGCAGTCATCAGTTGTAGCCAGGCACCATCTAGCTCTTCTGGTCTCAGGCTGATGTAGTCTCTGGTTCATGCGGCCCTTTCTGTCTCTTGGGCTCATAATCACCTTGTATCCTTGGTGGTGTTCATTCTCCTTTGCTCTGGGTGGGTTGAGACCAATTGATGCACCTTAGATGGCTGCTTGCTAGCGTTTAAGACCCCAGACGCCACTCTCCAAAGTGGGATGTAGAATGTTTTCTTAATAGATTTTATTATGCCAGTTGACTTAGATGTCCCCTGAAACCATGGTCCCCGAACCCCTGCTATGCTGGCCTTTGAAGCATTCAGTTTATTCAGGAAATTTTTGTTTTGGTTTAGTCCAGTTGTGCTGACCTCTCCTGTATTGTGTGTTGTCTTTCCCATCACCTAAAGTAGGTCTTATCTACTATCTAATTAATGAATACCCCTCTTCATCCCCCCTCCCTCCCCCGCATGTAACCATCAAAGAATATTTTCTTCTCTGTTTAAACTATTTCTCGAGTTTTTATAATAGTGGTCTTATACAATATTTGTCCCTTTGCAACTAATTTCACTCAGCATAATGCCTTCCAGGTTCCTCCATGTTATGAAATGTTTCACAGATTCATCACTGTTCTTTATTGATGCACAGCATCCCACCGTGTGAATATACCATAATTTATTTATCCATTCATCTGCTGATGGGCACCTTGGTTGCTTCCACCTTTTTGCTTTTGTAAACAGTGCTGCAGTGAACATGGGTGTGCATACATCTGTTCGTGTAAAGGCTCTTATTTCTCTAGGATATATTCCATGGAGTGGGATTGCTGGATCGTATATAAACATATTTTTAAATAAATAATAATAAGCACTTTATACATCAAACCATGTGTGATGCAGGAAAAGCAGTGTTTTGTGAGAAGTTATACCTTTAGATACCCATGTTGGAAAGAAGAGAAGTTCAAAATTAATGAGCCACATTTCCTACTCCAGAAATTAAGAAATGATACTAAGGAAAATAAAAGGAAAAGCAATAAAGAGCTGTATTTAATGAAACAGAAATCAAGGATAGATAAAAAAAAGGTCAACAAAGGTATAATTAATTATTTGAAGAGCATAATACAACAGACAAACCTCCATCAAGACTCATCAAAAAAACAAAGAGCAAAAATAAAAACCTTTAAAAATGAAAAGGGGACATAACTACAGATACAGCAGAGACTAAAAGGATAAAGGAATATTACCAACAACTCTATACAAATAAATTTAAAACCTTAGGAGAAAGGAACATAGTATTCATAGAAAAATATAAGTGACCAAAAGTGACTCAAGGAAAAATAGAAAGCCCGCATAACCCTGTTAACTATTTAGAGAAACTGAGGCTGCGGTTAAAACGTTTTCTCACAAAGAAAGACCAGGCCCAGATGACTTTACAGGTAAATCCTACCAAACTACCAAGAAACAGATCATTTCAGTATTGTCCAAACTCTTCTAGAGAGTAGAAAATAAAAAGTATGTGCCAACCTACTCTCTGAGGTTAGTATAACTTGATACCAAAACCAGATATAGACAGTAGAAAAAAGGAAAATTATGGGTCCAATAAGCACATGAACATAGATGCAGAAATAAAAAAAAATTAGTCTAATGGTGGCTGCAACAATGTACTCAAGCATAACAACGATTGTGAGGTTGGGGCAGGACCGGGCAGCGTTTCGTCTGTTGTGCACGGGGTAGCTATGAGTCGGAACTGACTGGACGGCACCTGACAACAGCAGTCTAACAGTCTATGAAGATGATATGCACCATGTTAGGGTTGCAAGGACAGTATGATGTTACAAAATCTACTACATTAACCGATTATAGGAGAAAAAACCATGTAAGACTCAATAAACGCAGACAGTGCATTTGGTAACGTTCATAAATTCTTAGCAAACAGAATAAAACATACTTCCTTATCTGGATAAAAGTAACATGACACCCACACCTCTAATACAACATGTGATCAAGTAAAGCAGGACTTATTGAGGGCTGAAAAGGGAGACGTAGAAGAGCCCGCACAATCCCAGGTGTTCCGTACCCCACAGAGAGGTGTACCTAAGCTGACCGCGGCAGGCTGGGTGCTGACCGCGGCAGGCTGGGTGCTGACCGCGGCAGGCTGGGTGCTGACCGCGGCAGGCTGGGTGCTGACCGCGGCAGGCTGGGTGCTGACCGCGGCAGGCTGGGTGCTGACCGTGGCAGGCTGCGTGCTGACCGCGGCAGGCTGCGTGCTGACTGTGGCAGGCTGGGCGCACCCTGTGAAGCCCTCCAGTAGAGAGGGAGCCTGCCCAGAACACTACATAGTTACAGAGGGACAAACAACACAGGCCGCATCTAGAGAACCCTGGGACAAAGAGTCTCCTGATTCCTGTTAGAGAAAATAGAGCCCTGGTAGCACAGTGGTTAAGTGCTCAGCTGCTAACCAAAAGGTCAGCAGTTCGAATCCACTAGCCACTCCTTGGAAACTCTATGGGGCAGTTCTACTCTGTCCTATAGGGTCGCTATTAGTCAGAATCTACTCGACAGCAATGGGTATTTCTGTTTAATTGACTCCTTAAAACAAAACTAATTTGTGTTCATTTGAGCCTGGCCTCGAGCCACTGCCCCTGATAATCAACACCTTGCTTCCCTCCCGGCTTGACCCCCTGCAGAAGTCAATGAGTGCCAGTCTCAGCCTTGCTTGCATGGGGGCTCCTGCAAGGATGGCGTCTCGGGATACCTGTGCCTCTGCAGCACAGGGTATGAAGGCATCCACTGTGAGCAGGGTGAGTCCCGGCCCTTGCTGGCCACGGCCCGCAGGGTAGGCATAGGCAGCTGGGGAAGGGCCTCAGGTCTCCATGGCATTATGGCCAGCCACAGCTCTCCTCGTGCCGGTCTGCCTGGGACTGCAGGCTGGGCACTGGGCTGACCTCAGACCATTCCTGCTGCCTCCAGCCAACTCTGGCCTCCGAGAAAGAGTCGTGAGGCAGGGAGGGAGGGGGCCCCCCATGCCAGGCCCTCATGCCTTCCTAGGGCTCTAAGCCATGCGACCAGACCCCAAGCCTGGGCCATCAGGCAGGGTGTGTAGGCAGCCTGGGCTGGGTGGGCTCCAGCCAGGCATGTGGGAGGCCAGTCCCTGCAGGTGGTGGGGATGTGTGGGCAGCCTTGTGTCCTGTCTGCAGAGACTGACGAGTGTGCAGCACAGCCCTGTCGGAACGGGGGCTCCTGCAGGGACCTCCCAGGGGCCTTCCTCTGCCAGTGCCCCACAGGGTTCCTCGGGGTCCACTGTGAGACAGGTAAGGGCTCCCTCAGTGGGCCCCTGCCTGCAGCTGGCCCCCAACTCACACCTTCCAGTGCCCTGGGACACCCCAACACCCTGGGCGCTGCAAGTGTGTTTTCTATACACACAGAGCCTGGGCCTCAGGGGAGGGGACCCTGCACTCCTGCGGGGCAGGCTGCCTGGAGAGGGAGCCCAGAGGGAACCAGGGAGGGAGGCAGGTTGCTGTCTAGTCCCACCCATAAGCACGCCCGGGGCACCTCCTGCCCCGCCCTCCTGGTCTGTTTCTCGCCTCCCCTCCCTTCTTCCCGCTCTCCTCTCCTCCCTCCCCCAGACCCCCTGCGGCCCCCCGCCCCTGCGAGGTGCTGACTCTTCGGCTCTCTGGGTGTTCTCCAGAGGTGGATGCCTGCGACTCCAGCCCCTGTCAGCACGGAGGTGCGTGTGAGAATGATGGTGGGGCCTACCTATGTGTCTGCCCCGAGGGCTTCTTCGGCTACCACTGCGAGACAGGTAGGGCAGGAGGACGCAGGCCAGCCGCTTGCTCACCTGCTCGTCCTGAGACCCCTTCCTGGCCCTCGCCCATCTGGCCCCCTGTGACGGCCCCTTTCAGGCCCCGCTGTCCTTCCAGCCCCTCTGCACTTCTCTGTCCCCCTACCCGCAGGGTGGGCAGGAGCTGAGGTGGAGGGAAACGCTGCCCTCCCCACTCTGAGCCCCAACGCCACTATGCTGGGCCAACCACAAGGGCGGCATGGCTCAGGCCGGAACTCGGCTCCTGTGAGCTCAGCTCCACAGAACAGGCTGCCACGGTGTAAAGGCCATCCAGTACAATGGAGCTGAGTAACGGGTCACAGATAACTGCAATCTGAGGGTGAAACAAACTGGCGCAATGCAGCATAAGACGGATACAGAGCTACGTGCAGTCAGAATGGCGCTCAGTGTTAGGAAAGACACTGCCCGCAGGGGATGGGCTGCTAGACGGGGTCGGCTAGTGGGGGTGAGGGCTGGGGAAAGGCCAGAGGCCATCCATGTGGCTGCAACCCTCTGGGAGGACACCTGAAGACTTCCCAGTACTATAGTCTCATTGCACCAGCCTGGGGGCACGCGGGGCCAGATCGCTTCACTCAGCTGCCAGGCTGGGAGGTGGGGTCCCCACCTCACTGTGAGCACAGAGGCTTAGGGCTCTGACAGTGATGAGGGACCCAGGGGCTCACCATCGCCCGCCCACCTGGAGAGCCAGGTGCTGACAGTGACAAGGGGCTGCTGCCGCCAGCCCACCCAGAGGACTCACTGGTTGTTACAAGTGTTTGCTGAGGCGACAGCAAGAACAAGGGAGATCAGGCCTGGCCCCACACCCCCAGCTTTGGTGCTCCGAAGAGGCTGGCCAAGCTTCGCACCCCCTGCCCACGCTGTGCTCACAGCACCCCAAATCGCCCTCTGCCAGGGCACCAAGGCGACCGCCCACCCCTGGAGGAGGGCACAACTGCGTGCCCTCCTCCCCACTGCCCAGCAAGTGCTGACCAGTGCCAGCATCACCGCACCCACCAAGGTGACCCTGCCACCCCACAGAGCCGCAGAGCAGGAGGACCCAGCACACCCAGGATCAAGGACCCGGTGGGGTGGGGGCACCTGGTGAGCTGCCTCCAGCACTCACAATGCTCCCCCGCACTGTCCCCACAGCAAGTGATCCCTGCTTCTCCAGCCCCTGTGGGGGCCACGGGTACTGCCTGGCCAGCAACGGATCCCACAGCTGCACCTGCAAAGTGGGCTACACGGGCAAGGACTGTGCCAAAGGTGAGGCACAGCACCCCACGTGGTGCCCCTTCCCCCCACTGCCATGAGCAGGGAGGGTGGGGCTGCGGTCCCCAGGTGAGCACTGCTCTCGGCCACAGATGTGGGTGTGGGAACCTCCCCTCAGAAAGCACATAGGCGGACCGGGGAACAGCCCACTTGGGGTGATGAGAGGGTCCCATCCCCCTCACCCAGCGTCCCCAGGCCCAGTAGCGGCTAGGGATGCCTGCCTGGGGGACCAGGCTTCTACCACAGCTGACCACGCCCCCCTGTTTGGCTGGTACCCTGAAGAGCTCCTCCCGCCAACGGGCCTCAAGGTGGAGCGTGTAGAGGAGAGCGGGCTGTCCATCTCCTGGCTCCCGCCCGACGGCCCGGCAGCCCAGCAGATGCTGGATGGCTACGCGGTCACCTACACCCCAGCCGATGGTGCCTTCCGCCGCACAGACTTCGTGGACCGTGGCCGCTCGGCCCACCAGCTGCGAGCCCTGGCAGCCGGTCGGGCCTACAGCATCTCCGTGTTCTCTGTCAAGCGTAACGCCAACAACAAGAACGACATCAGCCGGCCTGTGGTGGCGCTCATCCGCACACGTGAGTCCTTTGGCCACCGTGTCCTGAGACCCCAAAAGGAGCCCTGACCAACCCTGAGGTGGGTGGAGAGCTGATGTGCCGGGAGGCTGTCTGCTGCAGGGTCTGTATCGGGTGGGTGGAGCAGGGAGGTGAAGTGATGGGGGGAAAGGAAGACCAGCCCCTCCCCATCCTCCAGAGCCGGGTCTCCAGGAGACGGACGTGTGGTGCAGGGTCCAGGGTCTGCTCTCCATCTCTGAGGAGCCAGGATGTGTGGGGACTGAGCCCCCGTGCCCTCCCTGGTCCACCTGAGGACTCCCACCCCTCCTTGGGCCCAGAACGCCCCCAACCATTCCCTGTTAGCAATGAAGGAAGTAGACATCTAGGACAGAAGAGAGAGGGGACTCTCCGGAATCCCCTGGAATGTGGCAGAGTCACATCTGCGCCTCCTCTCAGACTGGCTAACGTCCTGCACCCCACTCTCCCTTAAGGAGTAGGGGTGCCAGTGCTGGCTAAGCAACCCCGTGTTCCCCAGGCCCCCGCCCCGTTGAGGGCTTTGAGGTCACCAACGTGACAGCCAACACCATCTCTGTGCGCTGGGCTCTGCACCGGATCCGCCATGCCACAGTCAGCAAAGTCCGAGTGTCCATCCGGCACCCCGAGGCCGGTGGGGACCAGTCCACCGACCTGGACAGGAGTACGGACAAGTTCACGTTCGGGTAAGAGGCGACACTACGGGTGGGGTGGGCCCTCTGCGGGGGCCAGGGCCTTGGAAGCCACGCCCCTCCAACTGGGAGCTCAAAGCCCCAGTAGCCTAGGCCCCTACAGCCATGGTCGGGGAGGAGGATCCTCCCGTCTCTGCCAGGCTGCGGTGGGCTCCTCTGTCTGCCGGCTGTCCTTGCCCCCAGCCCTGCCTTGAGGAACAAGTTCATGTACCCACAGATACCCAGCAGGTGGAGGTGAGACATCTGACATGCCACCTGGTCCCCAGGGGTCTCCCTCCTGCTCTGCCTGGTCTCAGGGCTGCATAAGGAGCAAGTGCTAGAGACAGGGAGCACTCTAAAACTCCAGGGTTCAGATGTGAGAAGATCAGCACCCCCACCCCTGCCAGCAGAGATCATGGGAGCACTTGACGCTTGGAGACCACACGTGAGGGTCCAGGTCAGATGCCGTGTCTGTAGAAGAAAAGCCTAGAGGTTTTCAAATTTGAGTCCTGTCAGCACCTTTCAAAGGGAAAAATACTAGGAACCTCACCCTGTGCTGCTGAATCAACTCTGACTCATAGCGACCATACAGGACAGAGTGGAATTGCTCCATAGGGTTTCCAAGGCTGCAATCTTTATGGAAGCAGAGCAGCTGGTGTGTTTGAACTGCCAACCTTTCGGTTAGCAGCTGAGCACTTAACCACTGTGCCGCCAGGGCTCCTGGGGACCCCTAGGATTGCCTGAAGTCTATTTTGATGTTCGGATATCATGTTCAAACCTTATATAAAGTATATAAGCCTCTCATACTAAGTTATTACAAAGTAAACACAAACAGAAGCACAAAATAAATGACATTCGAATCAACATCAGTCATTCAAAATACCTGCTGGTAGAAACAGAAGCTTCAGATTTAATGGCTCCTGTGGCGAAGCTCAGGTTTCAATCTGAAAACCCAGCTGGATCCCTGGGGTCCATATACACCCCAGGCTCCTGTGACGGACTGACCCCTGTGGGCAGGTTGTCAGCCAGAGAGGAAGTTCTGGCCTCTTCTCAGAGTGGTCAGGGGGTGCAGGATGGACAGATGTGAGTGGGGAAGCCGGGCTCGAGGCTGAGGGGACACAATGCCCCGGATTCTGGGGCCTGCAGAGCAAATACGGCACAGGTTAAGATCTCCACGGAAACTCAGGCCAGCTCAACGGGAACGTCTCAGCGGGTCCGGCTCAGAGTAGCCCCTGATCATGGCCCTGAGGGGGTAGGGAGTCCAGAAGGCAGCCCCGCAGGGTGGCTCAGGGGAAGGAAGGTGGCAGGGTGGTCATGCCTCCCCCTGCCTGAGCCCTGCCCTCTGCACTTTTCTACTTTGCAGATGCACCAGGGACGCGTCTTTCCGAGCTCGTAGCCCTCTCTCTGGCCGGGTGTCAGCTGTGCCAGGCCGGGCTCGCTTGCCTCTAAGGGTGTCAGACTTTTCATGATTTACATCCTACTCACTTCCAAACAATGGCGTGGGTTGGGGCGGGGGGGAGTGGGCTTAGGATAAAAACACAAATAGGACCCGGGGGCACTTGGCCACATTTACCCTTCCCCAAGGTGGCCTCCCTGTGGTCACACCCTCCTCCAGGCAGCCAGTGCTGGACACAAAGGCCCCGAGACCTTCCTATCATCTTCCTTCACCTCCCTCCCTGCAGGGCCCTGCTGCCAGGAAAGAAGTACACCATCCAAGTGGTCACCCTGAGCGGGCTCGGGCCAGGGGAGCACCCCACTGAGAGTCTGGCCACCACCCCACTGCATGTGTGGACCCGTGAGTACAGCAGGGTGGCCTCTGGGCCACGCAGAACCTTCTAGAAGCTCTGCACTCCCAGCATCCCTCAGTCTCCTCAGTGTGGCCATATTAGAAACCAGCCCTGGGCTGAGAGCACCAAGAAACACTGGGACATCCCCAGGTCTCCCCCACTCTGGGTACAGGTGGGGAGGGCACAAAGTACAGGGACAGCTGTCCAGGGCAGCCTTCTGCCTTGGCTTGCGCCCAGCACCCCAGTCCTGATGGCTCCTCCATGAGGCCCTCTGACTTGACAGGTGACCACTGGGGGAGAGTGCAGGAGCCTGGGTGGGTGAGGACACCCGTGGCCCACTCTGGACTAGGCTCCAAGGGGTCGTGGGCAGGGAAGAGAAGAGCCCCGTTGCCTGCCATGTCCTCTCCAACTCACAACTAGTGGGAGGGGCAAGTGGTGGGAGGGATGGGTGGGTCTGCAAGGTGTGGGGCTGCAGCAGGGCCTCGCCCAGGGGCACCGTCCCCTTGTGGTAACTTGGACACTGCCCCCCTGGGGGAAGGAGGTCAGCCCAGCTCAAGTCTCACCTAGACCCCAAAGCACTGGGACCCCAGGCCCAGCCTTTCTAGCCCACCCCCAATCTACACCCAGAGCAACAGGAGTCGCTATAAGGGTGCTGCAGGCCAGGCTCCACCCTGCCGCCCCAGCTTCGCCACCCCCCGAACTGAGGGCAGCCTCTAGCCCTGACCCGCTCTCCAGACCCTTGTCAGCAAGCCCTCCCACGAGTGCCAGGAACTTGAGCGTGCTGGTTCACTAGATTTGGCTTCTCGCGGTCCATTTCAGCCTCTGAAGTGTGTCCTCGTGAAGAGCTGGTCCCCACACTCCACCCTCAGCCTCCACCTGTGCCTTGTCTAGGGCCCCTGCCTCCAGCAAACCTGACGGCGGCCAGGGTCACAGCCACCTCTGCCCACGTGGTCTGGGATGCTCCCTCCCCGGGTACCGTGCTGGAGGCCTATGTCATCAATGTGACCACCAACCAGAGCACCAAGAGCCGCTACATCCCCAACGGGAAGCTGGCATCCTACACGGTTCGCGACCTCACGCCTGGGCGGCGCTACCAGCTCTCAGTGACAGCGGTGCAGAGCACAGAGGAGGGCCAGATACACAGCGAGCCTGCCCACCTCTACATCATCACCTGTACGTGGGATGCCTTGGAGGGGGGTGACCCTACGCAAGGGCTGCAGGGGAAGGCGCATGAGGGAAGCCAGTGCTGGGGGAGGGGGAGCTGCTGGGGCCACCCAGGACTCAGGGTCCTCCCCTACCTGGACAGGCATGAGGCCGGTGCAGGGTCTGGGGGGAGCAGGGACCCCGAGCTGGCAGACGGGGGCCCAAGGTCACCCCCCCACAAGCATGCTAGTGTCGCCCTGAGCTGTCGCTGTCCCCTGCGCCTCCCTGACGAGCTGACCTGTGGAGGTGCACTCGCTGCTGTCAGACCCTCTTCCCTCGGGGCTGCCGACTGGACAGCGTAGGGCTTCACAGCATCCAGTGGTCTCGGTCTCAGTCTCAGGATGAGGGGTGAAAGTAGGGGGCACCCTGGGTGAAGGGCCTGCCCTGACTCACAGAGGAGCCACCTGCACTGGGAGTGTGTCCTGGGTCCACACAGACCGCCTCTGAGTACCCCGGACCAGATCCTCAGGACAGGCCATGCCATACTGATGGAGGACCTGGGCTTGGAGGGAGGTGGGAAGCTAGGACCCGCACCAGACTCCGCCCAGCAAGAATGTGGGTGACTTCTTCCTGACCACAGCAGTGGGCAGGGCAACATCCAGGCTCCCGTGAAAGCTGCAGCCCACCCTCCCTGGTGTGCACGGCCCCCTGTGATTCTTCACCTCAGCACCGATGCCCTCCGTTTCCTCACCCACAGCCCAGAGAGACAGCACCGACAGACGCTGGCACCAGGGCGGGCACCCCCGGGTGCTCAGAAATAGACCCCCCCCAGCGCACCTGCCGGAGCTGCGCCTACTCGGCGACCGAGGCACCCCCGTAACACCAACCCAGCCCCCCAGGTACAGATCAGCCGCCCGCTCACTGGGGCCACCAGTGCGGTAGCCACTGCTCTGAGGTGGCTGCAGGTGGCCAAGCAGGATGCTCAGGCCTTGGTGGCCCCACCCCCTGGCAGGTTCTCTGAGCTGGTGGACGGCAGAGGACGTGTGAGCGCCAGGTTCAGCAGCCTGCTCAGCAAGTCAGTCACCATGAGAGCACGTGAGTGTCCCCCCCACGTGCCTCACGGCCATCCACCCAGCTCATCCCCACGGTGAGAAATCCTGGACTCAGGCTGCCCCAGTGCCAACTCAAACCCGGCCACATGCACAGGACCCAGCCTCGTGAGGACAGCACAGGCCGCTACTCTCGGGAGGGTGAAGCACAGGCTGCTGGCAGGCATGCTGGGGATCAAAGGCAGAACGCTCACGTCGGCTGCTCGCCCTGCTATGGAGTCAAGCTCACTTGGCAGCACTGGGCGGGAGGGCACAGGGTGGCCTCTTTCTCTGCTACTGAAGTGGGGTCCCTGGACCAGCAGCACCGGGGAGGGCTGAGCGGTGGGCTCAGAACTGTCTGAACAAGGCCCGGGTGACCCTCCCCTACTGCAGTCTGAGAAGAGAGTGTCCACTGTGAGGGGCCGTTCTTGTGTGTAGGGATGAGCCTTTGGGGTAGAATTGTGCCCCGGTCTGAGCTGGCTGGCTGCCTAGCTTGGTTCTGCCCTCCTGGATGAGTGATGGCCTACATCACGGTGCATCAAGCCACTGTGAGGCACCCAAGCTGATGGGCAGAGATGCCTGGCCTTGCTCACCTGACTCACCAGGTGAGGGAGGGGGTGTGGAGCCTACCCCTGGCAGGTCTCCCTGCGATGCCTGAAAGGCAGCCCAGGCCACAAGGTGGCTCCAGGGGCTGAAGACCTGGGGAGGGGACAGGGCCTTGCTCTCACCTGGAAGGCCAGGTGCTGACTTCATGAAACTGACTGAAAGCTAGTAACTCAGCTAACGAACAAAGCATTCCCCAGGCTCAGAAAGAACGGGGGTGTGCACAAAGAGGGAGACAGGGCGGGGCGGGGGGGGGGTCCAGCGGAATGGGGGGGCAGAGCCACTGGAGCAGATGAAGTGGGGAGGGCTGCAGCTGGGGGGCCCAGGATGCGGCCTGTGGAGGGACAGGCAGGTAGGAGGGAAGGAGGGCACGTGGTCCCCAGGAAGCAGGCGTGGAGGGTGGGACATGGTGCTGGACAGTGTGGAGCAGCTGCCGTCGAGCAGGACGATGTCTGTGGAGAGTCAGGGTGGGCTGTTAGGCCCCAGGTGGCTTCACCAGCAGCTTTGGTGGCCCTGGAAATGGAAGGGCAACCTCTGGTGTGGTCAGTGGAGGGGGAGGGCTGGGCCCAGAAGGAGAAAAGTGCTGGTTCAACGAGGGTGGGAGGGCCCATGCCAGGCCAGGCTGGGCTGTGACAGGACGGGTACACCTGGGTCCTGAAGCAGAGAAGACACTCAGGGTGGCCCTCTTCCTGGTCTCGACACAGCCGGCCCCCGGTGACCACTTGTGGCCTGTTCCTCCTAGAACCCACAGCCCCAGCTCAGCTCGAGAACCCAGAGGAGGCCCCTGAGCCCACGAGCCCGGCCCTGCAGCTGTCGGAGCGTAGCGACAAGGAGCGTGACCGTAAGTCTGGGTGAACTGAATTCAGGGCAGCCAGATAACTGGTGGGGGACTTCCTAGCCAGTGAGTGACAGAACCAGATGCCCCACCCAGTGAAACAAGGACCTTTATCAGTGGTCACTGATGGCTGCGGGCACCACCAGGGGCAAAGCCTGAGGCGCCCCCTCATGCTGACGGTGGTCAATCCTGGCATCACCGACGGGACGCAGTGTCATCACGTGCCTTCTGAGGGGCAGGGGCGGGGGCACAGCCACCACCTGTGATACAGTCCTGCAGAGAACACCTGGACCTGAATCTTAGCAAGCCCCCGCGCTAGTGACCAGTCACAGGAAACAAGGGAACGCACAGACAGTGCCACGAGTTAGCATGAGTCAAATCAGGAGAAGGACCGATGACAAGCTTCCTCATTAAGAGGTGAGGAACAAGAGACCTGGAGTTAGATCACAAGAGGCAGTGAGTGGACCCTGTGTCAACCCTAATTAGATCAGACCAACTGTAATACAACGTTTTTCAGACCAACAGGGAAAACTGAACACAGCCCGGGACTCCTTAGGATATCGGGCAGCTGCTGTTAATGCTGTGACGAGAGCATTAGGGTTAAGAGACCTTCAAATCTTTGCCTCTTAAATACGTGCTGCCTTACAGATGAAATGGTGTCTGTGATGGGCTCTCAAATTCTTTAGCAAGAGACAGGAAAATGGATATAGAACAACAGGACTGGCAGGGTGCTGATCATGGCTGAAGCTGAGTGATGGTCCACGGGCTTCAGGCTCTTTGTGGTTTTGAACATTTTCTTACCAAGAAGTGTTTTAAGGTCCACGCTCACCGTGAGCACACACACAGTCCAGAGGACGGTGGAGGGAAAAGAGAGGAAAAGCAAAGAGACGTAGTGAAGGAACGAGGCACACAGCCCCCAGGAAGCTCTTGGGAGCCCTCTGAGGAGTTGGCTAGGGAGGGGGCAGAGGGAAAGACCGGCCCTTCTGGAGCACCGTCTGTGGTGGGGGCATGCACGAGTCTCACTCTTCTGTGTCTCAGGATTTTTAAAGTTAAGAACTGAAATGAGTGTCTTGGCGAAGCTGGGAGGACAGAATAGACTCTAGGGGAGCCCACCCCCAGCTCAGCCACTGGCTGCTCCTGCCCCTCATTACCCTTCATTCAGTGCAGGGGTGACAGTGGCTTTGGGCACTAGGGGTCCGACACTTCTACACACAGGACAGCGGCCCAGGAAAGGGAGGCAGCCTCAGGCTGGGGACCATGAGGGGGGACCCAGCCCCAGAGGCAGGCGGTGCTGGGACAGGCACTGAAGGACAAGTCCTCCACACACGGCTCTCTGCAGGGAAGAGGGGGGTGATGGCATTCTGAGCGAAGCAGGGGGCAGGCTGGGGTGTCCCCTGAAGGTGGTCAAACACTGTCCAGAACCTAAGCTGCAGGCAGGGCCCGGGACTGAGCATCAGGGGAACTGCCCACCCTCCCTTCTTCCTTCCATTCTCCTTCCCAGTCCGCCCACACTCCCTTCATGGGGTCAAGGCCAGCACTCTCTCATTGCCTGCAATGGGCACCGTGGGAGAGAAGGAGGGACCGCGTGTGTGGCCACCTCCCTCGAGCCATGGCAACTCCTCCTCTGAGGGCCCGGCTCACGCGCGGCCACATCAGCAAGCATCTGCGGGCCCTGACTGGCCCACATGGCTCTGTTTCCAGAGGGCTCCAGGAACTGCTCAGAAAACCCATGTCAGAACGGGGGCACCTGTGTGCCTGGCACCGACACCCACAGCTGCACCTGCAGCCCAGGCTTCAAAGGCCGGCGCTGTGAGCTGGGTGAGTGGAGAACTAGACCTTTTGCCCCCAGACCACTGAGTGGGTGCCTCAGACTCCCACTACCAGGATGTAACTGCACCCATGCAGCCTTACAAGCTGCCTCCCTGCTGGTCGGGCCTGGATGGGGTGAGCATCCACGAGCTCCAGCAGCTACGGAGATACACGTGGACCCCAGGGCCTCAGCCCGAGGCACCAGGATGCTGGGGGTCCTGGAACAGGCACGAAGCCAGCGAGGCAGGGTGCAGTGACCGTGGGCGGTGATGGGATGACACAGGCCCAAGGCTCAGGGGTGCTGGGAGGGAAACGGCCAGGGGAGGAGGAGCTCGGGTCCCGAGGAGACCAGCTGGCCTCGGACAGAGGTCCAAGGGTGGACAGAGGTCCAAGGGTGGACAAAGTTGTCCCCAGCCCTGACACAGGCGCCTGGACCAACCAGGGCCAGCCGAGAGCTGACATAGTCAAGTGGCCTCAGGCAGGCCCTCAGAGCAGCCCTCGCAGTGCGGGCCAGGGAGAGAGCTCCTAAACTACGGCCCTCTTCCTGCTTCTCCTTCATGCTGCAGCCTGTACGAAGGTGCCCCAACCCTGCACCCGCCTGTTCTCCGAGACGAAGTCCATTCCAGTCTGGGAAGGAGGAGTGTGTCACCACGTGTAAGTCAGCTTTCTTTCTCAGCCTTACCCTTTGTGCTCTCGGCTTTCAGTGTTTCCAGTGACCCCTTGCTGCATCTGCATTTCTAATGAGTTTCCAGGCCAGGCTGACGCTGCTGGCTGGGGACAGTTCTGAGGCCCACTAGTACAGCTAGTGGTTCTCAGAATTTACCACGCACAAGAGTCACCTGGGGGTCTTGTTAAAATGCAGACTGACTCAATACTATCCGGGGTGGAAACGCAAAATCTCAGCCAGGGTTCAAGCCAGAACAAACAGGCTCAAAGCCCTGGTTTGCAAAAAGTGTAGCTCACCTGAGCCTCACCAGCCCAGTAGGTATGGCGGCTTGGGAATCAGCCACCTGTTACCTCTATGTGACAGTTCAGGCAACTGAGGCAGAGGGGCTGAATAACTTGGCTACGGCACGCACCTCAGGGCTGTGGCAGATGCCTAGAGCGCAGGTCCCTGGCTTCTGACCTCAGGGCCTTCCTTCCCTGCACTCCTGAGCAGCAGCTGCCCTACACCTTATACCAGCTTCTGGGCCATGGGCACACAGGTCCCAGGAAGAAGCATGTCCCTATTCTCTTCCTGAGAGCCCCTAAAGAAATACACAAGCACCAGCACATGAGAACTGCAGTCTCAGTTCTGCCACTGAGTCACGACACGGCCTGGGCGGCACTCCAAACCTCAGTTTCCCCATCTGTAAAATGGGAGAGTTTGGCTGGTTCATCTCTTGGGACTCTCACTAATGTTCTGTGACTCTACAGGTAGCAAATACTGAGTACCTACTGTGTGCCAGGCACAGTTCTACACACTTGTGCACATCAGTGAACAAAGCAAAGTCCTGCCCACGCTGAGGGCAGATGGACAATAAAAACACTGCGTGTGTTATGTAGACTTTTAGAAGGTGACCCAAACCAAAACCAAACTGTTGCTGTCGAGTCCGACTCATAGCGACCCTACAGGACACAGAGGAACTGTCCGATAGGGACATAGGAGCGTCTGGTGGATTTCAACTGCTGATCTTTTGGTTAGCAGCCAAGCTCTCAGAAGGTGACAGTGCTAAAGAGGTGAAGAGGGGGGCCCAGGAGTGCCAGGGTAGGGGTGTCAGGCAAGGGGCAGGCCACAGCATTAAACAGGGAGGTCAGAGTAAGCCTCAAGGAAGATGACATTTAACAGACTTGGAGGAGGAGAGAGAGATCTGAAGAAAGAACATTCCAGATAAATGATCAACTGCCAAGGCCCTGAAGCAGGAGCCTGCCTGGCATGTCTGAGCAAAGGGCAGGGAGGCCACTGTGGCTGCAGCAGAGTGATAGAGGGGATATTGGGGCGGGGGGGCAGCCATACAGGCCCCGGAAACCCTGGTAAGGACTCTGGTTTTTTTCTCTGCGAAACGGAAGCCACTAAAGGGTTCTGAGCAGATGAGCAACATGCTTGAGTACATGTTTAAAAGATCACGCTGCCCTGTGGAGAATGGATGGCAGGAGGGCAAGGGTGGAAAGCTCAACTTGAGCTGGGACAAGAAGCCAGGCTTAACGTATAGCAGAATACATTGAAGGAACTGGTTTATACCGGGATCTGAGAATCTGTATTCACAGGACATCTGAATTTGGATTCTGTGGTATGGCAGTCAGTGTCCACAGTACCCGTATCTCCCAGCTGTGCTAGTTACACCAGTGCCTGCCACAGGTGTGTCAGACGTCCCCCCAAGTACCTGACAAGGACAGCCCATCACTTACCTGAAGTTTTCCATCCTTTTACTGTTTACTTACCTGTATCTTTAAAGTCAGTTTCTTGTATTTAGCATATAGTTGGACCTTGCTTTGTATCCAGTCTCACAATCTCTCTTTTATTGGTGTATTTAGACCATTTACATTTAATGTAATTATCGATGTGGTTGGGTTTACACCTACCATCTTGCCGTTTATTTTCTATTTGTCCCATCTGCTCCTTGCTCCCTTTTTTTTTTCCCTTCTGCCTCTTGAATTAGTTATTTCTTAGGATTCCCTTTTATCTCCACTATTTGGAAGCCCTGGTGGGATAGTGGTTAAGAGCTATGGCTCCTAACCAAAATGTCAGCAGTTTGAATCCACCAGGTGCTCCTTGGAAACCCTATGGGGCAGTTCTACTCTGTTTCCTATAGGGTCGCTATGAGTCCAAACTGACTCGACAACAACAGGTTTTTGGTTTTTATTGGCTTATTGGTTATACTTCATCAGTTAACTTATTTGGGGGAGGGGGCTGCTCTAGGATTTACAATATGTATCTTCAACTTCTCACAATGTAACCTCCCTTACTATTGTATGACTTCAGTATAATCGAAGAGCCCTACGACAGTATGTCTCCACTTTCCCCCCATCCTTTGGCCTACCGCTGTCAGACTTATTTCTACATATACCTCTAAAAAGACAACTATTTTTTTTAAGTGTTTTGAAACTGAAAACATCTATTATATTTACCTGGGTATCCACCATTTCCAGCACTCTTCATTCCTTTGTGTGTATCAAGTTTCCTTTGCCTGAAGAATTCCCTGTAACATTTCTTATAGTGTGGGTCTGCTGGTGACGAAGTCTCTCTTGTTATCTGAAACAAAAGATTTTTATTTCTGCTTCAGTTTTTAAAGGGTGTATTTGCTGGGTATAGAATTCTCGGTTGACAGTATTTTTCTTGCTTTCAGCACTTTAATGATGTCATTCCTTTGTCTTCTGGCCTATATAGTTTCAGACAAGATGACTGCAATCACTCTTGTCTTTGTTCCACTACATGTAATGTTTTTCACAACCCTAACCCCATAGCTGCTTTTATGTTTTCTCTTTAACACTGTATTTGATCATTTTATTTATAATATGCTTTAACCTGGACTTGTGTGTTTAATTCTGTTTCCAGTTTGTCAAGAATCTTGTATCTCTGGGTTTATAGCATTCATCAAAATTTTTAAAATTTGCCGATTATTTCTTCAAAAATTTTTTTCTGTCTCTCCATTTCTCTCTTCTCCTTCTGGGAGCTGAATTATGAATGTGTTACATTGATATTGTCTTAAAAGTGAGAGAGGCCCTGTTCATTTTTTTTCAATCTTTTTTTCTCTCAGCACTTCATCTTGGATAGATTCTATTGCTGTGCCGTCAAGTCACTAATCTTCTTTTCTGCAGTGTCTAATCCACCATTAATCCTATTCCACAAAATTTCCATTTCAGATACTGTGCTTTATCATCTCTAGAAGTTCCATTTAGTTCCTGCTTAGATCTTCCATCTCTCTCTTCATTCTGCTTGTTTTCCTTGAGATCTTCGAACATGTGGAACAAATTTATATGTTTAAGGTCCTTGTCTGCTAATTCCATTATCACTCTCATTCTGGGTCTTTGTCTATTCAATTATTTTTCTTCTGATTTTCATTTTCCTGATTTTTCATATGATGTCTTGTAATTTTTTATCAGATGCTGGACATTGTGAATTTTATTGTTTTTTTTTTTTTTTTTCCTTGTTTGGTATTCTTTCTAAGAATGTGGTTTTATAAGATAGTTATTTACAGCTTAGTTTTGCCATTTTGAGACTTGCTTTATGGTGGATTTATCCTAAGGTTAAGTTTCACCCCACTTCTAAGGCATGGCCTCTGGACTTTCTACTGAATGGCTTGTTAAGATCTCTCTCACTCTGGCTCTGGGAATTGTTAAGCTCAGAGCTTCTCAGTAGTTCTTCTCTTCCCATAGGTTTTACCCTATACACGCACATCTTAATTTTCAGCCAAAGGTTCAAGGGGATCCCTCTGTAGACTTCTACAGCTCTTCCTCTGCATAGCTTCCTCCTCTCCAGTACTCTTCTCCACAAATTCCAGTTGCCTTTTCCTCCCCCCAACTCTTATCTGTCTCCTCAACTTAGTGTGACCACTGCTTAGATTTCCCCTCCCTGAAATGCAATCCAAAAAGTGATTCCAGGCTGAATTCCAGGGCAATCACAGGGCTCATCTCATTTGTTTCCTCTTTCTCAAGGATCACAAGCCCACGCTGTCTGTTGTCTAACAACTGAAAATAGTTATACCTTACCTTTTGCCCGTTTCTCTGGTTTTTCACCTTGGGAGGTTAATTCCAGGTCCTTTTACTCCTTCATTCCCTCATGGAAGTCTTACCAAAGGTCTTAAATTGTATGACCTTAGAAACTTAGCATGTAAGTTAGAATTTGCCCCTCAAACACCCTGGGTTTCTCTTTTAAGTGGCTCTGGCATTTGAGAATGTTAACAATGCCCAAAACAGTTTCCTGTTCATTATCATTTACAAACTTGTGAGAGAAGCGGTATGATTAATTCTGATTTTACACGAAGCTGAGGCTTAACAAGTTCAAGTGACTTTCTCAGAGTAGACTAGTAAATAAACAGAACAGGCAGGGCTTGAAATCAGTTCTCCTATTCCATGCCGCCTACATCAAAAGCCTGCATCCCCAAGGCTCCTCAGACTTCTCTCTGAACTACCCATAAAACAAAGAAAAGTGAGGCTGTACCTTCCCAAGGGCCTCAGGGCCAGATGGCCTTGCCTCAAGAAAAACATGCCATTAAATTTCATATTTTGTCTTTCAATATTAAAAAAAAAGAAAGTTCATCAAAATGTACACTTACAATGAGTGTATTTTAATTTTATGTAAATTATACCTCAGTAAAGGAGCCCTGGTGGTACAGTGGTTAAGAACTCCACTGCTAACCGACAGATTGGCAGTTTGAACCGACCAGTGGCTTCACAGGAGAAAGATGTGGCAGTCTGCTTCTGTAAGATTACAGCCTTGGAAACCCTATGAAGCAGTTCTACTCTGTCCTATGGGGTCACTATGACTTGGAATCGACTCAACGGCAGCAGGTTTTTTATTCCTCAGTAAAGTTAATTTTTTAAAAGGCGACATGATTTTTATACTGGACATTTTAATGTATCTGTAAGTGAAGTTTTATTAACACAATAATGGCTTTTTTCCCAAAGACTTTCGTGTTTATCTACGGGTTCACATAGCTTAGGCTGAGCAGTCTGGCAGCATGCTGTTTCAGTTTCTGGTTCTTCACAGCTTTCTTGTGACAACAGGTATAAAAGAGTTTACAAAGTTCACCAAGACGTCTGCTTCAAAGAGAGCTGTGAAAGTACCAGCACCAAGAAGACCCCAAACAGGTGCCGTCATGGGGGGAAGCCCTTGCTGTGTCCCGCATGTAGTTCCCTGGGTAACGGACAAGGGTGGTCCTGGGGCCAAGTGCTGTGGGATCCACAGGCCTGCTGATGGAGCCAGGCCATCCGTCTGCCCAGATGTGTAGCCTCTCTCAACAATGTTCTGCTAAGGAGCAGTGTGTGTGCACGTGTGTGCTTGTGGCGCACACAGCTGGGTACAGTGCATGGTGGATGCTGGGGTCACTATCATGCATGTTCACACACAGCAGATGGGAGTGGAACTGGAAGCCCGGCTTTACTGACAGGCCAAGTGGATGGCTTGCACGTAGAGGAAATCTCCATTTACTTTCATTCGCTCAAACACAGGTGCTTTCCTCTAAAGGATTCGAGGTAGTCACGAGACTGATATACCACCTGGGGTTTTACTGCGAGAAGTGCCTACGTACGCTATGTGCTTTCAGAAAAAGAGAGTCCCAAACTCTACAGGGGTCTCTGTATTATTATTACTCATATTATATTCACATTATTTTTGAGAAATAGCCACACACGCTTGGTTTGCGTTACTGAGTTTGGAGGAAAGGCAGCATGTGCCATCGGCAACAGGACTGCCTGATGCGAGGGTGCCGCCCTCCAGCTCTTCCCGTGGCTCTCACTTCCTTTCTTCCACCGCCTTCCTTCATTCCCCAGAACCCAGATCCAGTCAGGCCACAACACCCACTCAGAGTCACGGAGGCGCACACAATCAAAAATGCCGGTCTCCAGGTCAGGATCTCTATTCAGGGTGCCCCCAAACTGGAGCCTATCTGAGCTCAAGACAAGATAGGCCAAGGTAGCCATAGGATGGAAAGCACAGTGTTTCTTTTTCACTGAGCTGCTTGTCTCTGATTCTTTCAGGAAACAAAGTAACAGTCAAACACTGACAAGATCGTAAGGTATGTGTGCCCCGCAGCCAGCGGCAGAGCTCTCCAAAGCCTAAGAGGTGTCCAGCCAGCCCTGGCCTCTTAGAGGGCAGCGCCTCCTTACCAGGCACCGCCCACGGAGATTCAGTGTGTGCCATCAGACTACAAACTCCCAGACCGAAGGTTTCAAACCTCCCCACTAGTTCCCAAAGGACGGGTGAGAAAGCACCACCTAAGCCTCCAACAGACAAACCTAGTGCAGCCCCTGACATGACACATCTTCAAGGGAGACAAGGCTCCCTAGGGTGAGGAGCAAACCCACTCTTCCGCAAGCGAACTGCAGCCCCCAAGGTGAGCCTTGGGCCAGAGCACAGCTAGTGGCTTCAGTCCCTGGCTAATCAAAGGCAACTCCTTCCCTACCCCGAAGCAAAAAGAACACCCTCCAGGGCTGGTCAGCAGTTTATTACTAGGATTAAGAATCCATTTATGCAGTTTGAGTTTGAAATATATATATTTCCAATAAGTCACCTGAAAAGATAATATATTAACCAAAAAAAAAAAAACCTCAGAAAATTTCTATAAAAACAAAAAAAAAACCAACTGTGAAATGATCGAATATTGGCTTACAGAACACCCATTCTTGAGACAAACGCATAAAGTGCCTTGAAAACACAAACAGGCAGTGAGGGGCCGCAGCCTTCTCCACAACCTCTCGCCACCCGAAGACACACACCCAGGACAGAGAAGAGGTACAGGGACACTACCTGCTGAGCCCCAGATGTTCCAAAGGATGGGGATGCAGCTGGTCTTCCTCACCCAATCCGCCCTCCCCAGCTCATCCTCCTAGCAGAACAAGCCTCGCAAGTCTGAGGGTGAGAGCAGAGGCCCCAGACACACAGAGAAGCAGCTTTAGAGAGGAGTGTGAGAGACCTCCATTCTCCTCATGTCCTGTTTTGTTTTTTCTTTAAAGGACCCATTCTGTCAAACTCAAGAGTTTCTAAAACCCAGAAAGATGTGGTCTAAAAATTGGATGGAAAAGGACACCCTGAAAGCCGAGTCCTGGCTGGAGTCGGCCCTTCTGGACTTCTTTCCTTGGGTCTCTAGCAAATGAGATCTCAGCCCTGCTACCCAGCGCCCTCCACGGCCAAGCCAGGAGATGCGCAGGACCCATTTAACAGCCCGAGATTGAACCAGACTGCAAGCCAGGAGACACCATGGGACCAATCACCCTGACATCCCGTGACCCACTGAAGTAGCCTGAGATTGGACCCAGCTGCGGCTTCTGAAGGTATAGTCCGCGTGCACTGTGAATGGAAAGTGACAGCGTGTACGGATGGAACCAGGTGCCGGCAAGGAACACTTCTGCAAGCTTCAGAAACCCGCTCACAGACTTTGGTGTGAGAGAAACATCCCCCCGCCCCCATGAGACCCAACAGTCAAACTGAGGAGGAAATATGACGAACAGCTTCCAAAGCCCAGACCATGGGGCTGGGGAGGGGGCGGAGGTGGTCACTTAAAAGGAAAGCCCAGCTTGGGCACAGCCTCGCCCCGCCCGCCTCCTTCAGCAAGCACATTCCTGACCTGTAGACTAAAAGGTAATGTGGAGTTTAGACAGTTCTGGTCTGCGGCAGGGGCCAGCAGACTCTGTAAAGGGTCAGACATAAATCTTTCAGCTTTGCGCTGGCATTGTACCATAAATGCAGCCGTAGACCACGTCTAATTGACCGGGGGTGGCTATGTGCCAAAAAACTTTATTTACAGAAACAGGCAGCGGGCTCGACTTGGCCCACAGGCCACAGTTTGCTAACCGCTGATCTATAAGATCATATAGACTTTGGCTTTCTACAGAAAGCCATCGCTGGGATGCCCAGTCACCCGAGGCACCAGAGACCCTGGATGTTCATGGACACACTGCCTGCAGCCAGCTTGGAAAGCACAACTGCCAGTGCAGCCTGGCCCCTCTTTACACGCCCGAACACAATGAGCACACGCGGGCATGAGCACACGCGGGCATGAGCACACGTGGGCAGGCTGGGTGGGCTCAAAACTCTCTCGGCCCGCCGTTCGGGCAGCACTTTAGGCTGTCAGGGCGTGAGCACCATCTCGTAAAAGCTCCAGTCTGTACAAGCAGAACGCTGCATCACCTGCCACGTCCACCTTCCAGCGTGCTTCTGTGCAGCACGACCTTCTCCCTGAACACAAGGTGAAGCCAAAGAACCCACTCCACTGGTGTAGTGCTGAGCATCTTAATGACCGGCCCAAACTGGAGTCAAGCGCCTGCTGTCGTCGTCAGCCGATGCTGCTGGTTGCTCTGCAGCCACAGAAAGGGCTCTTTCTTTCATCTTTTATAGAAACATTTTGTAAAGAATTAGAGTATATTCTAGGTTTTTTATTTTTGTTACAACCTTGTGTGTGTATGTCTGTGTATGATACAACCTATCATTTTTGGAAAGGAGGAAGTCATTTCGAGAAGCCCCTACTGTAGCCCTGAAATTTCCACCAGTCTACAAAGACTGTAGGCTGTTAGATACAAGGTGAATAAGAAAACACCACACACAAGCCCGTTCTGCCAACCTCTGCGGCACCAGACCAGCCGCTGTGTCTGAGTAAGATGCAAGAACGAGCGATGTCACTGACATGTAGGTGAAAACGCCACTACTGTGTTCGTGCCTCGAGCCCCTCGACCACAAGGCAGACGTGAACTCGTTCCAGTTTTTAGCTCAGAAGCCTTTGCTCCTACAGGAAAAGGTCTACTGACCCTGAGTTTGTGGCTGTGTCGTGATACGATTAACCATCCTAAAATATGGGCTAATCCATGTTTTACAAACTAAAATATCCAGTAAAAAGACTTTCTGATTCTGAAGAATTTATGGTTCATTCTTACAACGTTCCAAGTGAACCCACCACTGCTTTCCCTACGTGGCTCATTCTTAAAATTCTTATTTCTTCCTCGAAAATATTCAATGTCCACCTGTAGTTTCCCAAGGAAATTAGAAATAATGGAATCAAAAATTTGTCAGGTGCATCAGAATTTATTTTTGTGCCAAAATGAATTACCAGGTTAACCAGGTGTTGCACAAAACTCGGATGAGCTGACCATCGAATCAAGTATGGATGTAGACTCGAGCGCTGGTCCCGCCAGCGCACAAGAACAACAGACTAGTGTCCAAGGAAAGTGGCACGCACTCGGACTCCATGAGCCGGAAGAGTAAATGAAAACGCTGGCAGAGCGAGTATCTCAGCTTCAAGCACGTTCGTCCACGCCCCAGACAGTAACAGCAAGCCCCTCCCCGCCACGCATGGCTACCACGGGTGTAAATGCAGACACCTCCTTGCAGGGCGCTGCTCCACCCAGCCTCAGCCTGACTCCCCACTTGCAGACTACTGCCACAGACACCAGACCCAGACATGGACAGAGTCACCTAGCTACTTCTCTCCTTCTGCAAAACTGCCTTCTCTCTGCACTAATCACTCTAGCCAGTGCCTGGCCTGCTGGACAAAGCCAAAGCAGCTATGTTTCGTGCTGCACCCCCACAACAGAACACGAGCCAGCTGACCGGCAGTGTTCCAGCACACAGGGGTGAGAAGCCCTGTGGAAATGTCAGCTGGTTACTTTTCTTTTAAATAAAACAAACCTGAAGTTTTTGTGAATCAGCAGAGTCCCATCACACTTTACTAGACCAGGCCCATTTCTCCATTTGGCACCGTCAGCGTTCGGGCCAGGTAATTCTCTGTTGTGGGGTCGTCCTGTGCACTGTAGGGGGTTTGGCAGCATCCCTGGCCTCCACCCAAGATGCCATCAGCAACCCCCTCCAACCGTGACAGCCACAAATGTCTCAACATCGCCCGATGCCCCTAGAGGGCAGACAGCAGGGAGGACTGCTGCATAACAGGGTTCTCACAGGGCCACCACAGAAAGACAGGGCCAAGCACCAGGGCATCAAGAGCTGTTCAAAGGCTGCAAAGGTGACCTGACTCGATGCCAAACCGCCAAAAACACTTCCTGCAGCATCGATCTTGTTCTAGAATCCAGAACATTCTAGGACACACCAGTCCTCCTGGCCCCTCAGAGAGCTCACGTCCTCAGATCTGGGCCCACTGGGTTCCCCCAGATGACTCTCGCATCATGCAGCATCGTGGAGAGCACCTGAACAGTCGAGACCAGACCCTTGGCCCTGATTCCAGGTCCAGCCCTACGACCTGGGTACGTGCTCTCCTTCCCCTGGTTCCCAGACCACCTGTGGAATGGGCGAGGG
This sequence comes from Elephas maximus indicus, assembly GCF_024166365.1. NCBI lineage: Eukaryota > Metazoa > Chordata > Mammalia > Proboscidea > Elephantidae > Elephas > Elephas maximus. Next base: position 143,018,210 of record NC_064824.1, read on the forward strand.
GAACGCTTTTGGACCCCTCAGAGCCCTGTCCTGCTTCTCGTTCTCCAGGTCAGCACATGATGACCAGAGGCTCAGGGCCTGGAGGTAACACGTCGGCTCAGAGCATCATAAGGTCAGGCCCAGGGTCGATGGGCCAATAGCATCCTGGGAGAGAAGCCCCAGTGCTTCATGGCAGCAAGAAGTTGTGCCAAATTAAAGCAAATGTCACTAACCGGCTCCTTTTACTCTGCTGTACACTGAATGCAATTAAGAAACAGTAAGGTATTTTTTAATTAAAAACATTAAGTATTTTCCCAGAAAACCTGCTACTTGTTTTTATAAAATAAAGTGCTGTGATGTACTAAAATCTCGCTGCCGCCTCCTAATTTTATCTTCATGTTAAGTGGAAAAACAAAGGGACCCCTGATCCAAGAAGGAGGCTTATCCTTCACATTGTCATGGAATTGTCACCAACATGCTTCAACAGAGAAAAAAATAAGGCCACCTTTCGACCTACCATTTCCCATTAGTTTTAGCAGCTCAAAGTCAGTCTTTTATCCAGGGCAGAACAGGGTCCTCCACGCAGACACCCAACAGTAGATCAAACTAACACGTCTCCCATTTAGTTTGACCCGTCAACTTCTCTGGGGACTAATGATAATTTTTTCATCAAAAGGCCAGTTTTAGGACACAAAATAACTTGAGCAGACCCTAGTGAAACTCCCAAAAGCTTTGATAAAATTAAAATATTCTTTAACGTTTTGGGGCCTCTTTTCCTTAGTTCCGGCCATCAGTGAACTCCTCCTCAGAGTCTCCATCCCCTGCGTCTTCGCCTGAGCTGGTGCCTTCCTCACTGTCAGACGTGCAGCCTTCAGGCCCCTCTTCCTCTTCCCGAGCCAAGAGCTTCTTAAAAACTTCAAACTCCTCCACAGAAGAACAGGCTGTCTTGGCCAAAAACTCAGCTTCTGAGACTCTAAAGATGTCCTTGAGTGAAGGGTTAAGGACCTGCGTCTGGCCTTTCTTATCAGGGGTCTGGTACCGTCCCAGGCGCTCAAGGTAAATGTGCCTTTGCTTAATCTTGGTGATTGAGTATTTTAAGAACTCAGTCTTCACCACGTCCAGGTGCTTAATCCCCATCCTAAAATAGGCATACTGGAAAAGACACACACATTTAGGAACCCAGGCAGGAACCTTACAGCCCAGCACTCCCCGGCAGTGGCACATTCAACCTGCCCAAAGGGACTCAAAGAGGACCACCACCCTGTTGCCAACGACAGAATACCCACTCTGACCCCTAGCATCCACTTCCAAATTCATACTGACGAAAATGAGGCAGAAAATAAAGAGGGAGGAGAGGGACATATTTTTTTCAGACGGAAAAAAAAAAAAACTGTGAGAATGGAAAGAATTGACAAAAACTTCAGAAAACACCCAGGAATTTGACCTAGTCATCATAATCATGACCAAAAAATCAGGACAACTGTCAGAACTACCTTGCCAAACTCAACCCGCAGACAGTTTCTAAAGACCAGAAGGTATTGATTATTTTCAGACTGAATACTTCCAACAGAGTCCCCACCTGGCTCAGGTTAGGCGTGGTCCACAGCAAAGAGTGGAGGAAGCAGGACTGGATGCTTTTTGGTCAGAACATGCAAACAAGATCTAAGTCATTCACTCCGTCCACAGGGCTTCCTAGCCACACAGTTCACCTTATGACAAGTTTGAAAAGCTTGCCATTACTGACTTAATCCCTCTGTCGGTTCCCTCACCTGGAATTTGTACTCCAATTCACCAGGGTCCTCCCGAAGAACATAGGGACATCTGTGCAAAATCTCCGTCACCTGCTGCACTGTGAAAAGACACTTCTCCCTGAGAACCCGGACGATGTCATTGATGTCCCGCTGACGCATCGTGAAAATCTCAGGGCAACAGTAAAGCACGCTCTTCAGCTTCCCTGCAGAACATTAAAAAAGGAACGTGAGTAACTCTGGTATTTCAGAAGTCCAAGTGGCTAATGGTATTCATTTTAAGCCAACATTTAAACAACAAATGAAAACCAACCCATCCTCTCCCCCAAGCGAGTGCCAAACACATGTAAACAAGAGAGGCCAGCACGAGCCCCTCACCACCCTCACTCCTCAGACTCAGATGCCCTGGTTATTGCTGACTTTCTCCAAACGCCAATCTGAAAGAAATCAGCTTCGTAAACTAGGTCCCCCCTTCTCACCTAGGAAAGAGTCCACAGGCAATTACTGGCAAGATAATACACGAAGATGGGACAGGGATTCCCTGGGTTTTGGGCTTCTGGCTAACGTTTCCCTCTATAATAAAATACTGTAGTCACTGAACGTTCACAACCAGCACTCTTAAGAACTGGGCGCTAAACTCATCACCATAACAAAAAGAATAATCGCAGTGCACACCCTCTAACACTGATGTCAGGGTTAGCAGGCTGACCCCCATGTATTTTACCATCCAAACCAGGTACTTCTCAAAGAAGCCCTGTTGATAGCTACATTAGGATAACTGGTGGGCACTGGACTACCCCAGGCCAACTGAGGCACAAGATCTTTCAGTGGTGGGTTGGGCAAAATGTAGGGCCTGGAAGCCTAAAATCACTTACCAAATTGTTACTAAAAAACGTCTTAATAGCTGAGTTAGTTGTTATCTTGCTAAAACGTGTAAAGAACAAATTTCAGGAGTTCAGGATTTATTTTCTCCTCTTACGACCATTCTGAGTCTACTAATTAATAACTGCAGCATATAACATATTTTCAAGCTTAGGCTTTTACGTTAAACACCAGGAAACAATTTACTCAGAGGAAGATACAAGCCTATGTTTTTGCTTACCTTCTGAAGAAAGGCCTGAAGAGATACTCTGCAACAGTGGGTCCCCAAACCTCCCCCCACCCCCAAAATCTCTTACCAGGAAGAGTCAAGAATGAAAGAAATAATAGTGGAGCCACTCTGCTCCAAGTGGGGAGGGGTCCTTGGAGACCCTCATGAATGAAAGCAGCCCTCTCCAGAGGCTCCTAAAGAGATCCAAGGAACTTCTGGGGTCCTTGAGGTTAAAAACTATGGGGAGTGGGATGGGGTGGCTAAAGGGAACAGCCACACAAAGCTGGAAAAATCTCATGCTCCACAAGTATGTCCAGACACTTAGCTGACTCTAAGTCTTTACCAGGGAGAATGTCCTTGGCTTTGCCTCACAGGGAGATAAAGCACTTCAAGTGGATTTAAGCATCAAAGGTTACACATACACACATACAGCTATACGTGTCAACGTCCTGTATCAACATGCATCTACTGTGCACCGCCCCTGTGCGCCAGCGTGCTTCACTGTTCTAGGAGCTACAGACCCCGAAACGAAGAAACAAGGCAAGACAATCCCTGTCCTGTCACTCAATTCTCTCTTCTTGTTCCAACAAATCCCTTCCCTCCTGCAAAGCCTTCTGCAGAGGTCACTCCCCCGTCACCTCCGAGCCACGTCACACATTTCTCCCAAGCAGCACCGACTCCTCCCCAGAGCCACCCCTAACCCATCACACCTTATGCTACTGTTTCCCCACCTCTGACGCCCTCAGCATGCTGTACAAACTTTAGGCCTCGTACCTTCACCAAGCCCGAGCTTTCGCAGGTAAGTGGAGCGCTTCTTCATCTGCTTTACAGGCAGTTTCAACAACTGAGGACTCTTCTTCAAGACCACACACACAGGCTCTGGATTCAGACCCAAGAGTATTAATTCTGAAGTGATGTCCAGCAACTGTTGAGGGGTGGGACGTGGTTGTATGCTGAGCAATTCACGAATGTGCGCATCACTGAAACCCATGTCCAGGAGAGAAGTGGTGATTGCCTCCAGCCCCAAGGCACCTCTATCCACAGGAGTCCCTGGCTTCTCAAGAAGGCACTGAGAAAGATCCGTCCTGCACTCTGCCTCCTGCATGTACTTTCGGGATGTAACACAGGATAATTCCTTGAGGCTCCCTCCCCTGGAGGCTGTAGTCAGTGGACGCAATAAAGAAACCACTGTCATCCTCTGTTCTCCGAGATGAGACGTCTGCCTAGCAATAGTGGCCCAGGTGAGGCGCATCAGGCGGTGCCAGTCAATGACCTATAAACCACAGGAGGAAAAAGGTATCAACTCCCCACCGCCCCAATGTAATGGGCACCACACCAATCTTCAGCCAGGGTGACTAGTACCTTGGTCGCAACCTGCAAAACCCTGTCTGGACTTAACGAGCCCACCGTGAGGTAGTTCAGAGATAGAAAACAGGGTATTAAGGTGCGGCGGAGAGCCAAGCAGGCGTCTTCTCAGTTTCCCCTGTAATTTGGGGGTCGGGGGAGACTTTGCCAAGGCGACCTGGTATTGGCGGCCTGAAAAATGCGGGCCTCGGGTTAGCCTCCAGGTTCAAGCGCCTGAACTCACTCCAGAGAGAGCACGGACCTCACAGACAGCACTCTCGTTGGTCCCGGAATTCTCCGGGGTCAGGCCTGAGCCAGGCCGGTCGGCGCGCGCCGCTTCTCCGGCCCAAACCCGCCGCCGGCACCGCCTCCCGCCGCTCCTGCTTCCACCCCCCGCCTGCGGGAGTCCAGCTGCTTTCCACGCGGCGGGGCGAGCCCGCAGGCCCTGGGTCCAGCCGGAGAACGCCCAGTGCCCGGCGCGGGGGCGACGGCGAGAGCTGCGGGGCGGAGCGGAGAGCGAGCCCCCGGCCCCACCGGCCCCTCCCCGGCCCCGTGCGCGCTCCGACCTCCACGGACGCTCCAGCCGCACGTCTCACCGCCTGCCGTGAGGCGCCCGGGCGACGGCGGTCCCGCGTGTCCCCGCGCCCCCAGCCCGAGGCGCCTCGGGGATCCCTGCGCCACCTCACCTGCCGGCCGAGAGCCGCCATCACCGCCCGTCTGCTGCCGGAAGTGGCCGGTCTCCCTGGTCCGTCACTTCCGCCCTGCCGGCGCAAGCGCGAGGCGGGGAAAGCGCGTTCCGCCGTCGAAGATCCCGGGACGTGGGGCAAGGACCTGTGGACTCGCGGCGGCCGCCCGCTGCCGGCGTTCCCCGGGCCCGGCCTCCGCCCCGCACGTTCAGAGGCCCGGGGACGCACCCCGAGGAAGGAGCGCCGAGCGCGGGGCCCCGGCGGCCTCTGCCTCCGCGTCCCCCGGGGGCGTTGCGGTGTTGCCCGCGCAGGTGCCTCCACGTCGGCTCCCAACCACCAGGAACCACGCCCGGCCGGACGTCGCTGCCCCCCCAGCGGCCCCCCTCAGGACGGCAGAGCCGCCCCGCGGGGTCTCCAGGGGCCGCTGCTGCCGAGCTGGTTAGTGGACGAGCTCTCAACCGCTGCGCCACCGCGGCTGCACCGAGGCCGCCCTCGGGGCACTGAAACGGGGCGCGGGCCCTGCTTCCAGCACTGCCGTTTCCTGCGCTGCACCAGTGCCTCACGGGGGACAGCCGGGGCCCTCCCCCCAGGCCCCTCCCCCGGGCCCTCCCCCCAGGCCCCTCCCCCGGGCCCTCCCCCCAGGCCCCTCCCCCGGGCCCCTTCCCCAGCGTCTCGCTGGCATAAAGACAAGGCAGTCCCAGTAAAGATGGATTCAGAGTCTGAGTAAAGATTCTCACTGTGTAAAAATCTCTATTCCGCATGCATACTAAGGCCACATACACAAAAAAGACAGATACACTCTAAACATGTTTAAATATCCGAAGGAACTCCGAGAAGTGTTTACAGTTGTTGAAAAACAGGACCCTAGTAATAAAGTGTTACGAGGTATGACACATTACCTGGTAAAAAGGATGAGAGCCCTCCTGACTAGGCCCTCTGGGTTCCTCTTAGGATGAAAGCCAGTTATGTTTCAGCCCAATTAGTTTTCATGCTTAAATTACAAATCTAGACCTGTAATTGTTCACATATAGAACCAAGGCATTTTTCAAGAGGAAGGTGTGCTTTTCAGCTACCTGAATTTCACAGCTTACAAATACCAAGCCTTAATTGATATGCATTTCTTACTGTCTTACCTGCTTACCTCTCGGAACTAAGAAAAATGACTTGATTCTTAAATGGTACTGCAGTGTAATGACTTAATATGGCCTTTCTCAACATGGTCTGTGGAAGAGATGATGGAAAAGCTCATATCAGTCAGAACAAGGCCGGGGCCAACTGTGGAACAGACCATCAATTGCTCATACGCAAGTTCAAATTTAAGTTGAAGAAAATTAAAACAAGCCCAGAAGAGCCAAAATACGACCTTGAATATATTCCACCTGAATTTTTAGATACCATCTCAAAATATATTTGATGCACCAAACACTAATGACCAAAGACCAGACAAGTTGTGGAATGACATCAAGGACATCATATATGAAGAAAGCAAGAGATCATTAAAAAGACAGGAAAGAAAAGACCTAAACGGATGTCACAAGAGATTCTGAAACTTGCTCTTGATTGTAGAGTAGCTAAAGCAAAAGGAAGAAATGAACTAAAAGGGCTGAACAGAAGATTTCAAAGGGTGGCTTGAGAAGACAAAGTATTAATGATGACATGAGCAAAGAGCTGGAGATAGAGAAGCAAAAGGGAAGAACACGCTCAGCATTTCTCGAAATGAAAGAACTGAAGAAAAAATTCAAGCCTCAAGTTCCAATACTGAAGGATTCTATGGGGAAAATACTAAATGACACAGGAAACATCAAAAGAAGATGGAAGGAATACACAAAGTCACTGTACCAAAAAGAATTGGTCGACATTCAACCATTTCAGGAGGTAGCAGATGATCAAGAACCAATGGTACTGAAGGAAGAAGTCCAAGCTGCCCTGAAGGCACTGGGGAAAAACAAGGCTCCAGGAATTAATGGAATACCGATTGAGATGTTTCAACAAACAGATCACTTTTCTATGCCAAGAAATTTGGATCACAGTTACCTGGCCAGCTGTTGGAAGAGATCCATACTTGTACCCATTTCAAAAAAAAGGTGATCCAGCAGAATACAGAAATTATCAAACAGTATCATTGTATCACATGGAAGTAAAATTTTCTGAAGATCTTTCAAAAGCAGTTGCAGCAGTACATCAGCAAGAAACTGCTAGAAATCCAAGCCGAATTCAGGAGAGGACGTGGAACCAGGGATATCACTGCTGATGTCAGATGGATCCTGGCTGAAAGCACAGAGCATCAGAAGGATGTTTACCTGTGTTTTATTGACTGTACAAATTGATTCGATTGTGTGGATCATAACAAATCATGGATAACATTGTGAAGAATGGGAATTCCAGAACACTTAAAAATTGTGCTCATGAGGAACCTGTACTTAGACCAAGTTGTTCAAACAGAACAAGGGGATAGATACCATGTGGTTTAAAGTCAAGAAAGGTGCGCATCAGGGTTGTATCCTTTCACCACACTTATTCAATCTGTATGCTGGGCAAATAATCCGAGAAGCTGGACTACATGAAGAAGGACAGGGCATCAGGATCAGAGGAAGACTCATTAACAACCTGCGTTATGCAGACAACACAACCTTGCTTGCTGAAAGCGAAGAGGACTTGAAACGCTTACTAGTGAAGATCAAAAGACCACAGCTTTCAGTATGGATTGCACCTCAATATAAAGAAAACAAAAATCTTCACAAGTGGACCAATAAACAACATCATGATAAACAGAGAAAAGATGGCGGTTGTCAAGGATTTCATTTTACTTGGATCCACAATTAATGCTCATGGAAGCAGCAGTCAAGAAATCAAAAGACACACTGCATTGGGCAAATCTGCTGCAAAAGACCTCTTTGTTAAAAAGCAAAGATGTCACTTTAAGGACTTAGGTGGACCTGACCCAAGCCATGGTGTTTTCAATCGCCTTATATGCATGCAAAATCTGGGCAATGAATAAGGCAGAATGAAGACGAATTGACGCCTTTGAATTATGGTGTTGGCAAAGAATATTGAGTATACCATGGACTGCCAGAAGAACAAACAAATTTGTCTTGGAAGAAGTACCACCGGAGTATTCATTAGAAGTAAGAATGGCAAGACCTGGTCGTGACATACTTTGGACATGTTACCAGGAAGGACCAGTCCCTGGAGAAGGACATCATGCTTGGTAGAAAAAAAAAGTCACCAAAAAAGAGGAAGACACTCAATGAGATAGATTGGAACAGGGGCTGCAACAATGGGCTGAAGCATAATAACAATTGTGAGGATGTTGCAGGACTGGGCAGTATTTCTTTCTGTTGTACACAGGGTCGCTATCCGTCAGAACTGACTCAAGAGCACCTAACAACAACAGAGTCGTGGTCTTTGTGACTCACACACAATGACTATGCAGATAAGGTATACGGAACCTGTGATGGTTGGGGTTACGTGCCAACTTGGCTAGGCCATGATTCCCAATATCGTATTGTTGTCCTCTGTATTACGTGTTGTAAATCCTGACCTCTGCATGTTGATGGGGCAGGACTGGTGGAGGTTGTGTCTTGGGTCACAGCCTTGCAGGACAGCGTGACTCAAGTCCCACTCTTACTCAAGTTGGACCCTTCCTTGTGGTGTGGCCTGCATCTACAATATATGTGGATGACCTGGTGGGGCTCTCTCTCTCTGCGTCTGAATCCCGTGTCCGCCAGACTTGGGGATTCATAAATGGATTTGACTTGTTTTGGAAAACAAAGAAATGAAGTGCTTTGCACACCTGGCATGTGAATAACCCACAGAGTCCAAGTCGGGGTAACTATTTACTAGCCAAGTTGCTTTAATTTGGAAAACGTTCAAGAAAATAAATTAATGAAATAGTCTGACCCTTTGGCTAGCCCATCCTACAAGGCCACATACCTACGCTCAGATGGACTTATGCCAAGTCAGGGGAAACAAAAACACACACATACATGTCAAAGTAGAAAGAGAATTTTAAGACTCTGCTATGCCTTTTGCAAAGTTCACAAATTTAGAGCCCTGTAGAAGTATAAAACTCAAGGTCATATTAGAAACATGAATTTCACGCCTACTATCTTATTTATCTTATAAACCTGGAGGTAACAGCATACTGCAGACTTGTGAGCTGTGTTGATCAGACTAGCACATAAGGAAGGTGACAGGGCCTCACACTTGAGGGTTTGTTTCCTCCAGATGGATGACTTGAGGACAACAGGACTTTCCTGGTTGTGGAGAAGAGCAGCAGGAGCCAGTGTCCAGCGGGTCGATGGAGAAGCCACTATGAAGTCTGTGCACATGGCACCAGGGGGCCCTTAGGACCCAACCCTGGGCCTGGGCCCCTGCGCACATCCCTTGGGCTCCTCCTCTCCATCTCTGTGCTCATGCTGGCCAGGACACCACTCTCTGAAGCAAGAGAAAGACACCGTACTACATGCGAACAAACAGACGTTAAAGTACCACATGCAAACAGACTCCAACATGCAAATTTTGCTTCTCTCTGGAAGAATTCCTAGAAGCAAAAACCTCAAGGGATCCTTCAGACCCAACTGTTGGCAATGTTCTAGAGTTGCCAGAGCCCCTTAGGTGCTGTGGGAAGTCTAAGCTCAGAGCATCAATGCCAGCGTGGTCCGACACTGCTCTGTGCAGCAGTCACCGGATCCCCAGGGAGGAGGGGACCATGAACAGCCAGGGCCCCTACTCGCCATCCATGCCCTTTCCTCCTCCCACAACCTAGCCAGACCATCACAGCTGCATTTCTCAAATCACCTGCCCCCACCCCGCTCACCTGCTGTGCCACTTTGCCAATGGCTCAGGCGTGTTCAGGGGCCTTTGGGAGGGAATCAAGCCCATCGAGGGTGAGAAGCCAGCCCTGGCCCTGACATCTCTTCACCTCCTTGTCTGTCTCCTCCTTAAGACCCTCCCCATTCCCAGCACAGCTCACCTGGCCTGCTCACCCGACACACCTCCTCCCAGGTGTAGTCTGCAAGGTTCACGGGCTGTGTCACCCACGGGTCCTCCACCAGCTTCTCCAGGGTGGTGCGCTCCTCAGGGACGGGGTGCAGTAGCCCAGACACAAGGCTCATGAGCTCTGGGGACAGAGAAGGCACCACCCTGTGTGTGGGGAAGCTGAACTTCCAGTGGGTCTGGGAAGAACCAGCTGGTGCTCCTGTCAAAACTGCAGGCTCCTGGGCCCACCTCAGGGAGTACGTGTGAGCACAGAAGTGACCCCACGAACCCCCTTTCTAACAAGCACCCCAGGGGCTCCACTGCCCAGGGCCCCTAGCTGTGCTTTGGGAAATGCTGCAGGATATGCCATCACCTCTGAAGTGACTGATGGCTATTCAGCCGAGCCTGATGGCACAGAGGTTCCCACCACACCTAGTCAGGGCTCTTGCTGGGGTATTTCGCAGTCTGATGAGCACAGGTGGACCTGACAGGTGAGTGGGAGGACGGGCCCAGCACAGGTAAGCCCCCAGACCAGTCCCAGCAGAGAGCCGGCACCAGCTCCAAAAAGCCCTGGGGCCTGGCATTTGCATGTGGTCCTGACAACTCCAGCAATGTGGGCGTCTACCCAGCCAGGCCCTCTCAACCTCAGGCCCAGCGGGACATCCTGAGAGCCTCACCAGGAAGCGTGTGTAACAGCCTTTGTGGTTGGAACAGCTGCTGCAGGGCCACACGATCCAGAACCCTAACAGTGGTCCAAAGCCCTCTTTGGGATTCTACCCTGAGCAGATAGCCAGAGCACAGGCTTTGTGCGTGGAGATGCTTGTCCCTCGCTGTTTATCAGTGTAAATGGTTACTATGGAATCACAGGACTCCAGAGACCGCAGGGGCCACAGAGCTGTTGTCCCACTGCCCAGCTGCCCTGACTCTGCAGGATGGGCTCTTGAGGTGGCCACTCCAGCCCCCACACCCGCCGCCCCATCCTCGGCCAGCTACCCGGGCCCCCAGTGCCACCCCAGCCCTCCACCAGGCCATCACGGCCGCCTGCTGGCCCTCCCTACACCCACCGGCCACCCAGGCCCCCCACTGGGCCATCTTGGTCCCCCACCAGTGCCCCCAACCCCTGCTGGCCACTCTGGTCCCCCTGCTGCACTTCCAGACAAAACCAGCACACAGTTACCTGCTGTCACCACTGACACCCAAGGGGCTTAGGTATGGCAGGAACCCCCAGCGGCCTGAATCCAGAACCCACCCTCCCCATGCCTGACTGCTTTCTAAGCCAAGTGCACGATCTCACAGTGGCTGCCACGCAAGTCTTCTTGTTGCTCAGGCCTATGTCAGAAGTCCAAAAGGGAAAGGTAAAAAGATGCTCATATTTTAAAGTTATATTCAAGTTAGTATGTTTAGTTCAGATCAAAGCACTAAGGGAATGGAAAAAGGGGGTAGAAGCAGTTGTCGGTGAGGACGTGAGGTTGTTGGTGAGGACATGAGCTGTTGGTGAGGACCTGAGCTTGTCGGTAAGGACCTGAGGTTGTCGGTGAGGACACGCAGCTGTCCAGAGGAGGATGTGAGGTTGTCAGAAGGAGGACGGGAGGTTGTCGGTGAGGACAGGAGGTTGTCGGTGAGGACAAGGACATGCTGCTGAGGAGAAGAGAAGGAGATGGCAGGATGCAGGATCCCAAGGTGGGGCTCTGGTCCTGCAGGTGTCTCACCTTTCGACACCTCGTATGGGGGGTTCAGCACAGCCTCCACAGTCTCCTCCAGCTCACAGAAAGGGTTCTCCTCAAAGATCAGGGTGTAAAGGGTGACCCCCAGTGACCACATCTCCAGTTCCGGGCCCCGGTACCTGCGTGGAGGAGAAGGAATTGCAGCACTCACACCCAGCACAGCAGCAATGCTCAGCGAGTTACTGGCACGCAGTGGACAGTGGGACCATGTCCTTGAGCCTGCTGTGCGTCCACCCCCTGTGGCCTTGCTGTGTGCTGCAGAGGGCCAGGAAAGCAGAGCTTGCCCCTTGAGCTCTGGCACTGCTGTGTCTCAGAGGACATGATGTCAGCAGCTTGGAGCATCCACTGATGACTCTCAGGCTTGATCTGGGCCACTGGTGGCCTCTCACTCCCACAGTGCCCAAGCACATCACGGAGGCAGCAGTAGCAAGGACAAACATTCCGCATCAGGCTGCCTGGGTTCAAATCCTAGCTCCATCCAGGCCTCCCTGACCTGTCCCACACCTGTTACTTGAGAGTAGCAACGGCCCCCCATCCTACTGCATGTCAGGACAGTCAGCCCAGCCGACCACAAACGTGCTCATGGAGACACATCGTAACTACTCTGCTCCACGCAGGACAACAAGTGTCCATCTCACATAGGTAAAGACACACCTGGTCTACCTGTGTGGGAGACGGTCCATGCAAGCACAGCAGGATACCCTGAATCAGGCGGTCTCCACTCCGGCCCCACAAAGGCTGGGGCAATAATCAGATGGCTGAGCCCCTGAGAGAGGCCTGTCCAGCCAGCCCCAGCCCCCAGTGTGGCTGAGTCAAGGGGGCGTTCTCAGCCAGTCAGCAGCACTGCCTCTGGGCAAGGATCACATCGTAAACACGAATGCTGTATCCATGTGGTTTCCACTGCTGTATTTCTTATATGATCAGTACAACTGTTTTACTGGAACGGTTATTCCTCATGTTACCAAAAACACTAACCTGACTAAAGAATTCTCTTCTCTTATTGGAAGAATGCCATCTTTAAAGCAAGTAACCCAAATTTTATCTTTTTTCTTTTTTGTCACTTTGTATTATATAAAACTCTGAACAAACAACAGATGAGAAAATGATATAATGAACTCCTGTATCCACTGCCCAGCCTCCTTAACCAATCTTACTTGGCCTGCCTATCCACTTATTTTCCAAAACCTTAACTTTTGTCACTAACCCTCTCATCACGGAAACACGCAAAGTGAACCCATTTCCCATCTACACACAAATCAATCACGGCATCCCAGCAGAAGGACAGGCTACACCGAGCACGATACGTACGGGTTTCCCAGGAGAACCTCAGGCGCACAGTACTCAATTGTTCCACAGAAGGTGTAAAATAATTTTCCTCTTTCCAAGTAGGCAGCTGAGCCAAAGTCTATCAGCTTAATCGTGAAGTTCTCAGCAATCACAATGTTCTCATCCTTGATGTCCCGGTGAATGATGCCCTTCGAGCGCAGGTATCCCACTGCAGACACCAACTGAAATCAGGAGGCCAGAGACAGCTTATTAGAAAAACAACTCAAATAAAACATGTGTTTAAAAATAAACAAGAAAAAAAAAACAGCAATAAAGAGAAAATAAACACTCTCCAACTGACACTGAACTGATGACAGGAAAGAACTCTGGATGCTGAAGACATAACCCAAACCACAGGGGAGGCAGAGCAGCTCCGGCTGGATGTGCTCATGGTGGGTAGCACGTGGCACATCAACAGTCAGGAAGTAAATAGTGATCCCTAAGCACTGTCTGTCTGTTTGCTACTGATGAAGCCTTCCCAGAGGTCCGTCCTCCCGTGGACACTCACTCACCCCTTGACCCACAGGGTGACTGTCTCAGGCATGAAGTGCCCTTGATGAGAATGCTGACTCTGTCTCCCTGTACCACACCCCTGGGGAGCCCGACACCACTTTGCTCAGGTGTCACCCAGCGACCTGAGGACAGAGTTGGGAGCAGAAGCCAAGCTCCCACCCACTTCTTCAAGGCTCTGGCACCTTCTTGAGCAGCCTCAGCATCACCACACTTTCCTCAACAAGCAAGAGCTTCTCAGCAACACACACTCACAGGAACTCCCCTGGAGATGGGCTTTCACTTGGAAAGGGTAAAGTGACCACAACAAGCTACCATTGGCCTAGACTTGGAGAAGCCTACACACATCTCTGACCACAGAGGTCAACAAAACTAGTCTTTTAGTTAAGTTTCCATTAAGATGAGTCGAATTTCTGACTTCATATCAGTTGTACCAATCAACATACTACTTTCACGAATGCAGTCAAACGTTTTGATTACTTAGAGGCTATTCTCTATTTACATATAAATATCTCTGAATCAGAAGTAATAGTTAAAGGTAGGCTAACTGAGCCCAATTAATTAAAACATAAAACACGTACATGCATATTTACATACATACACACTTACAGACATGCATGAATAGACACACATATATACGCACGTATACACACACACTCGTACATATATGCATATACCTATGCAAACATACATGTGCACATACAAACACACACACATATAAATATATAGATATATACATATCAGTCAGGGTCCAGTCAGATGACAGAAACCATGCACCAGTTTGAACAGGGAAACTTTCACCGAGATTTCTGAACTAGTGCCAGAGGCTAACTGCAGAGGGTAAAGGGACCTGAGCCAGGAAGAGAATCTGCTCCTCCTGCAGGACCTCCATGCCTGGTACTGACAAAGCTTTACTTCCAGCTTACTGCAAAGGAGAAGTGTCCACAGGGTCCTGCTCTCGGCCACAGAGCTGAGGCAGCTCACTGATAACAGCACTATTTATGTACACGTTTATGTGATAACATGTCTACAAGTATTTGTATAAATAAAATGTCAAATACTATTAATCTATATATTTTTTTACATATATTAATAATAATATAAAGATATATATTCGCTATGGGACTATAGATTTTTTCCAAAAACTTAAAAACCAAAAAACCAAACCCAGTGCTGTCGAGTCAATTCTGACTCATAGCGACCCTATAGGACAGAGTAGAACTGCCCCACAGAGTTTCCAAGGAGCGCCTGGTGGATTCAAACTGCCAACCCTTTGGTTAGCAGCCGTAGCACTTAACCACTACGCCACCAGGGTTTCCTTAAAAGTATTAGGACATTAGAAAAAAAAAAAACACCATTGCCATCGAGTCGATTTGACTCATGGCAACCCTACAGAACAGAGTAGAACTGCCCCATAGGGTTTCCAAGGAGTGGCTGGTGGATTTGAACTGCTGACCTTCTGGTTAACAGCCACTTAAGCACTCTGCCACCAGGGCCCCATGACAGGACATTAGAATTACCTACATCACTAGCCCCAGATCTAATAACTTCATATTTGAGTAGGTGCTGCCTTTAACAAGTGACCCTGGTGTCACCTTACACAGATACCGTCTGCCATTAAGATTTCAGAAACGAGTATTAATTCATCGTCCAGCGTAGGAGGAGGAAGGGAAGTGACACCCTTCTGGCAGAACCATGATGCTCAACTTGGGTGTCCAGGAAGCCTAACTTCAGAAAGAGTGACTTCTAGAAGCTCTTAGCTTCGAGGGAGAAATGTCTATTTACGGCAGCTCCTTGGAAATCAAGTCATCACAGGAAACTATCAAAAAGCAAATCTGTGAATCACTCACACAGCCTCTGCCTGGTATGTCTCCATCTTTTCTAGGGAGCTGGAAACAGTCTATGAGTTGGAACCTACTTGACACAGCTAACAACAACAAACAGTCTAAACGCAGATGGAGCCACCACCTTCTCCTCAAAATTCAGGGATGAAAATCCAAATCCATCTCTTTCTCTCGCTCCCTGGATGCCTCCCTCGTTTGCTATCACACCCTCATTGCAGTAAAAAGTAGACCAAGATCAGACTGTAAACAGACTAAGAAGAAATGGACAAGATAAATACTTAATGTAAAACGAAACTGCTGAAATTTCAATCTTCGCTGATTAATTGTAGCTGCCGTTGTTCATTAAGCACTTGTGACGTGTGGACATGGTGCAGGTCAGGGCTCTGGTTAATTCCACAGCCCTGCCATGTAGACATCAGAAGTATCCCCACCCTATGGATGAGGAAATGGAGGCTTCAGGAAAGCAGTGGCTTCAGTGGCGGGGGCAGCGAGAGGCAAGGACTCAGATCCAATGAGCAGGCTCTGAGCACAGCCTGACAGCTTTGGTGGCTAACTTCTACACTTGCTGTGGATACTGGAGGACAACAAATAACCCCAATCATTAAGCTTGCTTCACTGACCATTCCAGGACGGCATCGGTCTTAGGCTAGGTTCTCCAGGGAAGCATGTACACATACATATACACATGTATGTACACAGACAGAGAAAGGGAAATTTATCTCCAGGAAATGGCTCATGTGGTTGTAAAGGCTGGCAAGTCCCAAGTCTGCGGGTCAGGCGTCAGGCTGGAGGCTTCTCCTGATGTAGCTGCAGGCGCTGACGAACCCAAGATCAGCAGGTCAGACGTCAGGTTGCTGGTTCGGACGCTGCTGGCTCTGACGAGCCCAAGATCGGCAGGTAAAACAGCAGGCTGCTAGCTCACGAGCTACGGAGGCCAACAGACCCCAAGATTGGCAGACAGTACGAAAGGGCACTGGCTCCAGGCCCAAGAACCAGAGGTCAGGTGATGACAGGCTGGATGCAGGGTCCAGAGCAAACAAAACCCAGTGAGCTGTGCCAGAACGTCCACATATACTCAATGTAGGCTACAGCCCCGAGGAAACTCCCCTTAAAACTGATTGGCTGAACTGCTTACAACAACAAAAAGACGGAAGCCACCAAGATGCCCATCAACGGATGAATGGATAAATAAATTATGGTACATTCACACAATGGAATATCACACATCAATAAAGAACAATGATGGATCCGTGAAACATTTCATAACATGGAAGAATCTGGAAGGCATTACCCTGAGTGAAATTAGTTGCAAAAGGACAAATATTGTATGAGACCACTATTGTAAGAACTAGAAAAATCGTTTAAACAGAGAAGAAAATATTCTTTGATGGTTACAAGAGCAGGGAGGGAGGGAGAGAGAGGGGCTTTCACTAATTAGATAGTAGATCAGAACTATTTTAGAAGAAGGGAAAGACAACAGACAATACAAGAGAGGTCAGCGTAACTGGACTAAATGAAAAGCAAAGAAGTTTCCTGAATAAACTGAATGCTTCGAAGGCCAGCATAGCAGGGGCGGGGGTTTGGGGCCCATGGTTTCAGGAGACATCTAGGTCAATTGGCATAATAAAATCTATTAAGAAAACATTCTGCATCCCACTTTGGAGAGAGACGTCTGGAGTCTTAAACACTAGCAAGTAGCCATCTAAGACGCATCAATTGGTCTCATCCCACCTGGAGCAAAGGAGAATGAAGGATACCAACAAAAAAAAAATCAAACCCACTGCCGTCGAGAAGGTAATTATGAGCCCAAGAGACAGAAAGGGCCACATAGACTAGAGATCACACCAGCCTGAGACCAGAAGAACTACATGGTGCCCAGCTACAACCGATGACTGACCTGACAAGGAATACAACAGAGAATCCCTGATGGAGCAGGAGAGCAGAGGGATGCAGACCTCAAATTCTCATAAAAAGACCAGACTTAATGCTCTGACTAAGACTAGAAGGACCCCGGAGGTCACGGTCCCCAGACCTTCTGTTAGCCCAAGACAGGGACCATTCCCAAAGCCAACTCTTCAGACAGGGATTGGACTGGACTATAAGATAGAAAATGATACTGGTGAGGAATGAGCCTCTTGGCTCAAGTAGACACATGAGACTACGTAGGCAGCTCCTGTCTGGAGGGGAGATGAGAAGGCAGAGAAGGACAGAAGCTGGCTGAACGGTCACAGGAATACAGGGTGGAGAGGAGGAGTGTGCTGTCTCATTAGGGGAAGAGCAACTGGGAGTACCAAGCAAGGTGTATATGAATTTTTGTATGAGAATCTGACTTGATTTGTAAACTTTCACTAAAGGACAATAAAAATTAAATAAATAAATAATGTTAACATGTCAAAAAAAAACTGATTAGCTGATTAAATCAGATCACATCATTGAAGTGATTACGCTATTTCACAAAATGGAGGATAACTACATCATTACACAACTACTAAACCATTGAGGATCACGGCCCAGCCAAGGTGACACACAACCGTAACCATCACAGCATCCAATCTTTACCTCTTAACCTCACGTTCTCCACTTCAGCCATAGAGTTCTCTTCTCCAAGTACACATCTTATTCCATGAAACCCAACAACTAGAAGCTAGACGCAACTCAGAGAAGGGCAAGTGTGTACCGCCAGTCTTTGCAGGCCTGCTGGGGCCAAGCCCCAGTCCACGCTTGCCCACACAGCTCGGGCCTGCCTTACCTGCCGGAAAATGTAGCTCGCCAGGGGCTCATCCAGGTTGGGGTGGCGGTCGATGAATGTGAAGAGGTCCAACCCGGAGCCGTGCTTCTCCATCACCAGCTGGAAGAACCCTTGGTTCTCAAACACATCCAACACCTGGGGAGAGAAAGTCGAGCCGTCTGCCAAGGTGCTTTCTGCAGGTTTAAGAAGCACCCCCTGCACGTCCTGGGTATCACTAGACCAGATATCATTTCCACCTTGATAATGTTGGCATGCTCCACCCACAAGAGGATTGCAATCTCTAGAGTCACTTTTCCGAGTTTGGGATCCTCGACCCAGCAATCCTCCAAAACCTTCTCCTTCTTAATAAACTTCACAACAACCTGCAAGGAAAACAGAGCGTAAGAATGGCTGGGACCATTCCTCCAGCTCCCCTTAAACCCACTGCCGCCATTGATCCATGGTGGCAACACAGCCTCCGCATTCACCCCACCCCCAGGCCCCAAGGATGGGAAAGAAGAAAGATGAACACACACCCCTGCAGCAAGAGGGACGGACGAGGAGGTCAGCACCGACCAGGAACCACAGCGGCGCTGCAAGGGGCTGAGTGGAATGCTCCAGGTAGGGCAGCCGAAGTGAAGGTCTGAGGCAGGGGCATGCCTGGCCTGCATCAGGCCCACAAGGTGGCCAGGGTGGCAGGAGTGGGGAGCAGGAGGGAAGTGGCAGGACAGGTGGACATCCGGTAGGTGGTTTCTGCAAGAGCCAATCATCTCTCAAGCAAGCTTGGGCACTGGCGGAAGCGGGGAGAAGGGGCAATTCTGAGACCCTTGAAGGCAGGGTCCACGCAGTCCAACAGCCCAGAGAAGCAGTGTGAGAGGAAGCGAGAAGACAAGGATGAAGGCTGGAGTCCTGAGGACTCTGAGGGGTGGTGCCATTCACTGAGAGATCTCAGAGCCAGGGAGCCCAGGGATCCCGTGAGGAGTGACCAGGAGGGAGGGTGCAGACGGCGGAAGCTCGGCTTCGGACCCTTTAGGTGGAAATGCTGCTGCACGTCCACCTGGAGGGGCCAGGAGGCAGCAGGGAGGCCGCCACCCGGAGCTTCAACACACACCTAAGACAGGCTTCAGAAGGGTGACTGGGGAGAACACAGGGAAGGAAACACACAGCAAAAGAGCAGGATTCCCTCGAGAAAAAGAAAACTTCAAACTTTCCGATCAAAAGTCTTACCAAGCAACAAGCAGGAATAAAGAAAAAAGCCACCTAAACACAGCCTGCGGAGATTTCTGCACACCAAAGATTAAGAGAAAAAAAATCAGGTTTCTGGCAGGAAAATTCACTTCAAAATGATGCTAGATAACAACGTCACAGGCTGGACAATAAAAGATTTCAGAGGAAAAAGCCATACCACCACTAAATCATGAGGGAAAAATAAACATAAAACACGCAAGGACTCGAGCAATCACACCCACACACCTTCTGCAGAAGCTGTAAGAAAGAGATGCATTACAGCAAATGAAACCAAGCCCAGGAAACGACAAGAAGCTAGACGTAGAAATGATGGAGATACAACAAAAGAAGTGCAAGACTTCTGAATGAAAACCATGATACATTGCTGAAAGAAACTGAAGACCTAAAGGAATGGAAAGACAGTCCATGTTCATAGGTCAGAAGAATTAATATTGTTAACACGGCAATACTCCCCAAATTAATCTACGGATTCAACATGATTTCTTTCAGAATCCCAGCTGGCTTTTTTTTTTCCCCACCACAGAAATAGACAATCTTTGAAAAGAAGAGTAAGTCAAAGGTCTCACACTTCCAAATTGCAAAACAAAGCTACAAGATACTATAAAATCACAAAATACAAGACAGTGTGGTACTGGCGTAAGGACAGACACATAGATCAATGGGACAGAACTGACAGTCCAGGAATAAACCCTTACGTTTCTATGAATAGATTTTCAGCAAAGGTGTCAAGACAATTCAATGCAGAAAGGGTAAGAGTAGAAACCATAAAATTTAAAACAGGTAACAAAAGGAAAATTAATAAAGCAAAAGATGGTTCTTTGAAAAAGATCAAAAAAGTTGATAAAAATCTAGGCAGGCTGATCAGGAAAAGAAATGTCACAACTTACTGTGATTTTTTGTTATTGTTGTTGTCCTTGTCAGGTGCTGTCAACTCGGTTCCAACTCATAGCGACCCGGTGCACAACAGGATGAAAAACTGCCTGGTCTTCCACCATCCTCACAACTGTTGCTATGCTTGGGCCCACTGTCGCAGCTAACGTGTCAGTCCATCTCGTTGAGGGGCTTTCTCTTTTTCCCTGACCCTCTACTTTATCAAGCATGATGTCCTTTTCCAGGGACTGGTCCCTCCTGATCACACGTCCAAAGTATGCGATGAGGTCTCGCCACCCTTGCTTCCAAGGAGCACTCTGGCTATACTTCTTCCAAGACAAGTTTGTTCATTCTTCTTCCAGTCCATGGTACATTCAATATTCTTCGCCAACACCATAATCCAAAAAAAGGAAGGTATCAATAATTCTTCGGTCTCCTTGTTCATCATCCAGCTTTCGCACGCGTATGAGGCGACTGAAGACACCATAGCTTGGGTCAGGTGCATCTTAGTCCTTAAAGTGACATCTTTGCATTTTAACACTTTCAAAGAGATCTTTTACAGCAGATTCGTCCAACGCAATGCGTCTTTTGATTCGACTGCTGCTTCCGTGAGTGTTGATTGTGGATCCAAGTAAAACGAAGCCCTTGACAAACTCAATCTTTTCTTCATTTATCATGATGTTGCTTATTGGCCCAGTTCTGAGGATTTTTGTTTGTTTGTTTATTTGTTTAATTTTTATTGTGCTTTAAGTTTACAAACCAAGTCAGTCTCTCACACAAAAATTTATACACACCTTACTATACACTCCTCGTTGCTCTCCCCCTAATGAGACAGCACACTCCTTCCCTCCACCATTTTCGTGTCCATTTGGCCAGCTTCTGACCCCCCTCTGCCCTCTCATCTCCCCTCCAGACAGGAGCTGCCCACATAGTCTCCTGTGTCTACTTGATCCCAGAAGCTCACTCTTCACCAGCATCATTTTCTATCCCATAGTCCAGTCCAATCCCTGTCTGAAGAGTTGTCTTTGGGAATGGTTGCAGTCTTGGGCTAACAGGAGGTCTGGGGAACACGACCTCTGAGGTCCTTCTAGTCTCAGTCAGACCATTAAGTCTGGTCTTTTTACGAGAATCTGAGGTCTGTAGCCCACTGCTCTCCTGCTCCCTCAGGGGTTCTCTTTCACATTCCCTGTCTGGACAGTCATCAGTTGTAGCCAGGCACCATCTAGTTCTTCTGATCCCAGGCTGATGTAGTCTCTGGTTATGTGACCCTTTCTGTTTTTTGGGCTCATAATTACCTTCTGTCTTTGGTATACTTCATCCTCCTTTACTCCAGGTGGGTTGAGACCAATTGCTGCATCTTAGATGGCCGCTAGTTAGCATTTAAGACCCCAGACGCCACTCCAAAGTGGGATGCAGAATGTTTTCTTAATAGATTTTATTATGCCAATTGACTTAGATGTGCCCTAACCATGGTTTGCAAACCCCAACCCCTGCTACACTGGCCTTCGAGACACTCACTTTATTCAGGAAATTTCTTTGCTTTTGGTTTAGTCCAGTAGTGCTGACCTCTCCTGTATTGTATGTTGTCTTTCCCTTCACCTAAAATAGTTCTTATCTACTATCTAATTAGTAAAAACTCCCTCCTTCCCACCCTCCGCACTCTCATAGCCACCAAAGAATATTTTCTTCTCTGTTTAAGCTATTTTTCGAGTTCTTACAATAGTGGTCTCATACAATATTTGTCTTTTTGCAACTGACTGATTTCACTCAGCATAATGCCTTCCAGGTTCCTCCATGCTATGAAATGTTTCATGGATTCATCATTGTTCTTAATCAATGAGTAGTATTCCATTGTGTGAATACACCATAATTAATTTATCCATTCATATGTTGATGGGCACCTTTGTTGTTTCCATCTTTTTGCTACTGTAAACAGTGCTGCAATGAACATGGGTGTGCATATGTCTGTTCGTGTAAAGGCTCTTATTTCTCTAGGATATATTCCAGGGAGTGGGATTGCTGGATCGTATGGTAGTTCTATTTCTAGCTTTTTAAGGAAGTGCCAAATCGATTTCCAAAGTGGTTGTACCATTTTACATTCCCCCCAGCAGTGTATAAGTGTTCCAATCTCTCCACAACCTCTCCAACATTTATTATTTTGTGTTTTTTGGATTAATGCCAGCCTTGTTGGGGTGAGATGGAATCTCATTGTAGTTCTGATTTGCACTTCTCTAATGGCTAATGATCGTGAGCATTTCCTCATGTATCTGTTAGCTACCTGAACGTCTTCTTTAGTGAAGTGCCTATTTATACCCTTTGCTCATTTTTTAATTTGGTTATTTGTCTTTTTGCAGTTGAGTTTTTGCAGTATCATGTAGATTTTAGAGATCAGGTGATGATTGGAAATACTATAGCTAAAAATTTTTCCCAGTCTGTAGGTAGTCTTTTTACTCTTTTGGTGAAGTCTTTGGATGAGCATAGGTGTTTGATTTCTACGAGCTCCCAGTTATCTAGTTCCTCTTCTGCATTGTTAGTAATGTTTTGTATATTGCTTATGCCATGTATTAGGGCTCCTGGCATTGTCCCTATTTTTTCTTCCATAATTTTTATTGTTTTAGATTTTATATTTAGGTCTTTGATCCATTTTGGGTTAGTTTTTGTGCATGGAGTGAGGTATGGGTCTTGTATCATTTTTTTAAGATGCATATCCAGTTACGCCAGCACCATTTGTTAAAGAGACTGTCTTTTCCCCATTTAACTGACTTTGGGCCTTTGTCAAATATCAGCTGCTCATATGTGGATGGATTTATGTCTGGATTCTCCATTCTGTTCCATTGGTCTATGTGTCTCTTGTTGTACCAGTTCCAGGCTGTTTTGACTACTGTGGCGGTATAATAGGTTCTAAAGTCAGGAAGAGTGAGGCCTCCCACTTTGTTCTTCTTTTTCAGTAACGTTTCACTTATCCGGGACCTCTTTCCCATCCATACAAAATTGGTGATTTGCTTCTCCATCTCATTAAAAAAAGTCGTTGGAATTTTGATCACAATTGCATTTTATCTATAGATCGCTTTTGGTATAATAGACAGTTTTACAATGTTAAGTCTTCCTATCCATGAGCAAGTTATGTTTTTCCACTTACAAGGTCTCATTTGGTTTCTTGCAGTAATGTCTTGTAGTTTTCTTTGTACAGGTCTTTTACGTCTCTGGTAAGACTTATCCCTAAGTATTTTGTCTTCTTGTGGGGGCTACAGTAAAAGAGTTGAACAGAAGATTTCAAAGGGCAGGTTGATAAGGGAAAGTAAAGTATTACAATGAAATGTGCAAAAACCAAGAGAGAGAAAACCAAAAGGGAAGAACACGCTTAGCATTTCTCAACCTGAAGGAACTGAAGAAAAAACTCAAGCCTGAGTTGCAATACTACAGGAAAAATACTAAATGACACAGAACGGATCAAAAGAAGATGGAAGGAATATATGGTCACTGTAACAAACAGAATTGGTCGACATCAAACCATTTCAGCAGCCCAGTAACGCAGTGGTTAAGAGCTATGCCTGTTCACCAAAAGACTGAAAGTTCAAATCCACCAGGTGCCCCTTGGAAACTGTATGAGACAGTTCTACTCTGTCTGTAGGGTCACTAAGAGCTGCAATTAACTCATCGGCAGTTTTTTTTTCCCCCTTATGAACAGGAACCAATGGTACTGAAGGAAGAGGTCCAAGCTGCACTGAAGGCAGGAACTGATGGAATACAAATTGAGATGTTTCAACAAACAGATGAAGCACTGGAAATGTTCACTCGTCTATGCCAAATAATTTGGAAGACAGCTACCTGGCTGTCATGCACTGAATTATATCCCCCCAAAAATGTGTGTTATCAATTTGGCTGGGCCATGATTCCCAGTATTGTGTGGTTATCCTCTATTTTGTGATTGTCATTTTACGTTAAAGAGGATTAGGGTAGGATTGTAACACCCTTACTAAGGTCATAACACTGATCCAATATAAAGGGAGTTTCCCTGGGGTATGGCCTGCACCACCTTTTATGTTACAAGAGATAAAAGGAAAGGGAAGGAAGCAGAGAGTGGGGGACCTCATAGCACCAAGAAAGTAGTGCCGGGAGCAGATCACATCCTTTGGACCTGAGATTCCTGCACTGAGATGCTCCCAGACCAAGAGAAGACTGATGCATCACAAGGACCTTCCTTCAGAGCCAACAGAGAGGGAAAGCCTTTCCCTGGAGCCGGCACCCTGAAGTCAGGCTTCTCATCTACTGGACTGTGAGAGAATAGATTTTCTTTGTCAAAGCCATCCACTTGTGGTATTTCTGTTATAGCAGCACTAGATGACTAAGACACTGGCCAACCTACTGGAAAAGATCCATTTCTGTGCCCATTCCAAAGAAAAGGGAATTCAACAGAATGCAAAAATTACTGAACAGTATCATGAATATTACACACAAGTAAAATTTTGCTGAAGATCATTCAAAAGCTGCCGTAGCACTACATCAACATGGAACTGCCAGAAGTTCAAGCTGGATTCAGAAGAGGACGTGGAACCAGGGATATCATTGCTGATGTCAGATGGATCTTGGCTGAAAGCTGAGAATGCCAGAAGGATGTTTACCTGTGTTTTACTGACTTTGCAAAGGCATTCAACTGTGTGGATCATGAAAAATTATGGATAACACTGTGAAGAATGGGAATTCCGGAACACTTAATTGTGCTCATGAAGAACCTGTACTTAGACCAAGAGATAGTTGTTCAAGCAGAATAAGGGGATACTGCGTGGCTTAAAGTCAGGAAAGGTCTGCATTATCAAGGTTGTATCCTTTCACCATACCTATTCAATCTGTATGCTGAGGAAATAATTCAAGAAGCTGGACTATATGAAGAAGAATGGGGCATCAGTATTAGAGGAAAACTCATTAACAACCTGCATTATGCAGATGACACAACCTTGATTGCTGAAAGTCAAGAGGACTTGAAGCACTCACTAATGAAGATCAAAGACCACAGCCTTCAGTATGGATTACACCTCAACATAAAGAAAACAAAAATCCTCACAACTGGATCAATAAGCAACATCACGATATCTGATGAAAGATTGAAGTTGTCAAGGATTTCATCTTACTTGGATCCACAATCAACACTCATGGAAGCAGCAGTCAAGAAATCAAAAGATGCACTGCACTGGGCAAATCTGCTGCAAAAGATCTCTTTAAAAAAGTGTTAAAATACAAAGATAGCACTTTATGGATAAGGTCCACCTGACCAAAGCCACGGTGTTTTCAATTATCTCATATGCATGCGAAAGCTGGACAATGAATAAGAAAGGCCAAAGAAGAATTAACACCTTTGAATTGTGGTGTTGGTGAAAAATATTGAATATACCATAGGCCACCATAAGAATGAACAAATCTGTTTTGGAAGAAGTACAACCAGAATGTTCCTTAGAAGCAACTTTGTTCATTTGTTTTGTTCATTGTTTGTTCATTGTTTTGTTCATTTGTATGTAGGGTCACTATGAGTCAGAATCAACTTGACGGCACCTAGAAACAACAACAACCTCAGAAAACGGGGAAAGAAAACTCAACCAATACACAAACAATCCGAAAGGTAAAATCAGCATTAAAGAGGCATTATAAATAGAAAACTACTAAAAACAAACACATCAGTGAGCAAAACTAATGTGAATGAGTTAAACATATTAACAACCTGGATCAGAAAGTTTAAAATAAAGAAACGTACAAAGATGCAAAAGCAAATGTTAACAAAAAGAAAAGAACAGGAAAAAATAGAATTCCAAATAAGGCACCCGCCCTGGATTAAAAGGGTACCTCATACCAACAAAAGAAACAAACTGCCAGGAAGAGTCAACGGCCCTGGACCTGTAAGCAATGTACCATAACGCATCTACAAGTACAGAGCAAAAGCAGTTAGAAATGCAGAGCAGCAGCCGGTCCCTCCACTATCACAATGGAGGAAGCTTAGCCTACCTTGGAAGTCAACAGAGGGAAGAGCCAGAAAGAAAGAGAGAAAAAGATGTGATTTAGGAGGTTTGCATGGAACGGTTGACAAGCTTCTCCCTAAGGAATTAAACCAATTATTTTTCCATACCGGTGGGACGTGGGTAGCAATTAATGATGTTATATTTCACAGTGTTTCAAGAAGCAGGTGTCAGACAAGTTGGATTCTGAATAACTGCTCAAAAACCTATAAATTTGGAAATTTAGAAGCATTCTTCTAACTGCTCTCTTACCCAAACACAAAAGTCAACAGAAGATGAGCTGCAGAGCTAGATGTGAAAGGTAAAACATTTAGAAGAAAACACAGGAGCACTTCTCCGTGTGCTTGGAGTAGGCAAAGATTTCTTAAACAGCAAACAAAGCTAGTCAACCATCAGGAAACTTTGGTAAGAACTTTATCAAATGACATCGTTAAAAGGCAACCCACAGAATAGAAAAAGGTACCCAGAAAAGAACCTGCATCCAGTATATATGAAGGCTATAAAATCGATACCAAAAAACAGACAACATAATAGAAAAATAGGCAGTAGACTTGAATCGGAGCCCTGGTGGTGGAAGTGGCTAAGCGTCTGGCTGCTAACCAAAAAGGTCAGCAGTTCAGATCCACCAGTTGCTCCTTGGAAACCCTATGGGGCAGTTCTACTCCTTCCTAAAGGGTCACTAGGAGTAGGAATCGACTTGACAGCAACAGATATCATGGGATAGACCTGAATAGTCACTTCATAAAGATGCTGCCCAGACAGCCAGTAAACACATGAAATTACTCGACATTAAGACTGCAAAGACGTGGAAATATCAGGGGAAAACAGTCTAAATCCACAACACGTCTATCCAACTGAGTGCGTGTATCCAGGTACACACAAAAAACTCAAATGCAGAACATGAAAGAGTCCCAAATACCAGCGAGGAAAAGTAAGACAACTCAGCAGCAAAAAAAGAAGCAAAAGATGTGAACAGTCTCACACAAGAGTTGTCCAAATGGCCTGTAAACACGGGAGCAGGTACTCAAATCATGACTCAGCAGAAGGATGGGACTCAACCAGCAGGAGACCCCACGGCAGACCCACGGAGGCGCTGATGAAAGTCCCCCACTCATCCACCCCAGCGGCCCACAGGGCACACAGCCATGAGCTGCAAAAGTGAGGCGGTCATCCTGCGGACACAGAAAGGCCACTGGAGTGCCTGCTGACTGGCCTGCCTCTCGGTTTGTCTGGTGGGGCTTTCCCTCCATGTGGCTGGAGGCCATCACAGTTTGGTTTTGAGAGTGAGACTCAAGGGCCTCAGAGAAGCCTCGGAGAGTCTACGAGTCAGGATCGTCCCTACAGGGTGTGCTAGAGGCACAGCGTGGGCACGCATAAACCCTGGAGCAGCCACGGTCACCCAGGTGTGAGCCACACGTCGGAGAGCCCCCGTGCCCGCACCCGGCCTGGGTCAGAAGGGTCTCAGAGCTCCTCCGAGCTCACACAGTACGCCCAGCGCTGCGCTCCAAGAGCCGTACCTCCTTGTTTTCCTCCTTGTCCACGGCAGTCCACACGAAGCCGAAGGCCCCGCTGCCAAGCGGGCTCAGCGTGCTGTACTTGTGGGAGTACGCACCCTCGCAGGCCGCCAGCCCCTCCAGCTCGGACACCTTGGGGGGCTCCTCAAACCAGGGCTTGGCTCCGAGCACCTGTGACGGCAAGAACAGTCTAAGTCCCAGCAGGGGCCGCACCAGGAGGGACAGTGGTGCATGCTGCACGTCCTGCCCTTCTTTCAGGCGGCTGCTGCACGCCTACAACACCCCACACCACATGACTCCACACCCCAAATCTCCCTGCCCCAATCCTCCCACGCCCTGTGCCTCCTCACCACCACACACCATGATTCCTTACCCCATACCCGTGTCCCAATCCTCCTGCACCCCGTGACTCCGCACCCCATACCCCCATGCCCCAATCTTCCCACACCCTGCACCTCCTCACTACTGCACCCCATGACTCCATGCCCTATGCCCCCGTGCCCCAATCCTCCTGTGCCCCATGACTGCATGCCCCACACCCCCTACTCCAACCCTCCTGTGCCCCATGACTTCACACCCCACACCCCCGCCCCAATCCTCCTGTACCCCATGACTTCACACCCCACACCCCCCACCCCAATCCTCCCGCATCCCATGCCTCCCCAGTACCACACCCCATGACTCCACACCCCGCACCCCCTGCCTCCCGTGCCCCCCATGGGCATATGCAAATGTAGAATTCTACATGTGGCTCTAGACATGCATCAGACACTGGCAGACAGTGTGGAAAAGCCACAAGAAGACCCTGCTCCCATCCCAGAAGAAACAGGGGGATGTGTTCACTGACACGAGTGCCCCATGAAGGTGAGGACGCAGCTGCCTGCACCCACCTCACCCAGGCTGGGCCCTGGCAGCTCAGCCATGGAGTGGGTAGAGTCGGGCAGGCTGGCCAGCAGCAGGCGGTTGCGGGCGGCTGCGTCCCGGTGGCTATGCAGCAGGTCCTTCACCAGCCAGCAGCAGAAAAGCGTGGCTGCAGCACGGAGCTCCACACGCCGTACCTCAAACTGCACGCCTGGGGCGGGACAGAGAGAACAGACGTCCGCTGACAGGGGCACAATGGCCAGAAAAGCACCCCCAAGGCAGCAGAGGACAACACAGAGTGGGGACAGAGGCCGGCGGAGGGGCCATCGAGGAGGCAAGAGCAAGAGGAACAGCGCCCGCGGCCAGCATGCCTACACCAGCCACCAGCCCGTCCTCCCGTCCGTCCTCCCATCCGGCACAGAAGCCAGTGGCCCTGCGCCACCAGAGCAGCCAAAGCCCAAGGCTGGACAGCAGAGGAGAGCAGGGCCCTGGTCGAACTTCCTGGCCTCTCATCTGCTCAGGGGTTCACTTGAGAGAGACCGTGGCCAGCCACCGCAGGCCATCCCCAACACAGAAGAGCCCAGAGAGCCCACGCTCATCCCACTATTGCGCAGGCCAGTCCCTGACTGCAGGTGACACCACTGTGACCTGCTCAGGCAAAAGCCACATGCAGACACACGTGTGCATATCCCAGTACACGTGCTGTGCTAAACCCAAAGGGCACATACACTCGTGCAAGTGCAAGGTACTGGCATTTCTATATACACACGTGTACACTCCCAGACAGATGGGTTATCTTTTCAGCAGGGACTGCAGGTGGTTTTGTTTTCCTCTTTTAGTTTATCTGTGCTAACGTTTCTACAAACACAAGTTACTCACGTAATTCTTTAAAGTTTACAACAGGCCTACTAGGCAACACCACAAAATCAGCACCACGAGACCAACAGGCTAAAATAATGTGGGTGGGAAAACAAAGTAAAGCAGACACACTACCCCACAGATGGGAGTGTGAAGGCTGTGGAGATTCCCCATGGAGCAGAGCAGCTGTACACCAAGAGTGCAGTGGGAGGACAGTGCGGCCCTCAGCTCCCACCGCCTCGCAGCACAACCCCAGAAAGGGCGTGTCACCGCTGTGGCCCACCTGAGCCTTCAAGGACTGGGAGGGCCCAGTTGTCACCGAACGCCACCGTCTGACACTCGCCTGAACCGGGGGCAGCTGGAGGCCTCTCTGCCCTCCCCCTCAGTGGCTATGAGGAGGAGCCAGGCCATGATGAAGGGCCCCAGGGTGGGCAGCCTGGTGGGTTGGGGTCTTGGCCATCCCTCGGCATACGCTCGGGGGACTCCACCTGCTCCGGCCCCACACACGTGACCCTGATAGTCCAGAGGGACTTTAGGACACCACCTGTGCCAGGCCTATGAAGAGGATGGGCCCAACAGGCCTTGAAGGAAACAAGGCTGCCCATTCGCCCGCTCGCCCTTAGGGACATACTCAGCCGTGAGCCATCCCGGTGATAGCAGCTGCCTGAGTAGGTGCCCTCCTGGATCTCCCGACGTGGGCCAGCGGCCCTGGGCGGCGGGGTGCTCTCCCTTCTCACTGGCGTGGAGGTCGTCTGAAGACCCAGCTCCGGAGGCTCTGTACACGGAAGCACGTGCCCAGGGCTGGCTTCAGGGGGCAGGGAGGGCAGCACACAAGCTTCTGGTGGCCCCGTCTGGCTATGGGCCAGGTAGCCCTTCCGGAAACCGCTGAGGTCAGAGGAGGTGCGGGTCAGCAGCAACAGCCCCTCCCGGCCCAGCTCCAAGGCACCTGACTGCTCCCGCTGGAGGCTGCCCTCATCCAAGTTAGAGCCCACACCCAGAGAAGAGGGCGTCCGGGTGAGGCCTAAGGTGGCACAGGAGCAGTCTGAGGATGCCCGGGCCACCCGCTCACTGAGGAAGAGTTCCTTCAAGTCCCAGGAGAACGTGGCCACGTCGGTATCATGCCCCTCTGTGTGCTCTGGGGCGCCGGGAAGGTCTGTGGCCAGGGCATAGCAGGCCGAGGAGCTACCCGAGCGGCTGCCCTGCAGGTCTCTGCCCCCGAGGCCGCAGGGCGACAGAGGGGCAGCAAAAGTGGGGTGCTCTGCGGGGAGGGGCTTGGCAGAGGGGGTGCCCACGGCCCCTGGAGAGCTCGGCGTGGACAGCTGCTCCCTGATGAGGCAGGTCCGCAGCTCTTCCCTGTCACTGCCCCCACCCGGCCACAGCTCATCAAGCGTCAGCCTCCCCAGCAAGACATGCGTTGTTCCTGGGGGGCTCAGGCCCCTTCGCCGGGCAAGCAACTCAGTCCCGCACCGGGGGCAGTGCATTGGGAAGCCGGCTCCAGCTGGCTGGCTTGTGGAGCTGGGCTTGGGCACGGTGGCTGCAACCTGAGGACTGGGTCCTGAGGCCCCCTCTAGATCCAGGTCACA